>NC_090406.1:55219682-55531751 GCF_036365525.1 Heterodontus francisci | reverse complement strand
TGTGCATCTGTCTTTACCAAGGAAGAAGATGCTACCCAGTCAATCGTGAAAGCAAAGGTAATTCAGACACCAGAAGTGTTTAAAATTGATAAGGAAGAGGTATTGGATAGGCTGTCTACACTTGAAGTGGATAAGGCACCAGGACTGGATGAGACTGGCTGGTGCCAGAGGACTGGAGAATTGCAAAAGTTACACACTTGTTCAAAAAAGGGTGTAAAGGTAAGCCCAGCAACTGCAAGCCAGTCTGTTTATCTTTGGTGGTGGGGGAAATTCTAGAAAGAATAATTAGGAACAAAATCAATAGTCACATGGAAAAATGTGGGTTACTTAAAGTGGAAGGGTTAAGTAGAGATAAGTTGAGTTTTAGAACAGTATCACAGCAGAATTTAAAAGTCAGGTTGAGAAAAGAATAACAAGCTGCTTGGACGAAGCTCAGGATAAAGGAGCGAAGTCTGGAGCCTGGGGCCTTGAGGTCATGAAGTCAACTGTTTCCTTGGACTGTTAACACAATGAGGAAACAAAGAGATAACAGCTCGGGACGGATCCATCTGCTATGTGTATCAATACGGTTGTGGGTGTGTGCTCATTCGAATGTGTAATCAATCACCATTGTTTTAATTCAAGTGTATGGTCAATCATATCAATCAGATCAATCATCAATCGTTTGAACACATTGCAAGACAAGAAATAATATATGAGTTGTGCTCCTGAATGTAAAGTTAGAGTATTACCTCGGAATACCCGAGATGGGGGTGTCTATCCCAGCATACGCTTGAAAAAATCGATCAAACCTGCACCTGAGTCTCTTGGTGTGGTGGTTGAGTTGTCCCATAACAAAAGAAAGCCAGCATGGATTTCCTAAGGGGAAATCATGTTTAACTAATTTGCTGGAGTTTTTCAAAGAGGTAACAGAGAGGGTTGATGAGGGTAACGCAGTTGATGTGGTGTACATGGACTTCCAAAAGGCGTTTGATACAGTGCCACACAATAGACTTGTGAGCAAAGTTTAGGTCATGGAATCAACAGGACAGTGGCAACATGGACATGGAATTGGATCAGTGACAGGAAACAACGAGTTCATGGGTGTTTTCAGGCTGGAGGAAAGTTTGTACTGGGTCCTTGGGTCAGTGTTAGGACCCTTGCTGTTCCTGATATATATTAATGACCTGTACCTTTGGGTACAGGGCAAATTTCAAAGTTTATGGATGATACAAAACTTGGAAGAATTGTGCAATATAAGGAGGATAGTGTAGAACTTCAAAGGGACAAAGACAAGTTGGTGAAATGGGCGGACAGATGGCAGGTGAAATGAAGCATTTTGGTAGGATTAACATGGAGAGACAATAGAAAATAAAGGGTACAATTCTAAGGGAGTTCAGGAGCAGAGGAACCTGGCTGTATGTGTGCATAAGTCATTGAAGGTGGCAGGATAGGATGAGAGAACAGTTAATAAAAGATACAGTATCCTGGGCTTTATTAATAGAGGCATAGAGTACAAGAGCAAGGATGTTAAGTTGAACCTGTATAAGATTGGCCTCAGATGGAGTATTGCATCCAGTTCTGGGCGCTGCACTTTAGAAAAGATGTGAAGGCATTGGAGAGAATGCAGAAAAGATTCATGAGAATGGTTCTAGGGATAAGGAACTTCAATTATGAAGATAGCTTGGAGAAGTTGTGACTGTTTTCCTTGGAGAAGAGAAAACTGAAAGGAGATTTGATAGAGGTATTCAAAATCATGCGAGGTCTGGACAGGGTTTTTTAATGCGTTCCTGGGATGTGGGCGTTGCTGGCTAGGCCAGCATTTGTTGCCCATCCCTAATTGTGGTGTTGAGCTGCCTTCTTGAACCACTGCAGTCCATATGGCGTAGGTACATCCACAGTGCTGCTAGGAAGGGACTTCCAGGATTCTGACCTAGCGAAAAAGAAGGAATGGCGATATGGTACGAAGTCAGGATGGTGTGTGGCTTGGAGGGGAGCTTGCATGTTGTGGTGTTCCCATGCATCCAAGGAGCATTGGTGCGTTGCTTGTTTAGAGATACAGCACTGAAACAGGCCCTTCAGCCCACTGAGTCTGTGCCGCCCATCAACCACCCATTTATACTAACCCTATACTAATTCCATATACCACATCCCCACCTGTCCCTATATTTCCCTACCACTTACCTATACTAGGGGTAATTTATAATGGCCAATTTACCTATCGACCTGCAAGTCTTTGGCATGTGGGAGGAAACCGGAGCACCCGGAGGAAACCCACACAGACACAGGGAGAACTTGCAAACTCCACACAGGCAGTACCCAGAATTGAACCCGGGTCGCTGGAGCTGTGAGGCTGCGGTGCTAACCACTGCGCCACTGTGCTGCAGTGCATCTTGTAGATGGTACACATTGCTGCCACTGTGCATCAGTGGAAGAGGGAGTGAATGTTTGTAAATGAGGTGCCAATCAAGCAGGCTGCTTTGTCCTGGATAATGTCTCCAATGCATTATATGAGGCATTATATTTTATTATATATGCTTCATGAGTGTTATTGGAGCTGCACCCATCCAGGCAAGTGAGAGTATTCCATCACACTCCTGAGTAGATAGGGAGAAACTGTTCCCACTCGTGAAATGATCGAGAATGAGAGGATGCAGATTTAAAGTAATTGGTAAAAGAAGCAAAAGAGACATGAGGAAAAACTTTTTCACGCAGCTAGTGGTTAAGGTCTGGAATGCATTGCCTGAGAGTGTGGTGGAGGCAGATTCAATGAAGTATTCAAAAGAGAATTAGACTGTGATATGAAAAGAAAGAATTTACAGGGTTATGGGGAGACGGGGGAGGAGTGGCAGTAGGTGAAATGCCCATGAGGAGAGCCGGTGCAGACACGATGGGCTGAATAGCCTCCTTCTGCACTGGAACAATTGGTGATTCTGTGATTTCTCTCCAGCATTTCTTTCAAGCCAGCAAAATCAACCCTTAACCTATTCTCACTCACGCATTTTTGTAGAGTGTACACAGTGGACTATATCTACATAACATTCAATGCGTATACAATATTCAGTACGCCCACAGTACTGCATTTCACTTCAAATGTTTGACAAATAGAATCCCATATCCACTGGCTCCACTACAGCCAGTGCTTTGGCAGGTAGAGAACTTTTAACAACCTTTATTTTTTTTCTTAGCTTCCCAAGATAAAGGACAGCATTTGCCATTCTCACCCATCAACAATATTATGAAACCAGCTGTACTGAAATACCTGACAGCAAGATTAGGATGTGAAGCATAGTGAAAAATGAATGGCTTCACGTATTTTGAGTCACCTAAGCATGGGAACTTAAGAAACGTAGAAATATAGAAAATAGGAGCAGGAGTAGGCCATTCGGCCCTTTGAACCTGCACCGTCATTCAATGCAATCATGGCTGATCAACCAAACTCAGTACCCTGTTCCCGCTTTCTCCTTGTATCTCTTGATCCCTTTAGCCCTAAGAGCTATATCTGACTTGCTTGAATATATTTAATGAGTTGGCCTCAACTGCTTTCTGTGATAGAGAATTCCACAGGTTCACCACTCCCTGGGTGAAGAAATCCCTCCTTATCTCAGTCCTAAATGGCTTACCCCTTATCCTTACATTGTGACCCCTGGTCCTGGACTGCCCCACCATCTAGAACATCATTCTTGCATCTAGTCTGTCCAGTCCTCTTAGAAAATTGTAGGTGTCTATGAGACTCCCTCTCATTCTTCTAAACTCTAGCGAATACAAGCCTAATCAACCCAACCTCTCTTCATACGTCAGTCCTGCCATCCCAGGAATCAGTTTGGTGAACCTTCGCTGCACTCTTTCCATAGCAAGAACATCCTTCCTCAGATAAGGAGACCAAAACTGCACACAATACTCCAGATGTGGTCTCACCAAGACCTTGTATAATTGCAGCAAGACATATTTGCTCCTGTACTCGAATCCTCTCGCTGTGAAGGCCAACAAACCATTTGTCTTCTTAACTGCCTGCTGCACCTGCATGCTTACTTTCAGCGACTGGTGCACATGGACACCCAGGTCTCGCTGCACCTCCCCCTTTCCAAATCTATTGCCGTTCAGTTAATAATCTGCCTTTCTATTTTTGCCACCAAAGTGGATAACCTCACATTTATCCACATTATACTCCATCTGCCATGTATTTGCCCATTCACTCAACCTGCCCAAATCACACTGGACTTTCTCTGCATCAACATCAAAGCTCACACTCCCACCCAGCTTTGTGTTGTCTGAAAACTTGGATATATTACATTTAATTCCCTCATCTATATCATTAATATATATTGTGAATAGCTGGGCTCCTGTGGTACCTCACTGGTCACTGCCTGCCACTCAGAAAAAGACCCGTATATTCCTACTCTTTGTTTCCTGTCTGCCAAGCAGTTCTCTATCCATGTCAGTACCTTACCCCCAATCCAATATGCTTTAATTTTGCACGCTAACCTCTTATGTGAGACCTTATCGAAAGCCTTCTGAAAATCCAAATACACCACATCCACTGCTTCTCTCTTATCTGCACTACTAGTAGGAACGTTTTCCCTAAACTGGGTTGCTGGTTGATTTTGAGTGCAGCATTTTCAGACTCATTAAATCAATTGCTTCAGAACTACCTCTTTCAATAGGTGCCCTGTTGGTCTCGCTGCCTGGGAAGCATTCAATGATCATGGGCTGCCTTTTATACCTTGTCCCAAGGCTATCCCATATGTCAGACAAGGTGTTGAGCATTCACACCGTTCAACAGGTTGGGGAAGAGTGAATGAATCGGCCAGCATCCGCTGTTTTCTGATTCCTGTCTTAACAGCTCATGAGTGTGGATGTGGGGTAAAACGGGATTAGGCTTGACCATTGGATAGTAAGGGGAGCTGATAGAAATTATGTACCCCATCTCTGCTGGCTGGAGTGTTTAGTACTAGGGATGTGGCCTAAAAGTTAGAACAAGGCCTTTTAGAAGTGAAGTTGGCAAACACTTCATTGTGCAAAGAACGATAGAGGTTTGGGAACTCTGTTCTACAAAGTGGAGTTGATGCTAGGTCAGTTGTTAACTTTAAATCTGAGTGATGAACTTTTTGTCAACCAGATATTAAGGATTTAGGCATAAGTGGGTATGTGGAGTTTGGTCACAGATCAGCCATTATCTCACAGTGGTGAAACAGGGCTGAAATGACTTTCTCATCCTGTTGAATAGCCTTCCAGCACTTACCACCTTGGTCAGTATATGCATTTGGACAGCGTATCAGAAAGGCTGTCCATGATTGTGGAATATTGCCCCAGCAAAAGACAATGCCTTTAGGAGTGGGGGCAGCAAGACGAATTGAGGAGTTGCAGCTGCAATACAAACGCTGGTCTGATCAGCTATCCCCTGGTCTTGTCTCCTTTTGTGAAGAATGAAGGCAGCACATGTTGGAAGTTTAAGCATGTTGTGAAATTTGAGCATGTGACTGTTGCAAGGAAACTGAGGAAAATCAATGCTGCTTAGCATTGACTTCACTACTCAGTCATGAGCCTTAATGGTTCCCACCTCTGTGTGTGAGGTCCATGTATGTCCCAGTTGTGGTCCATCAAATTCACACATTTGCAGATTGCCTGCGTATTAGATTTTACCCCGCTTCCCAGCTCCCCCTCATACCCCCTTTCCGACACCCCTCCCCCTCATACACCCTCCCCCCGCACCCCCTTCCCCCAACCTCCTCCCACCAACATTCACCTATCCCTGTGTAGGGGCCCTAACAACCCCACTGCCTTGTGGGCGTCTCGGGAGAGACCAAGGCTCAGGGAGTAAACCCGAACAGAAAATCCAGAGCGGAACCCCGAAGGCGGTCATGTGTCACCTTTGGCATGTTTCCAGCAGTTCCTGCAGCCATACCGGTGCCAGACATCGTGCTCTGCACTCCTTTGGACCCCACTCGGAAGGCCAAGAAGGGGGGTTTTGACGCTTGGGAAACTCACAACCTCCATACATTCGCCCAGGCATGCGGCATGGAGCGGTCACTCCATAGTCGCCTCACAGCGACCAAATCAACACGGAAGGCAGCAGTTACGGGTCATAGGTCCAGCTCAATTGGTGTAGAGATTGGGCGCCACGGGTTGCCTTTGTCGATGGGAGAGGTCATCGCATCTCACTGGACAGTTACCGCCCGCCTCAAACCGAGCAGCCCCCCGTCAGAAAGGTTCTGTCCTGCCACAGTCCACCTGCTTCAATGGGTGCTTGGAGCTCAGGGTCATTGCCCGAAAAGTGGACTGCAACACCACACCAAACAACATGAGAAAAAAAGGAAAGAAGGTACCTGCCTTCGTTTTGCAAGCTGGAACGTCAGAACTATGTGTCCTGGCCTGTCGGAAGACCTTACACAAATCAACGATTCTCAGAAGATCGCCATCATTAACAACGAGCTCAGTCGACTCAATGTGGACATTGCAGCACTTCAGGAGACACACCTCCCTGCGAGCGGATCACTAAGAGAGCAAGACTACATCTTCTTCTGGCAGGGTAGGGATCCTGAAGAACCAAGACAGCATGGAGTGGGCGCCCAGTTTCTACGCCAATTTATCTGGACTTATAACCCGTAACTGCTGCCTTCCGTGTTGTTTCAGTCACTGTGAGGCAACTATGGAGTGACCTCTCCATGGCGCATCCCTGGGCAAATTTATGGAGGTTGAGAGTTGCCCAGTCGTCAAAACCCCCCTCTCGGCCTTTCTCGGCCACTCCAGCATGGAGTGGGCTTCGCCATCAGAAACTCCTTGCTCAGCATGATAGAGCCTCCCTCAAATGGCTCGGAACGCATACTGTCCATCCGACTGCTCACCACCTCTGGTCCAGTACACCTACTCAGCATCTA
This sequence comes from Heterodontus francisci, assembly GCF_036365525.1. Classification (NCBI taxonomy): domain Eukaryota; kingdom Metazoa; phylum Chordata; class Chondrichthyes; order Heterodontiformes; family Heterodontidae; genus Heterodontus; species Heterodontus francisci. Next base: position 55,524,894 of record NC_090406.1, on the reverse strand, counting down.
TGCTCCAACACTCTGCTCCCCACCTGAAACTAAAGACCAGTTCGACAAGGAACTCCATAATATCATTAGTAGCATCCCCAATACCGAACATCTGTTCCTGCTGGGGGACTTTAAAGCCAGGGTTGGACTCATGGGCGCTATGGCATTGGAAGGATGCATGAGAATTGACACAGACTGCTTGAGTTGTGTACCGATCACAATCTCTGCATCACCAACTCGTTCTTTCATACCAAACCCTGCCACCAGGTTTCTTGCAGGCACCCAAGATCACGTTGTTGGCACCAGCTGGAACTCATCGTCACAAGGCGAGCCCCTTTAAACAGCATTCAAATCACAGGCATCTTCTACAGTGCTGACTGTGACACCGACCACTCCCTGGTTTGCAGCAATGTTAGACTCTAACCAAAGAAGCTACATCACTTCAAGCAGAAAGGCCGCCCGCGCATCAACACTAGCAGAATTTCTTATCCACAGCTGTTACATAAATTTCTAAGTTCACTTGAAAAAGCTCTTCAAAACATTCCTACAGGGGATGCAGAGACGAAGTGGGCCCACATCAGAGACACCATCTATGACTCAGCAATGACCATCTATGGCAAACGCGTGAAGCGGAATGCAGACTGGTTTCAATCTCACTTTGAAGAGCTGGAACCTGTCATACCCGCTAAGCGCATTGCACTGTTGAACTACAAGAAAACCACCAGCAAGTTAACATCTGTAGCACTTAAAGCAGCCCGAAGCGCTGCGCAAAGAACAGCCAGGCGCTGTGCAAATGGCAACTGGCAACATCTATGCAGTCATATTCAGCTGGCCTCTGACACCGGAAACACCAGAGGAATGTATGATGGCATGAAGAGAGCTTTTGGGCCAACCATCAAGAAGATCGTCCCCCTCAAATCTAAATCAGGGGACTCAATCACTGACCAACGCAGGCAAATGGGCCGCTGGGTGGAGCACTATCTAGAACTGTACTCCAGGGAAAATGTTGTCACTGAGACTGCCCTCAATGCAGCCCAGTCTCTGCCAGTCATGGATGAGCTGGACGTACAGCCAACAAAATCGGAACTCGCTGATGCCATTTTTTCTCGAGTCAGTGGAAAAGCCACCGGGAAGGACGGCATTATGACTGAAATAATCAAGAGTGCCAAGAACAAATAACAAAGAACAGTACAGCATCGGAACAGGCCAATCGGCCCTCCAAGCCTGCGCCGATCTTGATGCCTGCCTAAACTAACACCTACTGCATTTCCGGGGCCCATATCCCTCTATTCCCTTCCTATTCATGTATTTGTCAAGATGTCTCTTAAACGTCGCTATCGTACCTGCTTCCACCACCTCCCCTGGCAGCAAGTTCCAGGCACTCACCACCCTCTGTGTAAAAAAACTTGCCTCGCACATCCCCTCTAAACTTTGCCCCTCGCACCTTAAACATATGTCCCCGAGTAACTAACTCTTCCACGCTGGGAAAAAGCTTCTGACTATCCACTCTGTCCATGCTGCTCATAACTTTGTAAACCTCTATGATGTCGCCCCTCCACCTCCGTCGTTCCAGTGAAAACAATCCGAGTTTTTCCAACCTCTCCTCATAGCTAATGCCCTCCAGACCAGGCAACATCCTGGTAAACCTCTTCTGTACTCTCTCCAAAGCCTCCACGTCCTTCTGGTAGTGTGGTGACCAGAATTGCACGCAATATTCTAAGTGTGGCCTAACTAAAGTTCTGTACAGATGCAACATGACTTGTCAATTTTTATACTCTATGCCCCGACAGATGAAAACAAGCATGCCGTATGCCTTCTTGGCTACCTTATCCACCTGCGTTGCCACTTTCAGTGACCTGTGGACCTGCACGCCCAGATCTCTCTGCCTGTCAATACTCCTAAGGGTTCTGCCATTTACTGTATACTTCCCACCTGCATTAGACCTTTCAAAATGCATTACCTCACATTTGTCCAGATTAAACTCCATCTGCCATTTCTCCGCCCAAGTCTCCAACCGATCTATATCCTGCTGTATTCTCTGACAATCCTCATCATTATCCGTAAATCCACCAAGCTTTGTGTCATCCGCAAACTTACTAATCAGACCAGCTACATTTTCCTCCAGATCATTTATATATACTGCAAACAGCAAAGATCCCAGCACTGATCCCTGCGGAACACCACTAGTCACATCCCTCCATTCAGAAAAATACCCATCCACTGATACCCTCTGTCTTCTATGACCGAGCCAGTTCTGTATCCATCTTGCCAGCTCACCTCTGATACCGTGTGACTTCACCTTTTGTACCAGTCTGCCATGCTGGACCTTGTCAAAGGCTTTACTAAAGTCCATATAGATAACATCCACTTCCCTTCCTTCATCAATCATCTTCGTCACTTCCTCAAAAAACTCAATCAAATTAGGAAGACACGACCTCCCCTTCACAAAACCATGCTGTCTCTCGCTAATAAGTTTGTTTGTTTCCAAATGGGAGTAAATCCTGTCCCGAATAATCCTCTCTAATAGTTTCCCTACCACTGATGTAAAGCTCACCGGCCTATAATTTCCAGGATTATCCTTGCTACCCTTCTTAAACAAAGGAACAACATTGGCTATTCTCCAGTCCTCTGGGACCTCACCTGTAGCCAATGAGGATGCAAAGATTTCTGTCAAGGCCCCAGCAATTTCTTCCCTTGCCTCCCTCAGTATTCTGGGGTAGATCCCATCAGACCCTGGGGACTTATCTACCTTAATGCTTTGCAAGACACCCAACACCTCCTCCTTTTTGATAATGAGATGACTGGGACTATCTGCACTCCCTTCCCTCGGCTCATCATCCACCAAGTCCTTCTCTTTGGTGAATACTGATGCAAAGTACTCATTTAGCACCTCGCCCATTTTCTCTGGCTCCACACATAGATTCCCATCTCTGTCCTTGAGTGGGCCAACCCTTTCCCTGGTTACCCTCTTGCTCTTTATATATGTATAAAAAGCCTTGGGATTTTCCTTAATCCTGTTTGCCAATGATTTTTCATGACCCCTTTTAGCCCTCCTAACTGCTTGCTTAAGTTCCTTCCTACTGTCTTTATATTCCTCAAGTGCTTCGTCTGTTCCTAGCCTTCCAGCCCTTACGAATGCTTCCTTTTTCTTTTTGACTAGGCTCACAATATCCAAGCTTCCCGAAACTTGCCAAACTTGTCTTTCTTCCTCACAGGAACATGCTCGTCCTGGATTCTAATCAGCTGATGTTTGTCAGATGTTGATTTACCCTCAAACAAGCCTTCGATACTTTCAGCACTCTACGAACTGTTTTCCCTTTGCTGGGACGAGGGAGCAGTACCACAGGACATGCGCGATGCCAATATCATCACTCTCTATAAGAACAAGGGTGACCACAGTGACTGGAACAACTAACGTGGAATCTCCCTGTTCAGCATAGTGGGGAAAGTCTTCGCTCGAGTCGCTTTAAAGAGGCTCCAGAAGCTGGCTGAGCGTGTCTACCCTGAGGCATAGCGTGGCTTTCGAGCAGAGAGATCGACCATTGACATGCTGTTTTCCCTTCGTCAGCTACAGGAGAAATGCCGTGAACAACAGGTGCCCCTCTACGTTGCTTTCATTGATCTCACCAAAGCCTTTGACCTCGTCAGCAGACGTGGTCTCTTCAGATTAGATTAGATTAGAGATACAGCACTGTAACAGGCCCTTCGGCCCACCGAGTCTGTGCCGAACATCAACCACCCATTTATACTAATCCTACACTCATCCCATATTTCTACCAAACATCCCCACCTGTCCCTATATTTCCCTACCTTCCTCGACACAGGCAGTACCCGGAATCGAACCCGGGTTACTGGAGCTGTGAGGCTGCGGTGCTAACCACTGCGCCACTGTGCCGCCCTACTAGAAAAGATCGGATGTCCACCAAAGCTACTAAGTATCATCACCTCATTCCATGACAATATGAAAGGTACAATTCAGCATAGCAGCGCCTCATCAGACCCCTTTCCTATCCTGAGTTGCATGAAATAGGGCTGTGTTCTCGTACCTACACTGTTTGGGATCTTCTTCTCCCTGTTGCTCTCACATGCGTTCAAGTCTTCAGAAGAAGGAATTTTCCTCCACACAAGATCAGGGGGCAGGTTGTTCAACCTTGCCCGTCTGACAGCGAAGACCAAAGTACGGAACGTCCTCATCAGGGAACTCCTCTTTGCCGACGATGCTGCATTAACATCTCACACTGAAGAGTGTTTGCAGAGACTCATCGACAGGATTGCGGCTGCCTGCAACGAATTTGGCCTAACCATCAGCCTCAAGAAAACGAACATCATGGGACAGGACGTCAGAAATGCTCCATCCATCAATATTGGCGACCACGCTCTGGAAGTGGTTCAAGAGTTCACCTACCTAGGCTCAACTATTACCATTAACCTGTCTCCCGATGCAGAAATCAACAAGCGCTTGGGAAAGGCTTCCACTATTATGTCCAGACTGGCCAAGAGTGTGTGGGAAAATGGCGCACTGACACGGAACACAAAAGTCCGAGTGTATCAAGCCTGTGTCCTCAGTACCTTGCTCTATGGCAGCGAGGCCTGGACAACGTATATCAGCCAAGAGCGACGTCTCAATTCATTCCAGCTTCGCTGCCTCCGGAGAATACTTGGCATCAGGTGGCAGGACCGTATCTCCTTGAGGCGGCCAACATCCCCAGCATATACACCCTACTGAGTCTGCGGCACTTGAGATGGCTTGGCCATGTGAGCCGCATGGAAGATGGCAGGATCCCCAAGGACGCATTGTGCAGCGAGCTCGTCACTGGAATCAGACCCACCAGCCGTCCATGTCTCCGCTTTAAAGATGTCTGCAAACGCGACACGAAGTCCTGTGATAAAAGCAAAATACTGCGGATGCTGGAAATCTGAAACAAAAACAAGAAATGCTGGAATCACTCAGCAGGTCTGGCAGCATCGGTGGAAAGAGAAGCAGAGTTAACTTTTCGGGTCAATGACCCTTCTTCGGAACTGACAAATATTAGAAAAGTCACAGATTATAAACAAGTGAGGTGGGGGTGGGGCAAGAGATAACAAAGGAGAAGGTGCAGATTGGACCAGGCCACATAGCTGACCAAAAGGTCACGGAGAACAGGCAAACAATATGTTAATGGTGTGTTGAAAGACAAAGCATTAGTACAGATTAGGTGTGAATACACTGAATATTGAACAGCAGCAAGTGCAAACCTGAAGAAAAACAACCTGAAAAAAACAGTGGGTAAGCAAACTGAACAAACTAAGATGAAATGAAATAAATGCAAAAAAAGATTGTAAAAAATGTAAAAAGGAAGAAAAAATAACTAAAAATGAAAGTAAAATGGGGGGCTGTCATGCTCTGAAATTATTGAACTCAATGTTCAGTCCAGCAGGCTGTAGTGTGCCTAATCGGTAGATGAGATGCTGTTCCTCGAGCTTGCGTTGATGTTCACTGGAACACTGCAGCAATCCCAGGACAGAGATGTGAGCATGAGAGCAGGGGGGAGTGTTGAAATGGCAAGCAACCGGAAGCTCAGGGTCCTGCTTGCGGACTGAGCGGAGATGTTCCGCAAAGCGGTCACCCAGTCTGCGCTTGGTCTCCCCAATGTAGAGGAGACCACACTGTGAGCAGCGAATACAGTATACTACATTGAAAGAAGTACAAGTAAATCGCTGCTTCACCTGAAAGGAGTGTTTGGGGCCTGGGATAGTGAGGAGAGAGGAGGTAAATGGGCAGGTATTACACCTCCTGCGATTGCAGGGGAAGGTGCCCTGGGACGGGGACGAGGTGGTGGGGGTAATGGAGGAGTGGACCAGGGTGTCGCGGAGGGAACGATCCCTTCGGAATGCTGACAGGGGAAGGGAGGGGAAGATGCGACTGGTAGTGGCATCACGCTGGAGGTGGCGAAAATGGCGGAGGATGATCCTTTGGATATGGAGGCTGGTGGGATGAAAAGTGAGGACAAGGGGAACCCTGTCACGGTTCTGGGAGGGAGGGGAAGGGGTGAGGGTAGAGGTGCGGGGAATGGGTCGGACACGGTTGAGGGCCCTGTCAACCACAGTGGGGGGAAATCCTCGGTTGAGGAAAAAGGAGGTCATATCAGAAGCACCGTCATGGAAGGTAGCATCATCAGAGCAGATGCGTCGGAGACGGAGAAACTGGGAGAATGGAATGGAGTCCTTACAGGAGGTAGGGTGTGAAGAAGTGTAGTCGAGGTAGCTGTGGGAGTCAGTGGGCTTATAATGGATATTGGTAGACAACCTATCCCCAGAGATGGAGACAGAGAAGTCGAGGAAGGGAAGGGAAGTGTCAGAGATGGACCATGTAAAGGTGAGAGAAGGGTGGAAATTGGAAGCAAAGTTGATAACGTTTTCTAGTTCGGGGTGGGAGCAGGAAACGGCACTGATACAGTCATCAATGTACCGGAAAAAGAGTTGGGGGAGGGGGCCTGAGTAGGACTGGAACAAAGAATGCTCGACATATCTCACAAAAAGACAGGCATAACTAGGACCCATGCGGGTACCCATAGCGACACCTTTTACTTGAAGGAAGTGCATGGAGTTGAAGGAGAAGTTGTTCAATGTGAGAACAAGTTCAGCCAGGTGGAGGAGGGTGGTGGTGGATGGGGACTGGTTGGGCCTCTGTTCCAGGAAGAAGCGGAGAGCCCTCAAACCATCCTGGTAGGGGATGGAGGTGTAGAGCGATTGGACGTCCATAGTGAAGAGGAGGCGGTTGGGACCAGGAAACTGGAAATTGTCAAAATGACGTAGGGCGTCAGAAGAGTCACGGATGTAGGTGGGAAGAGACTGGACCAGCGGAGAAAAGATAGAGTCTAGATAGGAAGAAATAAGTTCAGTGGGGCAGGAGCAGGCTGACACAATGGGTCTGCCGGGACAGTCCCGTTTGTGGATTTTGGGAAGGAGGTAGAAGCGGGCTGTCCGGGGTTGTGGGACTATGAGGTTGGAAGCCGTAGAGGGAAGATCTCCAGAGGTGATGAGGTCAGTGACAGTCCTTTGGACGGTGGCTTGATGTTCGGTGGTGGGGTCATGGTCCAGAGGGAGGTAGGAAGAAGTGTCCGTGAGTTGGCGTTGAGCTTCTGCAAGGTAGTCCTGTGACATTGATCACAAGTCATGGGAGGCAGTTGCCAGCGATCGTCAGAGCTGGCGGGCAGCCATAAAGTTGGGGCTAAAAAGTCACGAGTTGAAGAGACTTAGCAGTTGGCAGGAAAAAAGACAGAAGCGCAAGTGGAGAGCCAACTGTGTAACAGACCCGACAACCAATTTTATCTGCAGCGCCAGTGGAAGAGTCTGTCACTCTAGAATTGGCCTTTATAGCCACTCCAGGCACAGCTCCACAAACCACTGACCACCTCTAGGTGCTGACCCATTGTCTCTTGAGACAAGGAGGCCAAAGAAGAAAACTACTAGTTACATCCTCAAAAAATTCCAGTCGATTTGTCAAGCATGGTTTCCCTTTCGTAAATCCATCTTGACTTTGTCCGATCCTGTCATTGTTTTCCATGTGCTCTGTTACTACATCTCTGTAATGGACTCTCGCATTTTCTCCAGCACTGATGTCAGGCTAACCGGTCTATGATTCCCTGTTTTCTCTCTACCTCCTTTTTTAAATAGTGGGATTACATTAGCTACCCTCCAATCCATTGGAACTGTTCCAGAGTTTATGAAATTTTGAAAAATGACCAGCAATGCATCTACTATTTCAATGGCCTCTTCCTTAAGTACTCTGGTATGTAGATTATCAGGCCCTGGGGATTTATTGGCCTTCAATCCCATCAATTTCCCTAAAACCATTTCCCTACTAATATTGATTTCATACAGTTCCTTCTTCTCACTAGACCCTATGTTCCCCAACATTTCTGGGAGGTAATTTGTGTCCTTCTTTGTGAAGACAGAACTAAGCTATGTATTTAATTGGTCAGCTGCTTATTTGTTCCTCATTATAAATTCCCCCGTTTCTGACTGTAAGGGACCCACATTTGTCGTCACTAATCTTTTTCTCTTCACATAACTATAGAAGCTTTTACAGTCGGTTTTTATGTTCTCTGCAATCTTACTCTCATACTCTATTTTCCCCTTCTTAATCAATCCCTTTGTCCTCCTTTGCTGAATTCTAAACAGCTCCCAATCCTCAGGTTTGTTGCTTGTTCTGACCATTTTATATTTCTCCTTCTTGGACCTAATACTATCCCTAATTTCTTTTTTAAGCCATGGTTGAGCCTCCCTTGCTATTTTATTTTTGTGCCAGAAATGAATGAACAATTGATGTAATTCATCCATGAGCTCTTTAAATGCTAGGCATTGCCTTTCCACTGTTAACCCTTTAATTAACATTCCCCAATCTATCATAGCCAACTCTTGCCTCATACCTTCAAAGTTTCCTTTATTTAGATTCAGGACCCTAGTCTCAGAATTAGCTCTCTCACTCTCTATCTTAAAGAAGAATTCTATCATGTTATGGTCGCTCTTCTCCAAGGGGCCCTGCACAAGATTGCTAACTAATCCTTTCTCAGTACATAATACCCATTCTAGGATGGCCTGTTCTTTCGTTGGTTCCTCAATGTACTGGTTCAAGGGTTTGACCAGTCGATATGTAGATTAAAGTCACCCACAATTACAGTTGTACCCTTACTGCATGCGTCTCTAATTTCCTGTTAATGCCATCTTCTACATCACCATTGCTGTTTGGGCGTCTATATACAACCCCCATCAGCGTTTTCTGCCCCTTGGTGTTTCTTAGCTCCACCCATACAGATTCCACATCATGATTCTCTGAGATAATATCCTTCCTATTGTATTGATTTCCTCTTTTACTAACAATGCTACTCCACCTCCTTTCCTTTTTTGCCTGTCCTTCCTAAATATTGAATGCCCCTGGAGGTTCAGTTCTCATCCTTGGTCACCCTGCAACCATACCTCCGTAATGGCAACTATATCGTATCCATTTACATCTTTTTGCATGGTTAATTTGCCTACCTTATTGTGAATACTCCACGCATTGAGACACAATGCCTTTAGGCTTGTCTTTTTAACATTCTTAATCATCTTAGCAATATTCTGCACTGTGGCCCTATTTGTTTCTTGTCCTTGATTTCTATGCCTTCAACTTTTGCCTTTTTGTTTCCTGTCTTTCATTTCTATCCTTGTTTCCTCCTCCTCAGTCTCCCCACTCAGGTTCCCATCCCCCTGCCATTCTAGTTTAAATCCTTCCCAACAGCACTAGCAAACACCCCTGCGAGGGCATCTGTTCCGGTCCTGCCTGGGTGTAACTCGTCCCACTTGTACAGGTCCCACCTTCCCCAGAACTGGTCCCGATGTCCTAGGAATCTAAATCCCTCCCTCCTGCACCGTTTCTCCAGCCACACATTCATCTGGTCTAGTGTCCTGTCCCTATACACATTTAGATTAAGGATGCATTTATCATTTTATTATTTTTATTTATTATTTATTAATGTTTTCTTTGCCCTTCAAACGTTCTTTAGGGTGTTTCATCATAGGACTTAACTCCAGCACATCAAAACTAACATCTGGTCCAGTCCGAGTGCACAACCAGTTCAACTGACCAATCAATGCACAATCAACAATTCCGCTCTCTCTCTTTAAATAAAACATAGAATTTATACATGGAGCCAGAATTTCAAAAAAAATCAATCAAAGACCTCTATATGATGGACAAAGCATTACATAGTGAGATGCCCCTCCTCTCGGACCTCTAACAATTTCTTCGTACATGCGTTTCTTTCTGGACAGAAATCAGACAGTTGAAGACTTGCATCCACCCGTTTAATTTTAGAGATTTCCTTTCCTCCAGCATTTGTTTCAAGTCAGCAAGGCCAATCTGTAAACTTTTGTCAATCACACATTTTTGTAGAGTGTGCATTATCCCACAATGCATGATTATCCACATTCCATTCTAAATCAATTTATCTATTCTTTAGATGAAACATCATCTTTCTGTGATGATGTAGTCTGGTTAATCGGAATTGGAGTAACACTCACTAAGTAGGTTTATTTTTTTTTAAGGTATTGCCCATCTACTTCGCTTAATATCTAATTCGAGACATTTCAACTCCCCATATGACTGCATTCCGACTTTAAATTCTAGCCTTATCTTATGAATAACACATTTCACAAATTCTGCCTGTAGGAAATTACCAACATGCATCATGCAGATACCTGAAAGTTTCACTTTATGATACAGATAAAATATTATTGAATTTGCTTTTACTTGTACACATCCTATTTTCAGTAAACCAGGTCTCACTGAAGCATACCATACCCTGAAGGTATCATTCAGGCCATTGAAACATTTTTTTCGATTCCAAAGTTTTCTGATTGCATCTGTTGCCTCTTTGGGCAGTTTCAGAAACACTCCCTTTGAAAAGTATCGTCCTGCTGAAATGGGCTTTTATGTCAATTGACCTACACTCCCATGTGTGGTCAGAAAACCTAAAATGATTTCTAAGATTGCTTTTCTAGCTATGGGAGAATCCAGACTATCCTCTGAATTAGAGATTAGGAGAGAAGTAAAAAAAAATTCAAAGAGGAACTGTGAATAAATTATGAAAGAATGCAAAACAGTACACTGAAATAATTAACTTTGCTTCTCTCTCCACAGATGTTGCCAGACCTGCTGAGTATTTCCGGCATTTCTTGTTTTTTATTTCAGATTTCCAGTATCTGCAGTATTTTGCTTTTATTATACTAAAATAATTTACAGGCACCTCAATCAAAAATGAAATCTGGGATCAGAATATGACCATTAAGAGGTAGACAGGATAATACCACAGGTAACGATAGTGAGATGGCAGAAATATTAATTTATCATTTGATTTGGTTAGCTACCTGGGTGATGGAGCAAATTGACATGACATTGAATGATGATCTAAATAATGATGTAAGTGCATTTAAAGAAAAAACAGAATTTATTGAATAAACTAATAAAACTCAAGGAGGATAAAACCTTTGGTGCATATGGATGGCATCCAAGCATTTCAAAAGAATCTCACGAAGAAATAGTAGACGTTGCTACAAATATTTAATATTTCATTAGAAAATGGTGTATTACCAGACGACAGGTGTATAGCTTATGTAATTCCTATATTTAAGAAGGGGGGGAAGGCATGTCCAGGTGGTAGGAAAAATAGTGGAATCCCGATGAAAGAAGAGCATAGAAGAAGATCTAACAATTAAACATACAATAATAAATGGTTCAGCATGGACTTAAAAAGGGAAAATCCTGCTTGACAACCTCATTGATTTTTCGGAGGAAGCATCAGAGAGAACAGGCAATAGTAATGTAATAGATGTGATTTATCTGGATTTTCAAAAGGTCTTTGATAAGGTGCCCATAACAGACTAATAAATAAGGCCAGAGAATGTGGAGTCAGTGACAAGTGGTAGAATGGATTGCCAGCTGGCTTTAATACAGAAAGCAGAGAGTGGAAGTAAGCAGTAGTTAATCAAAATGGCAGAAGGTGGAACGTGGTGTTCGACAAGGATCACAATTTATATTATTGATTTGGACTTTGGAAGCAAAAACACAATTTCTAAATTTGCGGGTGACACCGATGTGGTGGGGATCAATACTGGGGAGGAGTGCAACAAATTACAGGAGAATAAAATCAAAATACAGCAGGTGCTGGAAATCTGAAATACGAACAAGAAATGCTGGAAATACTCAGCAGGTCTGGCAGCATCTTTGGAGAGAGAAACAGAGTTAACGTTTCAGGTCAGTGACCCTTCATCAGGAATTACAGGAGAACATTAATAAACTGGTAGGATGGGCAAATAATTGGCAAATGAAGTTCAACACAGAAAAAAGTGAGGCTGTATATTATGGTGGGAAGAAGAGAGAAATCAATTTATGACTTGGAAGGTGAGAGTCTGGGTGGGGTAGAGGAGCAAAGGGATCTCAGAGTACAGGCACAACAATTGACAAAAGTTACACAAGGTCAGCAAGATCATTAAAAGCAAACCAATCACGAGGCTTTACTTTCAGAAGGGTAGAATTGAAAAGTAGGGAAGTTATGCTGAACCAGTATCGAACCCTGTTTAGACCACGCTTTAATGAGACTTTGCATGTGATAGCCATGTCATGTGGTTCATGATCAATCTCATTACCATAATCCAAACCTTGAGGTAGCACATTCTGTTCCTCAGGACCTTCATCAGAAAACACACAAGCATTTGAGGTACAAGGTAGTTCATTTACTTTTATCAGCTGCCCAGAGTCCGAGATTCTGTAATTTATTTCAATCAATCGTGATGAATGAACATGAACAGTTTGATTGCCGTGTTTGATAAATACTGTCTTACCATCACGACCTATTGCCTTACCAGGGCTTTCCATAACCTACAACCCTCTGTCTTACAGCATACTAAATCTCCTGAATTGACATCTGTCTCAGATGATCTTAAACAATGCCTCAGTGCTCTTCGAATTTTCTCCCATACCTCAGCATTGATGAAAGCCTCGCTCCTTGCATGTAAAACAGTCAAATGTACAGGGGAAAAAAACACCAGCTGTGGTATCTTTTTGGTGCTGGAGGACTCTTGTACAGAAGAGAAGACATTTTGGTATTTTGCCAATAGACTAATTGTTACAGATTACACATTCCAACAATCTGGAATTATTTCTCCGCTTCAACCACACACGCATGGGCAGTTGTAAACTTGCAGTCTGGTCGATCAGCCAATATATAGAGTCATTTAAAGCATAGAAGGAGGCCATTCGGCCCATTGAATCCATGCCAGCTCTCCACGGTTCAATATGGTCAGTCCCACTCTGCCATTTGATCTCTGTAGCCCTGCAAGTTTATTTCCTTCAATTTCCCATACAATTTTTTTGTGAAATCATTGATTGTCTCTGCTTACAGCGCTCTCATGGGCAGCGAGTTCCAGGTTATTATCATTCACTGTGTTAAAATGGATTATCATGTGGAAAAATGTGAAGTTATCCACTTTGGTAAGGAAAATGGGAATGCAGAGTAGTTCTTAAATGGTGAGAGATTGGGAAGTGTTGATGTTTAAAAGGACCTGGGTGCCCTTGTTCATATGTCACCGAAAGCTAACAAGCAGGTACAACAAGCAATTAGGACGACAAATGGTATGTTGGCCTTTATTACAAGAGGATTTGAGTTTAGGAGTAAAGAAGTCTTGCTGCAATTGTATAGAGCCTTGGTGAGATCTCACCTGAAGTTTTGTGTACAATTTCATTCTCCTTATACTTGCCATAGAGGGAGTGCAATGAAAGAAAGGCGGTGACTGTCCTACAAAGAGGGATTGAGGCCACTGGGCCTATATTCTCTAGAGTTTAGAAGAATGAGAGATGATCTTATTGAGGCGTACCAAATTCTTACAGGGTTCGACACACGGTAGATGCAGGAAGGATGTTTCCCCTGGTTGTGCAAGGATGGATGTGGATGGGGGTGGGGGTGGGAGCGGGGATCTAGAACCAGTGGTCACAGTCTCAGAAAAAAGGAGGCCATATAGCACTGAGATGAGGAGGAATTTATTTACTCAGAGGGTGGTGAATCATTAGAATTCTCTATTCCAGAGGCTTGTGGAATTCCCAGTCATTGAGTATAATCAAGACAGGGATCGATAGATTTCTAGATATTAAAGATATCAAGGGATATGGGAATAATGTGGGAATTGCACAAGGTTTTTATTATGCAAAGTAGGAGCTCATGGTGTGGGGAAAACATATTGGCATGGATAGAAGTTTGGCTGTCTGGCAGAAAACAGAGAGTATGCATATTTGGGTCATTTTCTGATTTGCAAGATGTGACAGGGGTCTGTGCTGGGGACCCAACCTTTTACAATTTATATCAATGATTTAGATGAGGGGAGCGATGGCATGGTAGCTAAATTTGCAGACAACACAAAGATGGGTAGGAAAGTATGTTGTGAAGAGGGCATAAGGAAGTTGCAGACCTGAGCAAAAGTCTGGCAGCTGGATTATAATGTAGGAAGATTGGCAGGAAAAAAAAAGTGTATTACTTAAACAGAGAGCGACTGCAGAATTCCGAGATGCAGAGGGAGCGACGTGTTCTAGTGCATGAGTCACACAATGTTAGTATGCAGGTACAACAAGTAATAAAGAAGGCTAATGGAAAGCCGTCCTTTCTTAAGATGAACTGAAAATAAAAGTAAGGATGCTATGCTTCAGTTATACGGGCCATTGGTGTAACCACATCTCGAATACTGTGTGCTTTGGTCTCCTTATTTAAGGAAGGATGTAAAGGCGTTGGAGTCGATCCAGAGGAGGTTTACTAGATTGATACCTGGAATGAGAGAGTTGTCTTATGAGGAAAGGTTGGACAGACTGGGCTTGTTTTCACTGGAGGGGAGATTTGATTTAAGTATATAAGATCCTGAACGGTCTTGACAAGGTGGATGTGGAAATGATGGGTGAGCCGAGAACTAGGGGGCATTGTTTTAAAATTAGAGGTCGCCCTTTTAGGACGGAGATGAGGAGATTTTTTTTTCTCTGAGGGTTGGGCGACTTTGGAATTCTCTGCCTCAGAATGTGGTGGAAGCAGGGATATTGAATATTTTTAAGGCGGAGGTAGATAGATTCTTGTTAGACAAGGGAATCAAAGATAATTGGGGGTAGATGCAAGTGTGGAATTCGAGACACAAACAGATCAGCCATGATTTTATTGAATGGTGGAGCAAGCTTGAGCGGCCGAATGACCTACATGTGCTCCTAATTTGTATGTTTGTATGTTTCGTAAGTTAGTATGTTCATATGTATGTAAATGCCACTTAGATAGATGATCAGACAGAATCTAATTGAATGTTGGAGCAGGTTCGAGAGGCCAAATGGCCTATTCCTGTACCTATTTCCTGTATTCCTATGTTATTCCTCACATTCCCCCTGCATCTCTTGCCCATAGCCTTCAATCCGTGTCCTGGAGTCCTTACACCATTGGTTAATGGGAACAGTTTTTCCTTGTCCAGCTTATCTCAGCTTGTCATAATATTGTACAAGTCTGTCAAATCTCTCCTCAATCTCCTCTGCTCCAGGACCAGCTGTTCCAACCTAACCTTGTAACTAAAATCCCCCATTCCTGGAAGCACTCTGATAAATCTCCTCTGCACCCGCTCAAGGACTCTCACATCCTTCCTAAAGTGTGCTGACCAAAACTGGATGTAGTACTCTAGTTGGGGCCGAAACAGAGTTTTATAAAGCTTCAGCATAACTTCCTGCATTTGTACTCTATACCTTTCCACTCTGTGCTTATCATTAGGTTTGATTTGCAGTAGTTGTGTGTTGTTATCTTTAACACTAAGCAAAGTGGAAGGCGATCTTTTCAAAACATTATGCAAAATTCAACTTCTGTGACTTATGGAAATGACAGGAGTAGAACTCAATGTTTAACTACAAAGCATGTGATGAACCATTCAACTATCTCACCACTCAGTTGCCATTGTTTCACTTGTTCAAACAAGCATAAGAGTAATTTCTGCTTGCTGGAAACAACTAGCTTCCCAATAAACTATACACTTCCAATTTCCATTGTCGGCTTCGGTTCATGGGGCCTCTCCAGTTATGCCTTCTAAGAGCCTTTTGAAAACACAATTACTCAGAATCAGAGATGAGCAAAAAACCCACACTCTACACTTGCTGATCTTGTAAACTACTGCCTCTTTTCCAAGTTCCTTCAATGTGTTGTCACCACACAAACTTGCATCCTTCTTTCCAGTCACTCCATGTTTGTATTTGTTGACTTATATTTCCACCCTTGCCACAGCACCAAAGTCAGAACGGAATTCACGAATGACATCCTGTGTGTCTGTGACCATGGTGCATGGTTCCCCTTTATTTTTATTAAATCAACTGCAGCCTTTGACACTGTTGAGAACAATCTCACCACTGAGGACATCCAATTACCGGGCTAAAAACCATTGACTTCAAGCAGCTTAAGAGACCTGAAGGATGTGGAATTGATACAACTGTCATTGAACAGAAGCAACTTGGTTTCGACAGTCAGAGTCATAGAATCTTACAGTACAGAAGGAGGCCATTTGATCCATCATGCATTTGCAGGCACTTTACAACAGTCATATTATTAGTCCAGCTGCCCTGCTCTTCCTGTTCATTCTGCATTTTCCTTTTGAAGATTATCTTCAAATCTTGGTCAACAATTACTATTGAATCAGGTAATGTACAATGTAACACATAAAAACAATATCCTCCCCTACCCTTAGATTCCTTTCTCACTTAGGCTAAAATTGCAACCTCTGATATCCAAGCTATTTGCCAGTGGAAACAGTTTCCTCTTGTTCACATGCAATTTCAACACAAAAACTAAATCTTTGATCCAGCTGTTCTATATCTGTGGGCAAGCTCCTCATGTGTCTCCTACCACTTGACTTACATCCTCCAATCCTATCAACGTACCATTCCGTTCCTTTCTACCTCATGTATTTTTCTAACTTCACTTCAATACATCGATGTTATTCACCTCAAATACACTATCTGACAGCAAGTTACACTTTTAAAAACTGTCTTGAGGCGGAAATATTCTGCTTAATTCCTTGTTGGATTTATTAGTAACCACTTTTTATGAATGGGCCCTAAAAAGGGTAGGTTTAAGCTGAGTTGGCGGGGTATGGGAATGAGGATGTAACATGAGAGAAAAAAACCAAGATGCACAAAGAATTTGGAGAGACAGATAGAACTAGAATGTGAAATAGTAGGATAGTAGTTGGGCTAATTGGTAAGATGGACTGCAATAGGCTCTAAATTATTGACAGTGCAGGTATGTGAAGGCACGGAGTGTGGTCAGTAAGGTTAGTGATTCACAGGCACAGATAGCCAAGTGGGATGTAATGTTGTGGTGATAATGGAGATGTGGGTTAGAAAAGGACAGGAGTGGGTAATAACCTTTCCTCGATACAAAGCATTCAGGAAAGATAGAGAAGGAAAGAATTGACGAACAGTAACAGTATTTATTCAGGAGCATATTACAGTGCTGGAGAGAGAAGTCCAGGGCGGAGCCAAGGACAGAATCTATTTGATTATTGTGAAGGAAAAATAGAGGTTCCACTATACTAGTTGATATATTCTATTTGCCACCAACTAGTGGGTGAGATATGGAGGAAGATATTGGCAGGGAAATTGCACAGAGTTGCTGAATCTGTTTAGTATTTATAATGGGGGCATTTAATTATCCTAATATAGAGGGGGAAGAATTTCTGAAGTGTCATTGGGAGAATTTTCCAGATCAATATGTTTCTGGCCTAATGAGGAAGGAGGCATTGCTGGACCTGGTTCTGGAGAATGAAGTGGGTCAAGTGGATCGAGTGTCAGTAGTGGAACATTGAGGGGACAGTGATCATAGTATCATAAGGTTTTGGTTAGCTAATGAAAAAGGACAAGGAGCAATCCAGAGTAAAAATAATTAATTGGGGAGGGTCAATTTCAGTGGGTGAGAAAGGATAGCCCAGGTAAATTGGAATCAAAGACTAGAAGGCAAAATAGTAACGAAACAAAGAGCTGCCTTTAAAGTGCAGGTGGTTTGGGTACAGTCGAGGTATGTTCCCCTGAGGGGTAAGGGTAGGATGAAAAAAATCACAGCTCCCTGACGACGTGAATGTTTCAAAGAATATGAAGCAACAAAAGGGTGTGTATTCTTGTTGTCAGCTTGATAATATAAGTGCAAAGCAGGCTGATTAAAGAAAATTCAGAAGGGAAGTGAAAAAAAATGAATATGAGAAGCAAAGAGAGAGTATGGCAAGAGACTGGCAGTTAACATAAGGAGAAATTCAAATGTCTTCAATAGACATGTGAATAGTAAAGGCATTGTCAAAAAAGATGTGGTGCCAATCAGGAATGAAGAAACAGATTTACACATAGAGGCAGAGAGCAGGGCTCAGATAATAAATGAGTGCTTTGCATTTGCTTTTTTTTTACCAAGGAAGAAGATGCTGCTTAGCTCATAGTGAAATATGACATAATTGGGACACTGTATGGGCTCTAAATTGATAAAGAGGAGGTTTTAGAACAGCTGAAATAAAAACACGAAATGCTGGAAACACTCAGCAGGTCTGGCAGCATCTGTGGAGAGAGAAGCAGAGTTAACGTTTCAGGTGACTCTTCTTCAGACCCTTCTTCTTCTGCTTCTCTCTCCACATTTGCTGCCAGACCAGCTGAGTGTTTCCAGCATTTCTTGTTTTTATTTCCGATTTCCAGCATCCGCAGTATTTTGCTTTTTACTTTCGAACAGCTGGCTACACTTAAAGTTGATATGTCACCACGAACGGTACTGAGAGAAGTAAGGATGGAACTTGTGGAGGCATTGGCCATTATCTTCCAAACCTCATTAGATACAGGGGTGGTGCCAGAAGACTGAAGAATTGCTCATGTGGACACTTGCTCATAAAAGAATGTAAGGAAAAGCCCCACGATTACAGGCCAGTCAGTTTAACCTTAGTGATGGGAAAGATTTTAAACCCGATAATGTGTGACAAAAGTAACAGTCACTTGGACAAATGTGGATTAACTAAGGAAAGGCATCACGGATTTGTTAAAGGCAAATCGTGTTTAACTAACTTGATTGAGTTGCTTGATGAGGTAATATAGAGGGTTGATGAATGTAATGTGGTTTATGTGGCGTACGTAGACTTCCAAAAGCGTTTGATAAAGTGCCACATGGAAGATATGTCAACAGAAGTAATAGAATAGCCCATAGAATAAAAGGTTCTGTGGGACCATGTACACAAAGTTGGCTGAGTGAGAGGAAACAGAGAATAGTGGTGAAGAGTTGTTTATGGACTGGAGGAAGTTATATAGCGGGGTTATCCAGGGGTAGTTATTAGGCCCACTGCTTTTCTTGATCTATATTATCTAGGGTGAGAAGTAGTAGGGTATTAGTTGGTCCAATTGGTAAGAGAGAATGCAATAGTGCCTAAATTAGGTTGATAGTGCAGGAATGTGAAAGCATGGAGTATGGTAAGTAAGGTTAGTAAGCCACAGGCACAGATAGCCAAGTGGGAGTATAATGTTGGTTATAACGGAGACATGGGCCAAAAAAGAACAGGACCAGATACTAACTATTCCTGGGTACAAATTATTCAGGAAAGATAGGGAAAGAAAGAATTGAGGAGGGCTGACGGTATTGATTAAGGAGAACATTAAAGGGCTGGAGAGAGAAAAAGTCCTAGAGGGTTGAAAGACAGAGTCCATTTGGTTAAAGCTAAAGAAAAATAGAGGTACCACTACACTACTTGGTGTAATCTATCAGCCACGTACAATTCAGAGAGATATAGAGAAAAATATTGACAGGGAAATTGCAGAGTTGCAAAATCTATTTATAATGGGGGAAGTGGCAAGGTGACAATGAACAGAACCACATCTCCCTGATGACAATAGTGTTTAGAGTAAGATGAAGCAGAAAATGGGTGTGTAGTCTTGTTGTCAGGTTGCTAATGCAAGTGTGAACCAGGCTGAATGAAGAAAGTTCAGAAGAGAAGTGAAAAATGAATACGAGAAGCAAAGAGAGAGAGCACTGGAAGAGACTGAGAGCTAACAGAAAGGAGAACACAAAAGTCTTCAACAGGCATAGTAATAGTAAATATATTGTGAAAGGAAGAGTGGTGATCTTTAGGGACTAAGAAAGGGATTTACGCATGGAGGCAGAGGGTAGGGCTGAGATTCAAAATAAAGTTTCAGGAGGCGGGGATCCTGCCTCTGTGAGTTGTTGGCCAATCATAGGGCCGGCAGCTCAGCAGTATCGGCAGTGCTGCCGGGAGCAGTGGCCACTGCTGGTATTGCAGAAGCCTTGGACTCAGGTCCATGCTGGAAACCTGGATCAGAGATAGGTGAGGTGGGATTGCTGGGGCCACTGCAGAAGGGCCCAACAAGGGCGACTGATGGGTGGACCAGCAGTCCAGCGTGAGGGGGATACGGGGTGGGGGGGTGAATAGGTTCCCAGCGGGGCTCCTCCGGGGCCACAAATTGCCCACGGCGGAGGGATCCCCCTGAAGACCGCATCGAAGGTCCCTCCTGTTACAAGGAGATCTTCCCACATGGCCGAGGCTGCCCCCGCTGCTGGTAAAATCCCAGCTGTGGCAGGAATAAGCCCTTAATTGGCTGTTAATAGGCCAAATACGGGCCTCCTTCGGCCTCGGGGCGGGAAGGCCATCATCGGCCTATCCTGCCCTCAGGAAGATTGCTTCGCAATGGGGTGGCAACGGGCCCTCAGCCTTGCCGGCACCCTTGCCACCTATTGCGATAATCCGTGCTCCCCAGCCTCCGATCCCACCTCATGGGGCCACACAAAATCCAGCCCATGGTTGGCTGAGTGACAAGAAACAGAATTTAGTGGTGAACAGTTGTATTTTGAACCAGAGGATGTTATATAGAGAGATTCCCCATGGGTCATTATTAAAATCACTGCTTTTCTTGATCTATATTAATGACCTAGAATTGTGTGTACCGGACACAATTTCAAAATTTACAGATGACACAAAACCTGGAAGGATTGTGAACTTTGAGGAGGAGAGTTATGGACCTCAGTAGGACATAGACAACAGGGTGAAATGGGCAGACATGTGGCAGATGAAATTTAATGCAGAGAGGATGAAGTGATTCATTTTGCTAGGAAGAATGAGGAGAGGCAATATAAACTAAACAATACTATTCTAACGCTGGTGTGGGAGTGGAGGGACCTGGGAATATATGTGCACAAGTCATTGAATGTGGCAGGGCAGGATGAGAAATTGGGTAAAAAGGCATTCAGGATCCTGGGCTTTATAAATGGAGGTGTACAGTACAAAAACAAGGAAGTTATGGTGAACCTTTACTAAACACTGGTTCGGCCTCAACTGGAGTATTCCGTCCAATTGTAGGCACTACATTTGAGGAAGGATGTGAAGGGATTGGAGAGGGTGCAGAAGAGATTTACAAGAATGGTTCCAGGGATGAGGGACTTAATTTACATGGATAGTTTGGAGAAGCTGTGGCTGTTCTCTTTGGAGAAGAGAAGATTGAGAAGATTTGATAGACATGTTCAAAATTATGAGGGTTTTAGGCAGAGTAGTTAAGGAGGAATGCTTCCTATTGGCAGAACAGTTTAGAACCAGAGGATACCGATTTAAGGTGAATGGCAAAAGAACCAAAGGTGACATGAGGAAAAAAAACTTTTTTATGCAGCGGGTGGTTCGGATCTGGAATGCACTGCCTCAGCGTGTGTGGAGGGAGATTCAATTGTGGGTTTCAAAGGGGAATTAGATAATTATCTGAATCAAAAAAAATGCAGGGCTATGGGGAAAAGGCGAGGGAGTGGGAGTAGCTGTGCTGCTCTTGTAGAGACCAACCTGGACACAATGGGCCAAATGACCTCCTTCTGTGCTGTAACCATTCTATGATTCCAGTGTCATATTCCCTCCCAAAGTGCAAACACCTTCTCTATTTCTGCTTGATCGAACCCTCTCGTAATTATAAAGATCTCTGTCTGCTCACCTCTCAAACTTCACTTTTGTAAAGAAAAGAGTCCCAGCCTGTTCAAACTTTCATTAAAGTTCTACCATCCTCGTTATGATATCATTCTTGTAATTTTTTCACCCTTCCTCCAGTGCTTTTATATTTTTTTTATACTGTGAAGATAAGAACTATGCACGATTCTCTAAGCATAGACTAACCAAGACCACATTGATTATAATAAAAACTCTCATCAAGTTTTAACACCTTTGTTGAAACTTCATTTATGCTTCCCAGCAATCTCAGTCTATCTACAAAGCAGAATTTGCTCATATCTTGTATAATTCTGGTAAATCTCTCAGACCTTCATATCTGTCCTAAAGTGTGTTGCCCATAATTGTTTCAGTTGAGGACTAACTAAGGATTGATAAAAGTTCAGCATTCCTCCAATGTTCATTGTTACAACCTGGAATACACTCCCTAAAAGGCCTGGCACAGCCAATTCAAAAGCAACTTTCAGCAGGGAATTGGATATATATTTTAAAATTCAGCATTTACAGGACAAAGGGGGATCAGCGGGGAAGTGGAATTAATTACATTAATCTTTTGAAGTCCCAGCAGAGGCTCCATGGGCTGAATAGACTCATTCTGTACTTTAACATTCAATGATTCTTATGTTTCTGAGACTTAAACCAAGGTCTTATACAGGCAAAGTAGACACTGTATCACTGAGTTACACCCACGATTAGAGTTAACAGCAATGCACATGGATTTCTTCCTATCTCAGTAACAGGCAGCGACTCAGCCATTAGGCTGTGCTCACAATATTCAGTGTTGGCTACACTTCACAGGGCTCTTTGCCGTTCCCAAATAATTTGAGACAAACGCAGTTACACTGGCTTAGAGTGGAGCAGGGACCTCTCAGATAGTGAAAGACCTTTCCTGCAGCAACTGTTCATCTGCACGGCACAACAAGCTCCGTCCTGTACTTATACTTCAGGGGAAGAAAACCAATCAACAAGCAGATCTCCCTCGCACTCTCCGTGTGAGCATAGGATGTGAAACGGCTCTGCAGCATGGTAAGACTCCAGATAATAAGTGGATTCGGCCAAATCTAATCTGGGCTACATGGAGATAAGGAAACAGAATATCCAAGGCTGGTCTTCAAAAGCCTCACTTGCTTAACTTTTTAGGCTACTGTCACACGGAAGCCTTTCTCTATTCACACACATAACATCTCCACCAAAATTCTGGCTAACTCCAATAATGAAAATTTCACTCTCATTCTATTCTGGATGAACAGCCTCATTTACAGTAGCCCTGATGTTATTTTTAGGAGTTAAATTGGATTCACTCGCATTCTACTCGACACTTAACCTGATATGTCTTATAGTTCAGAATGCGAGCAAATCCAATTTAACTCCTATAAATAACATAAGGACTACTGTAAATGAGACTGTTCATCCACATCAACACCAGGGCTATTATTCCTGAGACTGTTCATCCATATCAACACCTGAGATCATAACAAAAGAATTTGCAAGTTACATTTTGAAGAATTGTCTAAGGAATATTTCATTATTTTATTTTTTTTCATATTTTCTAATCACTATATTGTATTACCCAAAATGAAACACTCATTAAGTAAGTTTGTTCAGTGGAATGTAACTAATCTCCCAACTCACATTCCCTAGATGATTGTCCCCATGGAGGTTGCTGTGTGATATTAATAAGGGCTCCTCTGAAGAAGTCTCTGCATTGGTGTTTCACACAAAAAATGGGATACCCTGTAATTTACCAGATAGAGGTCATTTACTACCCGATTCTTGCAGCCGTCAGTATTCCTGGTAAGACAGTGAAATGACTTAGTGAACGTTGAATATCAATCTGTGCCTGTTCATGTTATATTTTCCCTGCTTGATGGTATCAGTTAAGTGCGAAGTGACAGTCGTGTTTTATTAATGTGATTTCTTAATTGAAATTATAATGTTTCTTGAATTTTCACCACAGAAAATGTTAAAATATCAATTATCTTTAATGTTTACAATAGAAACTCTTCATAGAGTCTGCATGGCTATCAGCTCAGAAATAAATTCACAAATTTAAAAGTACTGATGTTGTTAAGTGGGCTGCATGTGTAACATGGGGATTTTAGGAGTTATTGAATTGTAACTTGATGTCATGTTGACGTATGGTGTTACTGCAAAATTTTCTCTTGTTTGCATGATTCTGAATTCAGCTACACTTTTGTTTGTGGATGGAAGTGAAAGAGAACACCTGGTGATTTCTGTCACTGGCGCATGATCCACCCTTTCAGATTTGTCCAGTCCATACTTTGCCTGGCCAATGTTTAAAGGAAGGGTAGGAGATCACTTTTCTTGTTGAACAGACCATAACCCAACCCAGCAGGAGTGTTCTCTCCATGCTGTACAGACTATAACCCAACAGGATGAGAGTGTACTCTCCATGCTGTACAGACTATAACCCAACAGGGTGAGATTGCACTCTCCATGTTGTATAGAGTATAACCTGTTGCAACCAAGGCAGGAGGAGTGCACAGCTAATTCAGTCCCACTTCTCCACAGGCCACAACATATCAATAACATTTCCCACTTACCGAAACAGCCAATTAGATACTCCATTTGTCCCCAGAATAAAGCACAGTGACCAGGTTTCTTTAATAAACAACAAAATTATCCATTTATTATAAACCAAGCCTTAACCAATAATCAAGTAAATTTACGTGAATTGGTATATTAAAGCCCTTATTTTATCCTAGCCCTCATACTCAATCATATCCATCCAAAAACTGGTTAACTGTGCAAAACAAGATTGCTTGTTCACAGCTGTTAGGAAGAAATAGAAGGAATAAAAAAAAACTTAGTCTGCAAAAATATGGAAGGAAATCTGTTTTAGTGAGGTGTCCCAAAGTCAAATAGTTGGCTGACACCAGGAATCTTGCCAGGTGAGGTTGATGAACAGTCTGTTTGGGTAGGTGTTCAAAGAAATCCAACTGCAGAAGGCTTCACATAGGTCTTATAGCATATTAGAATTAGAACATTACAGCGCAGTACAGGCCCTTCGGCCCTCGATGTTGCGCCGACCTGTGAAACCATCTGACCTACACTATTCCATTTTCATCCATATGTCTATCCAATGACCACTTAAATGCCCTTAAGTACAGCAACAACGCTGTCAGTTCACACGCAGGTTCGATGCAAAGTTCATTTGAAGCTGCAAGGTTTCTGCAAATATTCAGGGTTTCTTCAAAAACGCTGGAGGCAGCAGTACAACCTCAGGCAGGTTTTTGGTTTTCAAGAGCAAGGATTCCTCAAAGAGAGGTAACAGTTTTTTTTCTGAATCCTGGCAGGTCCATAAACAAGCTTCAATTGCTTCTTTTATTCCAAAAACTAGCATCTGAACAGCTCAAAGTGAAACCAAACTTTTTCCAAGCAAGTCCCATGGTAATCATAAATTCTGTCTTGTCACAACAAAGAATAGCTCTTAAGTCAAACCCCCTGTGGTGTTTACTTGAAATCACCTGCTTTCCAGTAAAAACATGTTTACTGGTCAAACTTTTATTGAACTACCTTTCAAGAAAAAAACACTCAAAGGTCAGCCTCTTAGGTTTATAAATATAGATTCCAAGTTTTAACAAAAACGTATGGAATCTCTTATAACGAACCCAACAGGGCGAGAGTGCGCTCTCCATGTTGGCCACATGTTATTTGCATTTTAATTTCCATGAACTGTTTTTTGCCACAGGTCTCTCTGCCAGCAATAAACCGTTCTTGAAATTAACAATTACATTTAATTCAGAACTAGAAATCTCATATTTCTCTACTGTCTTCTGTGAAATTAAATGATCCTTTTAAAAATGTTTTGGGACTTTGTCGAGGTAAATTTCATGTTTTCTGTTTCTTACAGTTAACTTGGTGGCGATTGTGATTTTGTCTCGAGGAAAGTGCGGTCTCTCCAAATGTATCACTCGTTACCTGGTGGCCATGGCAGTGGCAGATCTAATGGTGGTTATCATCATTGTGATATTACTGCGGATTAATAATATGTACTTTCCAGTTAGCTTCCTGTTTATAACTCCTGTGTGTAAGGTAAATCTCCTCGCAAACATTGTAGCTTTAGACTGTTCTGTCTGGTTTACTGTCGCCTTCACTTTTGATCGTTTTGTAACAATTTGCTGTCAGAAGCTACAATCAAAATACAGCACTGAGCAAACAGCGACAGTGGTTATTGCCACCGTGTTTGTGGTGAGCTGTCTCAGGAGTTTTCCCTTTTACTATTCATCTGAAGCTGCAGTTATAATTGACAACGTGCCTTGGTATTGTGTTCCTACAGCTGATTATCTCACCTCCCCCTTGTGGAGGGTATACACGTGTATCCACATCATCATAACCCCTCTAATACCAATCCTTTTAATTCTGTTGTTCAATGCCTTGACCATCAGACACATTATAGTGGCAAATAGAATGCGCAGGGGTCTTCGAAGCAACAGTGAGAGTCAGAATGATCCAGAGGTGAAGAATCGGAGGAAATCAATGGTTTTGCTTTTCACTATTTCTGCCAATTTCATACTATTGTGGGTGACGAATGTTGTCCATTCGCTAAACTGGCCAATGGTCAACTTTAGCTACACTGACAAATATTACAGTAACCCGATATATATTACCCAACAAGTTGGTTTTATGCTGCAGCTTCTCAGTTGCTGCACAAACACTTGTATCTATGGACTGACACAGAGGAAATTCAGAGAGGAGCTGAAGAATGGGGTGAAATATTTGTTTACACTGAATGGGAAATTGTGTCAATAACAAGTAACGAACATCGATCTGGAGCAGGGTTTATAGGTTTATAAATCACTTGCATTTATTTTCCTGAAATCCTTATGTGGAGGTGAAGGCTGATTAAGAAGATTGGATTGCGATTTATAATGACCATAATATTAAAGATGATTTTTAATGTGGGTAAATGAAACGATTCATCATGAAATATCACGATGTCAATTTAACTGTTCGTTATGTGGAGTTCCAGCAGCCGTACCCCATCAATAGACATCAAATTAATTCTCGATAAAGGAGTAGTAACACTAAATTGCACATTCTTCCCCTTAAAACAACCTCAGACAAGGATGTTCTGACAATCATTACAGTTCAGCATTGGATCAATGCATGACAACTATCTTCTCTTCAAGAACAAACTGACATGGTTAGAAAAGATACAAATGCAGGGGGAAAAAAAAGCTCCTCAAAAAGAGGCCAAAATGGATTTGTCTAATCTTTGCCAGTACCTTGACTGTCTCCTTCACTCATACAGGGTTGAATTTTATCAGCTTGCCCACGATCATGGTGGCGAGCTTCAAAGATGGTGGTATGCCTACACAGACTGCTTGTCGCGAAGCCGCAGTGATATTCAGTGCATCAGCTTATTAACATATCTGCAAAGCAACTTCCCCCCAAATAATGAGGAGAGATTGACGCTGTCATGATTAGCATCGGATCACATGAGGAGCAGGTGCTGGGACTCTATTCAAAGGGCAGCCAACCATGCAATTAGTTTCATATGCAGAGATAAAAAAAAACCTTGCAACTACAACAGAGAGTAGTTGCACTGTAGAGTAACCAGTGGAGTTAAAGGACCAGACAAAAATCCAAGGATGGCAGAGTTGCGCTCCAGGGTGGCCCCATGGTTCAGTGATGCCAACCAGCTCATTCTCCTCCAGGCTGTGTGGGCAAGGTGGGAGTTATTTTTCCCGCGCGATGGTAAAAAGAGACCCTCTTGCCTGACCTTGTGTGAATTACGTGTGCTAGCATGTCCCCATCCTGTCTCCTCTCTTGTCACCACTGTCCTTTCAGAACTTCCAATGTATGGAATGACATCATTGCCATGCCAGTATTACTCATGTGCATCCCCACAGATGCAGTAACATGGACAATGGCTCAGTCCGCTGCTGCCAATAATGGTGGAGAGAAAGATGTTGCAGATGGGGACTGCTGCAGAACAGGTGACTGAGGGTGCAGTGTGGCTTGCAGAGCTCATGGTGGTCTTTATGGCAAGGATCAACCTTTGATCAGTAAGGCATTGCTGTGCATCCTGAGCTCACTACTCTCGCTGCATGTGGTGCCTGGATACTCATGGTCCGCCCATGCACCTTTCCTGCTGTAAGTCCTCATCATCCGAGGATGAGCCCTGCACACGTCTCTCCTCATCCTGCAAGGCCTCCCCCTACTGAGTGCGTAGTTATGCACAGCACAGCAAATAGCAACGATATGAGCTACCCTTCCCGGCTCATACTGCAGGGCACCACCCGATCCATCCAGGCAGCAGAAGCGCATTTTCAGCATGCCCATCGCCTGCTCACTGGCAGCTCTTGTAGCTCTGTGGCTGGCATTGTATCTCTCCTCTGTAGCAGTGGTGGGGTGTCTCACCAGCATCAGTAGCCATGTCTGCAAGGTCTAGCCCTTGTCTCCAAAAAGACACTCATCAATGTTAGCAAGTTCTTTTTTTTTTCTTTTTTCTCAAGGTGGCCTTTATTCCCCGGGCCCCTTTATATTTTTCACATCGAGGGGGCCTTTATTCCTCAGGCCCCCTTTATGTACATATTTACAGTTTTAAAATAACTTTATTAAAACCAGATAAATAAACAAAAAACTCAAATTAAAATGCCATTCTCAGCGTCGACGATGCACTCCAGTCCCTGCGGTGCCCACCAGTCGCGGAAGGCCTCAAGCGTACCAGCGGACACCGCATGCTCCTTCTCCAGGGACAACTGGGCGTGAACGCAACCGCGGAAGAGGGGCAGACAATCGGGGAGGACGGAACCGCCGACGGCCCGCAGCCTAGACCTGTGAATTGCCACCTTGGCCAGGACCAGGAGCAGACCGATGAGGAGATCCTCCTCCCGGCCCAAGCCCCTCCGCACCAGGTGCCCAAAGATCAGGAGCGTGGGACTGAAGTGCAGCCAGAATTTGAGGAGCAGCCCCTTCAAATGTTAGCCAGTTCAGTGAACAGCAACAGCAGCTGGAACTGGTGCAGGATAAAGGCGTCATGGCAGACGCCTGGAAAGTGGGCATAAATTTGCATGAAGCGTTTCCGGTGATCATATACCAGCTGCACGTTGAGTGAGTGGAAGCTCTTCCAGTTTACATATGCAGCTAGTTGCCCTGTGGGAGCCTTTATGGCCACATGGGTGCAGTCTATGACCCCTTGCACCTGTGGGAATCCCGTGATGGAGCCGAAATGAATGGCCCTCTGGTCCTGGGTCTCAGGGTCCATCCTGAAGCGGACATAGTCAACGGCCCTCCGGTGCAGCGCATCAGTGACCTCCCTGATGCAACGGTGCACTGCTGACTATGCGACCCCACGTAGGTCGCTGTTAGGTTCCTGAAATGACGCAGAGACGTAGAAGTTAAGAGCTGCTGTCACTTTGAGGGCCACAGGCATAGGATGTCCACAGAAACCCATCGGCTGCAGGTCATCATTGAGCAGGGCACAGAGATGTGTCACCACCTCTCTCACTATACCTGCAGTTGCCTCTGACACTGGTGCTCTGACATCTGCAGGTATGTCATGCGGGACCTATGGATGCACGGTGATCTATAGTGGCGGGTTCACCTTGGGGGCTGTTGCGGCTCACGACTGGGGGCCTCTATGTGGGCTGAACCTGGCTGTTGGTTTTGCCTGTGGAGCATATGGTTCCTCACGACAAGCGGATTGATGAATATAGGGTGAACCATCCCCATCTCCAAGTTTCAATTAAATTCAGTTCCTTCACTTCTTCGCAGGTACCTAACAGGGCAGAGGTACATCAGGTGCTTTCATGCATCGACTATGTGGTGTGGCATGGCATTGCCCGTCTTAGCTCTCACTGGGAGTGGCGCAGCATGACCACATTCAGATTGTAGCAGCTGCATCCACTGTCCCACCAGCCAGAGTACCTTTAAACGCCAACCGTTTCTGGCACCCTCTCCACACACAGGGTTCCTGGAGTGCCATTGTTCCTTAACACAATCATTCAATGGCGCAGAATGCCCCCCTTTATGGGGGAAGGCTACACAGTTGCTCCCTTTATGCCTGCAGAGTTGTTCCCCTGTAATTCCATCCTCCCTCCCACCTCCATAGTTATGACCCCGTCTCGGCACATTAACCATCACAGACTCTGAAGATTGAAACTTCTGTCCTGCCGGCTTTTATCTGTCGGGAACGGGGAGGCACGTGAGAGATGCCACTTCAGGTGAATGTTAGAAAGTGATTCCAAAGTGGCAGCGGAATGCATAATTCGGCAAGGTATGTAGTGTTTTGCATGTGTAGATTCAGCTCTTGTTGTCGAGTTGCGGAGGACTGCCATGAGGCCTCGCCACCACCAGGAATATTGGGTGCGGGTTGCCAACATCAGGAAGCTTGGTAGGCCTCTCCTGGAGGCATTTTCTGCACCTCCCCCAAGACCCCCGAATTCAGGGGGCCGGTGTAATTAAGTCCAAAATGTCCTGTTCTGGCCTGAAATTTGCTGCCCCAAATCCATGCAATGGATTCTTGAGCATTTCTACTTCACAACTGGTTCATGCTGGACGACATGAAGTGGCCTCACTGTCCTCCATGTGGCCATTTTTCCAAGGTCATCCTGGATTGCAAAGATATTCCCTGTGTCTCTTCACTATGAACAGCCTTTCCAAACACCTCTTCCTGACCTCCTCCGTCCTCACCTCCAACAACATGTGAGAAACTCCATGATTCTTTGCCTGTAACATAGAGAGCAACTGCTCACCTGCTCCTGTTGAAATCAGCCTTCAATTGTCCACCAAACCAACTCTTTCTGTCCTAAACAAACTACGTAGATCTCTTCTAAATCCACCCTCCTCCCCCAATCTCTATGCAAACTTGTCTAGTCCATGAAAGCCACCTCCTGCAGCCTTCAGCTTATTTCAGCTCGATTAATAACCGCTTCTGTTCCTGGTCCCCATATTAGTTGATATTTGACATGTATCCCTCTTCTCAACTTCTTCCATCCCTTTCAAATCCACTATTGTAACCCCTTTCTCGAAGGTCAAGGCCCAACCTCTCTGTTCTTAAAAAATGCTGCAATCCCATCTCGCTCCTTTCCTTCAATGCCACTGATCCATTCACCAGATAAGTGACACTGTCCTCTTGTCATTCTACTCTTACCTGCTTTCCAATCGTTGCCTCACTTTTTTCCTCGGAGCCTCCAAGGATCTACTCTAGCCCTCCAGCTGTTCTTTCCCATCTCTATGATGCCCTTTGAAGATATTATTAGAACACATAGGGTCAGTTTCCACATGCACACTGACGACACCTATTCCTACCTCTCCATTACCACACATAACCCTTACACTGCCATTGGGTTTCAGATTGCTTTAATGATGTGCAGTATTTATGATACACAGTTTCCTCCAGTTAAACATTGAGAGGACAGGAACCACCATCTTCGAATCCACAGCACAAACTCTGAACCTTCTGCTACTCTACTACCTTGGACTTTGCCTCAGCCGGACCCATAATATTTGCAACGTTAGCTTCCTGTTCGACTCCACAATGAGCATCAGGAACTCATATTCTCACATTGAAAAGACCATAACGTCAAAGTCCTCTACGTTCTGTTGAATCTCTCATCCATGCTCTTGTGACCTCCAGACTCACTTTATCCAATGTCCTCCTGGTCAACATCCCATTGACAACATTAACAAACCCTCAGCTCCACTAAAACTCTGCTGCTCACATTTTATCCCATCCAAGTGTCTCTGATCCAATAAGCATATACTTGTTGAACTATATTAAGTCCTAGACCTCCAAAACTATAAACTTAATGTTCTGATCCTTGTAGATCCTTCGATATGATAATATCTTTATATGTCAATAACATTCTCCAGCTCAAATAAAACCCACCCTCCACTCACAACTCTCTTTTGCTCTAACACCCATTTTAATTTTTCATCCCTTTGCTCTACCATTCGTGGTGATGCCTTCAAACACCAAGTCTCTACATTTTGTAATTTCTTTAAGAGTTTTTCTCTCTGTCTGCCCCTCCTACCCTAAAACTTTCATGAATATTCGCTTTCAAACAAACTCTACCATCACCATCAAGTCAGTTGATCAACACTGTTTCAATGAGTAGTGCAGGAGAGAATGCCAGAAGCAACATGAAGCATACCGATAAAACAGGCGCCAAACTTGTGAAGCGACAACACATGGTAAACAGTGGAAGCAGCTGTAGACAAAGGTAAGTGATGAAACAATCAATAGATCTGTTCAAAGCTGTGTGATCCTTCCATACCCATTCATGAATGACGGTGAACAATTAAACTAATGGGAAGAGGAAGCTTCTCAATGATGGCCAAGTCCAGAATGCAGAACATTTCCCAGGTATGTCCTGCCCACAAAAAGCAGGTTATATCTAATCTGGTCAAATACTACCTCATTAGTCTGTTTTCAATCTTCAGCAAAGTGATGGGATTTGTTGTCAACAGTGCGATCAAACGGCAATTACTCATCAAAAACCTGATCACTGATGCACAGTTTCGTTTTTTTTTAGAGATACAGCACTGAAACAGGCCCTTCGGCCCACCGAGTCTGTGCCGACCATCAACCACCCATTTATACGAATCCCATATTCCTACCATATCCCCACCTGTCCCTATATTTCCCTACCACCTACCTATACTAGGGGCAATTTATAATGGCCAATTTACAACCTGCAAGTCTTTCAGCTGTGGGAGGAAACTGGAGCACCCAGAGAAAACCCACGCAGACACAGGGAGAACTTGCAAACTCCACACAGGCAGTACCCAGAATTGAACCCGGGTCGCTGGAGTTGTGAGGTTACAGTGCTAACCACTGCGCCACTGTGCCGCCCTTGGCCAGAACCAGTCAGCTCCAGATATATTGTTCCGGGAAACTTTCACAAATACATTCTGTAAACTCATCTTCCAGACCACCTTTACCGATTTGATTTGTCCAGACTATATAAAGATTAAAGATCCCCACAATTATTGCATTGCTTTTTTAAAACATCCAAGTGATTTTTGCTTAGTGTTTTGTGAAATGATATAACTACTATTAGGGAGTCGACAAACTACTCCCACAAGTGTGTTCTGACCTCTGTTATTCCGGATCTCCACTCACACTGATTCTACTCTGTGGTTCTCTGGGTCAACATGTCTGTAATGGCGATTAGATCCAAAGCATTTATCTCCATTTGTGCTGCTAGTTCATCCATTTTATTTTGAAGGCTTGACATATTCAGAGAAAGAATCTTTAATTTATTTTTTTATTATCTTTTGCATGGACCTTATTCCCTGATGCACTATTCCCGTTAAACTCTCTGTCCCTTCCTGCCCCACTCTGCAGTCTGTAGACAAATCGCTACACTGCTCGGCTGTCTCGAATTTTCTCTTTAGATTTCTAAATCTCCCTTCACCTGAACCTTCCCCTACCCTTTTACTTTAAAGCCCAGCCCAGATCCCTAGTTATATGATTCACCAGTAGAATGATCCCAGCCTGGTTTAAGTGCAGCGCACAGCAATGGAACAGCTCCCTCTTTGCCCAGTAATGGTGCCAGTGTCCCATGAACTGAAGCCCCTCCTTTCTACACCACTCATTGAGCCACACATTTAATTCTCTAATCTTCTTGACCCTGCACCAATTGGTGGCTGGCTCAGGTAACAATGTAATCAGAAGTTATTACCTTTGAGATGCTGCATTTTAATTTGGACCCTAAATCCTCAAACTATCTCAGCAGAACATCATTCCTATTTCTATATATGTCATTTGTTCCTATGTGAACCATGAAAACTGGATTGTCCCCCTCCCACTCCAAGTTCATCTCCAGCTGCGAGGAGGTGCCTTACACCTTGGCACCAGGAAAGCATACAAACCGTGAAACTGCAGACAGATAAAAGTATCTATCCCCTGTGTCATGGAACTGTTTTTTTCTCTTCTCTGTTTAAAACTAAGGGGAGCTGTGTACCTTTAAGGTAGAGAGAAGCTTTTAGATTCTCTGGGCACAGTGTGTGCCAGCAGCAAGCCTGTTTCCCAGGCAACAGCAAGAGAGATGGGCCATCGGCTGTGTTGTATTAGTTAACTGTGTATGAAGACTGGCTAGAATCAGACTGATCTGGAGACCAGCCAAGCGTGCTCTCATGAAGGCAGAACTTTGTCTCTCTCAGCAGAAAATCTTTGTTACACCTGAAGGGGAAAAAAACCCTGAAGGAATCTTTGCATTGTTGGAGGAGGAAAATTATTTTTCTACTTCCAATCTCGAAGATGTCGTTGCCTCAGGAGTAACTTTCTGTTGCCTTTTTGTGTTTCTGGAAGTTCTAGAATTCACAGTAAAGCTTCTACTGATAGACTGCCAATTTTAATAAAAACACAAATAACTTGTCACTCTACTCCTTGTTAAGAGAACTGTGTGACGTCTATTGTAGCTGAAGTGCTTGGAACGTCTAACCATTAAAGGCGGTTCATCAAATTCGCCTGGAGACTTCGAGAGGCATCTAACTCTTTGACTCTGGGGCAACTCACTGAACCCCGAACGTAACCAAACAAGACATACAACCCAGTTATTTTATTATTCCAAAGAAACAGCTCTAATTTTAAAACATCATTTTGAAACCAGCTAACTGTTGGTTTGTGAATGTATGCGTGTGTGTCATAGAGTCATAGAGTTATACAGTACAGAAACAGGCCCGCCAGCCCATCTTGTCCGTGCTGGCCATCAAGCACCTATCTATTCTAATCCCATTTTCCAGCACTTGGCCCGTAGTTTTGCATGCTATGGCGTTTCAAGTGCTCATCTAAATACTTCTTAAATGTTGTGAGGGTCTCTGCCTCTACCACCCTTCAGGCAGTGTGTTCCAGATTCCAACCACCCTCTGGGTGAAAAAAAGATGTCCTCAAATCCCCTCTAAACCTGCTGCCCCTTAGCTGAAATCTATGCCCCCTGGTTATTGACACCTCCACTAAGGGAAAAAGTTTCTTCCTATCTATCCTATCTATGCCCTTGTACACCACAGCTTTCTATGCTCTAAGGAAAACAAACCTAGCCTATCCATTCTCTCTTCATAGCTGAAATGCTCCAGCTCAGGCAACGTCCCGGTGAATATACTCTGCACCCTCTTCAGTGCAATCACTTCCTTCCTATAGTGTGGCGAACAGAACTGTACACAGTACTCCAGCTGTGGCCTAACTAGCGTTTTATACAGTTCCATCATAACCTTCCTGCTCTATATTTTATGCCTCGACTAATAAAGACAAGTATCCCTTATGCCTTCCTAACCACCTTATCTACCTGTGCTACTGCCTTCAGTGATCTATGGACAAGTACACCAAGGTCCTTCTGACCCTCTGTACTTCCTAGGGTCCTACCATCCATTGTATATTCCCTTGCCTTGTTAGTCCTCCCAAAATGCATCACCTCACACTTCTCAGGATTAAATTCCATTTGCCACTGCTCTGCCCATCTTACCAGCCCATCTATATCGTCCTGTAATCTAAGACTTTCCTCTTCACTATTCTACAACACCACCAATGTTCGTATCATCTGTGAACTTACTGACTATACCCCCTATATTCATGTCTAAATCTTTAATGTACACTACAATCATCAAGGGTCCCAGCACCGATCCCTGCAGTACACCACTTGTCACAGACTTCCAATCACAAAAAGAACCCTCGACCAGCACTTTAGTGGCCTCATGCCACTGAGCCAATTTTGGATCCAATTTGCCAAATTGCTCTGGATCCCTTGGGCTCTTACCTTCTTAACCAATCTCCCATGCGAGACCTTATCAAAAGCCTTTCTGAAGTCCATGTAGACTACATCAACTGCTTTACCCTCATCTTCATATCTAGTCACCTCCTCGAAAAATGCAATCAAATTTGTTAGACATGATCCACCCGACAAAGCCATGCTGACTATCGCTGATTAATCCCTGCCTCTCCAAGTGGAGATTAATCCTGTCCCACAGAATTTTTTCCAATAGTTTCCCTACTACTGTTGTCAGACTACAAGCCTGTAATTACCTGGTTTATCCCTACTGCCCTTCTTGAATAATGGTACCACATTCGCTGTCCTCCAGTCCTCTGGCACCTCTCCTGTGGCCAGAGAGGAATTTAAAATTTATCTCAGAGCCCCTGCTATCTTCTCCCTTGCCTCACACAGCAACCTGGGATACATCTCCTCTGGGTCTGGGGATTTATCCACTTTTAAGCCCGCTGAACCCACTAATACCTCCTCCCTTTCAATGCCAATTTGTACAAGTATATCACAATCCCCCTCCCTGATCTCTGCACCTACATCATCCTTCTCCATAGTGAACACAGATGAAAAGTAATCATTTAAAACCTCAGCTACATCCTCCGGCTCCACACACAGATTGCCACTTTGGTCCTTAATGGGCCCTACTCTTTCCCTGGTTATCCTCTTGCCCTTAATATACTCAAAAAAACGCCTTTGGGATTTGCCTTTATCTTGCCCGCCAGTGTTTCTTCATGCCCCCTCTTTGCTCTCCTAATTACTTTTTAAGTAGCCCCCTACACTTTCTTTACTCCTCTAGGGCCTCTGCTGTTTTCAGCACTCTGAATCTGCCACAAGCCCCCTTTTCTTTCCTGATCTAATCCTTTATATCCCTTGGCATCCAGGGTTCCCTGGACTTGTTAGTCATACCCTTCACCTTTACGGAAACATGTTGGCCCTGAACTCTCACTATTTCCTCTTTGAATGACTCCCACTGTTCCAATGTAGACTTTCCTACAAGTAGCTGCTCCCAGTCCACTTTGGCAACATCCTGTTTTATCATATTGAAATCGGCCTTCCCCCAATTCAGTACCTTTACTACCGATCCATCTTTGTCCTTTTCTATAGCGACGTTAAATCTTACAGAGTTTGGTCGCTATCCCCGAAATGCTCCCCCACTGACACTTCTACCACTTGTCCGGCTTCATTCCCTAAGATTAGATCCAGTACTGCCTCTTCTCTTGTAGGACTTTCTACTTGCTGGCTCAAATGCTCTCCTGGATGCATTTTAAGAAATCTGCCCTCTTTAAGCCTTTTGCACTAAAACTATCCCAGTTAATGTTGAGGAAGTTGAAATCCCCTACTATTATTACCCTATTATATTTACACCTCTCTGAGATTTGCCTACATATCTGCTCCTCTATCTCTCCCTGAGGGCAAGTCATGCTGCAGCTGTACAGAACTTTAGTTAGGCCACACTTAAAATATTGCGTGCAATTCTGATCGCCACACTACCAGAAGGACGTGGAGGCTTTGGAGAGGGTACTGAAGAGGTTTACCAGGATGTTGCCTGGTCTGGACGGCATTAGCTATGAGGAGAGGTTGGATAAACTCGGATTGTTTACACTGGAATGACGGAGGTGGAGGGGCGACATGATAGAGGTTTACAAAGTTATAAGCGGCATGGACAGAGTGGATAGTCAGAAGCTTTTTCCCAGGGTGGAAGAGTCAGTTACTAGGGGACATAGGTTTAAGGTGAGAGGGACAAAATTTAGAGGGGATGTGCGAGGCAAGTTCTTTACACAGAGGTTGTTGAGTGCCTGGAACTTGTTGCCGGGGGAGGTGGTGGAAGCATAGAGACGTTTAAGAGGCATCTTGACAAATACATGAATAGGATGGGAATAGAGGGATATGGACCCCGGAAGTGCAGATGGTTTTACTTTAGGCAGGCATCAAGATCGGCGCAGGCTTGGAGGGCTGAATGGCCTGTTCCTGTGCTGTACTGTTCTTTGTTCTTTGTTCTTTGACTGTTTGGAGGCCTGTTGCATACTCCCAGCAAAGTGATTGGCCCCTTTTTTTTAAGTTCTACCCATATGGCCTAATTTGAAGAACCTTCTAAGATATCATCCCTCTTTACTGCATAATGTGCTCCTTCATCAACAGTGCAATGCCTACTCCTCTTTGGCACCCCCACACCCCCCCCCCCCCCCCACCACCCCCCACACCCCCACCCTCGTCTCGCCTGAAGATTCTATACCCTGGAATAGTGAGGTGCCAGTCCTGCCCTTCCCTCAACCATGTCTCTATGATAGCAGTAATATCATATTCCCATGTGTTAATCAACACCCTCAATTCATCTAAAATAAAAGCAAAATACTGCAGATGCTGGGAATCTGAAATAAAAACAAGAAATGCTGGAAATACTCAGCAGGTCTGTGACCTGAAATGTTAACCCTGCTTCTCGCTCCACAGATGCTGCCAGACCTGTTGAGGATTTCTAGCATTTCTTGTCTTTATCCCTCAATTCATCTGCTTTACTCGTAAGAATCCTTGCATTAAAATATATGCAATCCATCCTTGCATTTTTCACTTGTGCATGGAGATTAGGAGGAATGAGAAGTTATGAAGTCTTTTTAGACATGGATTTATCTCAATAGTGTTTAGGGTTTAGTTCATCAATGAATAGTTAACTTGTTGTTCTTTAAAGATACCTGGTTTGGTGTATTTTATTCTGGGGTCAATAAAATGTTTAATTTGGCCAATTTCCAGTTGGTGGGAAACTTTAAATATATGCTGCTACCTGTGGAGTAATGGGACTGAATTGACAGTCTCCTGCCTCGGTCGGAACATATTAATTGGGTGCTCAATTGCTCGGGATCCAAATCCAATACCAGTTACATGAATTATAAGGAGAGTAATAATTTGAAAGAGAGAAAAAAAACAGGTTTCCTGTATAATAGGCTAAAGGCTGTACCATCGGAATGTTGCAGCAGCTTTTCTAGGAAAGGGGAATGTATCCCTCAGTGAATTGAGACCTTGAATTAAGGTTAAATTAAAAGATTTGGAAGCTAAATTGTGGATAGAATTGAAATCAGGTGCTATAAAAGCAGAGATGTTTGATGTAATAATACAACATTTAAAATTGGAAGAAGAAGAAGAGGAACAGGAAGATAGTAAGTCAGAGATTGATGCAGTGGAATTGGCTAAGATTTAGATAGAAACAAGAAAACTTGAACAGGAAAAAGAAATAGCAATAAGAAAACTTGAGGATGAAAAAGACGAAAGGCAGAAAAAGAGGGAATGTAGGCTGAAAGAGATGGAACTGAGACAAAGGAGTAGTCTTGAATTCAGGGACATTTCTGGTCAGGAAGAATCTGAATTCAGCCAAGGCCCCAGCAAAAAGCTGTTTAAATTCATACAGGCTCTTCATAAGTTTGAGGAAAGGGACATGGAGGCATTTTTCAAATCTTTTGAAAAGGAGCGAAAAAAAATGAAATGGCCAAAGGAAAGCTGGACTTTGCTTATGCAAAGCAGGTTGCTGTGTAGAGCTCATGAAGTTTATGCCATGCTTCCTGAAGAGGCTTCTGCATATTATAAGATTGCAAAAAAGACTATCCTCACTGTGTATGAGATAGTCCCTGAAGCTTACCATCGGAAGTTTCAGAACTTATGGAGATTGGCTGAGCAGATTTATGTAGAATTTGAGTGAGTAAAGTAAATTAATTTTGACCGTTGGATACGGGCATTAAAGATGGAAACCACAAATGAGAACCTTAGAGTATTGATTCTCTTGCAAGAGTTTAAAAATTCAATTCCTTCAGTTGTGAGAACTCATGTTGATAACCTGAAAGTTTTGAAAGCGAGGCAAGCAGCAGAAATTGCTGATAATTTTGAGCTTGTAAATATCCCAAAACCTTTTGTTTGCCACCCCCATAAATCCGAGAAGGATAGAAAGTGGGAGAGTGAAGGGAAGGCAAGTACCCAGGGACAAGAAGGAACAGCTGGGAATGCCCCATGATCACTTCTTCAGGTCAGAAAGGAAGGTGCTCAGGGTAGAAGTGAGGTTCGCAAGCCGAAGTGTTATCATTACCACAAGATGGGTCGTCTTCATTCAGAAGGCTGGAAATTGATAGGTCAATCCATGGAGCTTGTTGGGGTACCCAAAGCTAATGCAAAAAAAAGAGCTCTGTCTGGGAGTATAGCAGATCAGGCTGTAGCTTTAACCCTGGTTGGAAAACCAGATACAAAAACCGAACTGAGTGTAGAGGTTAAGAATAAGATACTCGAAAGTTACAATGAATTCTTGTTAAAGGGAATAGTAACTCCACATCCTTTAAGTGAAGCAGGAAACCTATCATTATACTTAGGGCTACAGGAGCAACCCAAACACTTTTGCTGGGGAAAGGTATAACATTTCCACCAGACAGGGCCCTGACTGCGAAGGTTTTAGTTAATGGAATTGTCAGGGAGTATATACCCGTACCTTTATATAAAGAACACTTATAGTGTGACCTAATATCTGAGATGGTAACTGTAGGAGTTGTCCATAGTTTTCCAGTAGAGGGAATTGATTTACTCTGAGGAAATAATTTGGCCGGATCTAAAGTATCAGTTTTTCCCATAATTACAGAGAAACCAGGTGTAGTTAAGGAAACGGAACAATTACAGGAACAAGTTACGGGAATATTTCCTGGATGTATGTAGTAACCTGAGCAATGGCTAAACAGGTATCATTTACGGAGTTAAAATGGCACCACAAGCATTTAGGCAAGTATCTAAAAACGTATCTGGGGATTTAGATAATCCAAATGAGATGTTTAACAGATCTTCTGTAATTGCAGCACCGCAAAATGATCCAGTGTTGTGAATGGCACAGATGGCCCTGAGAGAAGCTGAGGCGGAAGGAGTTCCAAAAGGCGTGGAAAATGGTGTTTTGAGGAGGAAATGGAGACTGCCTGATAGATCTGCGGACAAAGACCAGACAGTTGTTGAACAGATAGTGGTACCACCTAAATATTGCCAGAAATTATTAAGTTTAGCACCTGACATTCCTTTTGCAGGACAAAGGGGGATTCGGAAGACTAAATTTCGCATAAGTCACCACCTTAAAGCATCCCAAGCCAATATGAAAAAATGGGCAGACAAGAATACAAAGACCCGCAATTTTCAACCAGGTAATGAAGTATTGGCATTGTTACTGTTACAGGGTGAACCATTAAAAGCACAGTTCAGTGGCCCATATAGAGTGATCAAAAGAGTAGGTAAGGTAGGTTACTTGATTGACACCCCTGATTGCTGGAAGAAAAATCAATATGTTAAAGCAATATTATTGCAGGGAGGAGGATTAGCCAGTACAGGTATGTCAGGTAATAGGAATGCTGAGAAGGAAACGAATAGTGAAGTTGAGGCAGAAAGAGGCCTAGAAAATTCTCAGATTGAATCTCCAACTATCAGATTAGCGAGTACAGAATGGCTAGGAAAATTAGACAACATGCTTTTGTACATAGATGCAAAAGAATGAGAAGACCTAACCAGGCTTTTCACAACATTTAGAAGAGGCTGTAGGGATAAGCCAGGATGTACAACCTTAGCCACACATGATGTGGAGATAGGGGAATCTGTTCCTATAAAGCAACATCCTTACTACTCAAGTCCAGGTAAACTGGCCCAAGTAAAAGCAGAAATACAATACATGCTGGAAAACAACTTCGCTGAACATAGTCAAAGAAATTGGAGTTCACCAATAGTCTTAGTGCCTAAACCTTATGGGTCAACCCGACTCTGCATAGACTAAAGAAAAGTCAATGCAGTAACAAAGGCCGACTCCTACCCAATTCCTCGCTTAGAAGACTGTATCGACAGAATGGGTAGTGCTAGGTTCCTTACAAAGATCGATTTGTTAAAGTGATACTGGCAAGTTTCTTTGACTCCTCGAGACAAAGAGATATCGGCTTTTGTCACACCTAACGGTCTATATCAGTGCCAGGTGATGCCATTCGGGCTAAAAAATGCCCCGGTCACTTTTCAAAGATTAATGAAACAGATGGTAGCCAGTATTCCCAACAGTGTAGTGTCTCTTGATGATGTACTGATGTACAACAACACTTGGCAAGAACTCCTAAAACAGCTAAAAACTCTGTTTAAAAAAAAATGCAAGCAGTGAACTTAGTGATAAATCTGGCAAAAAGTGAATTCGGAAAAGCAAGAGTAACTTACCTCAGACATATAGTAAGACAAGGACAATTATTGCCAAAAATCGCAAAAGTACAAGCCTTAGTAGAGTTCCCTAGCCCTAAATCGAAATGTGAAATAATGAGGTGTTTAGAATGTGTGGTTTTTACAGGACGTTTGTACGGAATTTTAGTGCTGTGGCTGCTCCATTAACCGACTTGCTACAGAAAATGAAAACCAAAGTAATATGGTCAGATGAATGCCAGGCAGCCTTTGAAAAGTTAAAGGCTATCTTAACTAGTGAACCAGCGTTGGCTACTCCAAATCTTGCTAAGCGCTTCAAGATAGCAATCGTTGCTAATGACCTGGGGGTTGGTGCAGTCGTATTGCAGGATGATGAATCAGGCATAGAAAAGCCAGTAGTGTACTTCTCAAGAAAATTAAATCGCTGCTAAAAAAAAAGTTTTCCACTGTGGAAAAATAAACATTAGGACTTTTGCTTGCTCTTAAACATTTCAAATGTCTGCCAAGACTACAAAGAAACACTAATGTACACTGACCATAACCCATTAATGTTTGTGGAAAAATTTAAATGCCGAAATGCTAGAATATCCAGATGGAATTTATTGTTACAGCCTTATCATTTGAAGATTGTACATATTTCAGGGAAAAGACAATGTTATCGCCGATGCTTTGTCATGAATTTAACCTTAAGTTACATGATTGACGATGGCACAAAGAAAAATTATGTTAATTACCAGTAGAGGGAACGGGGGCATGAATATGAAAATACGTTTGGAGAGTTTTTTTTCCAGTTTCTGTTTTGCATTGTAATGAAACACATTAAGAATAGAATTTCATTTCACCAAGGGCAGAGGTGTCATGGAAGTGTTTTTGTTCTCCTCTCTTTACAACTAAGGGGGGCTGTGCACCTTTACGGTAGAGAGAAGCATTTAGATTCACTGGGCGCAGGATGTGCCAGCAGAAAGCCTGTTTCCTAGGCAGCATCAAGAGAGAGGAGCCAACTGATGTATTGTGTTATTTAACTGTGTGTAAAGACTGGCTACAATGAGTTTGATCTGGAGATCAGCTCATGATCTCATGAAGGAAGAATGTTATCTCCCTTAGCAGAAAATCTACATTGTTCTACAGGCTGTGCTATGCCTAAAGAGGAAAAAAACACTTAAGGAATCTTTACATTGTGGCAGGTAGCAAATTACATTTTTACTTCCAATCTCTAAGAAGTCTGTGCCTCAGGAGTAACTTTCTGTTACTTATTTGTGTTTCTGGAAGTTCTGGAATTCCCAGTAAAGTTTCTACTGATAGACTGCCCATTTAAAAATCCAAATAGACCTGTTTAGTTTAGTTTAGTTTAGTTTAGAGATACAGCACTGAAACAGGCCCTTCAGCCCACCAAGTCTGTGCTGCCCATCAACCACCCATTTGTACTAACCCTATACTAATTCCATATACCACATCCCCACCTGTCCCTATATTTCCCTACCATCTACCTATACTAGGGGCAATTTATAATGGCCAATTTACCTATCAACCTGCAAGTCTTTGGCATGTGGGAGACCTGTTGCTATACTCCTTGTTGAATGAACTGTCTGATGCCTGCTGTAGATGAAGTGCTTTGAATGCCTATCCATTAAAGACTGTTCATCAAATTCACCTGGAGACTTCGAGTGGCATCTGACTATTTGACTCTGGGACACCTTACTGAACCAGGAATGTAACCAACCAAGACATACAGCCCAGTTATTTTGTTATTCCTAAGAAACAGCTCCAATTTTAAAACAAAACTTGAATCCGGTTAACTTGCTTTTTTTTGAATTTCTGTGTGTGTGTGCGTGTGTGTGTGCATGAATGTTAGGAGGAGTAAGAAGTTATAAAGTCTTTTTTAGACCTAGATTTATCTCAATAGTGTTTCCGATTTAGTTTATTAGTAAATAGTTAATTTGGTGTTGTTTAATAATACCTGGTTTGGTGTATTTTATTCTGGGGGTTAATAAAGTGTTTAATTTGGCTAATTTACAGTATATGGGAAAATTTAACAATATGCTGTGACCTGTGGAGTAATGGGGCTGAATTGACAGTACGTTCCCCCTACTTAGTTCATAACACCTGACTATACTATCTCCTATCATTGCCACATTCTCTTTCACTGCCCTACTTGAATGGCTTTCTGCACCATGGTGCAATGGTTAGTTTGTCCATCCACCCTGCAGTACTTATTCTCATCTACATAGATAGCAAGTACTTCATGCCTGCTGGGCAAAGTCAAGGGCCAAGGATCATCCATCATTAAATGCCGGATCTCCATACCTGTCTGATTCACCGTCACATCCTCCTTTCTCTGATCATTGACTAACTCCGAAATTCAACTTATCTGAAGCAGTGTGGCTGCCTGCTGGAACAATGTGTCCAGGTAGCTCTCCCCCTCTCTAAGGGTGCACAGTGTATGCAGTTACAGATCATCATCTGCTCTGCCAGGGAGGCTATAGTCCCTATCAATTAGTATGCGGGTGAAATCCTGAATTGACTTCTATTCTGTGCAATAGTTCTCCTGCACTGGAAGATACCACAATTAGTTAAATTTTTTGCATAATTGAATGATAGAAAATTGGAAGAGCACTGAGACATCATTAAGACCATCTGAGGCAGACTTCAATTCAGGAAATTTAGTATGCTATAAAGGAGAAGGTCATAGGTAATGAAAAGGCCTTGGTAAGGCAATAGGTGCTGATGATAAAACAGTACTTATCAAAAATGGAAATCAAACTGCATATGTTCATTCATCACGATTAATCAAAATTAATTACACAATATCAGTCTCTGAGCAACTAATAAAAGTAAAGGAGGCATATTTTACCACAAATACTCCTGTGTTTTGTGATGAAGGTTCTGAGGAACAGACTGGGGTAGATCAAGTGCTGGTAGTGGTACTGGGAGTGATCATGACCGGGCTATCACCTCCACAGGCCAGTTGTCCAGACTGGGTACTCGGGTGAAATACATTCCAGAGTGCTCTGGTGAGTAGAGATGTGTGCAGGAAAAAAGCTACTGGCAAGTTTAAATATTGGTTGATTGTTCAGGATGATGACCAAAAAATTAGGTCCATGGACTGGCAGAATGGGTGCAAGATTGTTGTTTCTGAAAGCACAGTACAGGTAATGATAGTGTAGGATTGA
This sequence comes from Heterodontus francisci, assembly GCF_036365525.1. NCBI lineage: Eukaryota > Metazoa > Chordata > Chondrichthyes > Heterodontiformes > Heterodontidae > Heterodontus > Heterodontus francisci. Next base: position 55,480,316 of record NC_090406.1, on the reverse strand, counting down.
GTTTATTTTATTATAGGACTGTTAGAACTTAGCTCTAACTATTAAAATTGTATTCTATATGTGACATAACCACAGAACATGAAGTCAGCTTAAATTGTGTACAAGTCATGACATGTAAAAAAGCGATGGAAAGGGTTAATTCAGACAATGTAAAGGCCCTTTATTTAAAAGACAATCGAATGTTAGCTTTTTAACTGGTTAAAAAAAACTGTAAACAATCCCTGTCTGATCATGAAGCTGTGAAACGAGATAAGCACATATCAATCCCATTAAGTTTTCATTGTGGATGAATAGCCAGAGCAGGGAGGCAACGGATCAAGATATGATCTTTTGTGAAGGAGCTCATAGAGTCAAGGAAGCTCGAATATGGAGAAACCCTCCTTCCCCCCAAATGGAAATGACAATGACTTAAACCAGGCTCGAAGTACCATCATGGAAGGGCAGTCAGATGACCAATCAGATGAACAGAAATGGGGTTTTACCTAATATGCAACAGAATCAAGCTAGGAAAGGTCTATAAATTAAGAAGTTGCAAGACCCAAAAAGTGTGCATCTTCATTAAAAAGAAGACAGGAGACATGGTGCCCAGTTAACCACAGGTTGAGGACTATGTTTTTGTGCTTTTTGTGGAAAACTTAATAAAGTCTGTGAAGCTTGTGAAAGTACCCTTGTACCCATGTGGTTCTGTAGCTGGAAGTCCCTTTTAGATCTGCTCTCCAAACTCAGACTGGAATTGTAATTGACCCAAGTCTTCCAATTAAATTAAAGCAAACCTCAGATCTTACAGATGTTCTTTATTAAACTGAAGGGTTGTTCGAGTTATAGATGCAGTGCGAGTTTGAGGTGATGTGTTCGGCTGAAGGCTGCATTGACATGAGGTCAGAATTAGATTAAGCTGCTCTATTAGTTTGAGGTCCTGTATTATTTTGAGGCGCTGTATTAGTTTGAGAGAGAACAACCACAGCTTCTTCAACCTAACCTTGTAGCTATAATCCCTCATCCCCAGAACCATTCTGGTAAATCTCCTTGCTAATGTCTCAAAGACCCTCACATCCTTCCAAAGCTGCAGTGACCAAAACTAGACACAATACTATAGTTATGGCCTAACCAGAGCTTTATAAGCATTCAGCATAACGGTAAAGAGGGAGTGCACTGTGAGTGAGGAGGATGTTAGAGCGTAGTTAATGCTTCTGTGTATGAAGTCCAAGGTCCCATATGCTTTGCAAACCACTCTTTCAATAAGTCCTGTGACCTATAAAGATCTATGGGCATGCATCCCAGGTCTCTGTGTCCCTGCACACTCTTTAAAACTGTGCCATTAAGTGAACAGGCTGTCTCTTCATCCATTCTGCCAAAATGCATCACCTCACATTTTTCTGCATAAAATTCCATCTGCCACTTGTCTGCTCATTCTGCTAGCCAATCTATGTCCTGTTGCAATTGCTTTATATCATCCTCACTGTTTTCCACGCTCCAAATTTGATATCATCGGCAATTTTTCAAATGTTACTCTCTATTCCAATATCCAAGTCATTTAACTATATCAAAACAACAGTGATCCTAGCATTGACCCTTGGGGAACATCACTGTTACCATCCTTCAGTCTAAAAAGCAACCGTTTACCACAACTCACTATTTTCTCTCCGAAAGCCATTTAAAAAATATATATCAGTTGCACTGATCCTCCTATCCCATAAGCTTCAATTTTGTTAACCAGCCTTTTATGTGGTCCATTGTCAAAAACTTTCTTAAAATCTGAACAGACAGCATCCATTGCATTCCCACCATCAACCTTCTCAGTTACGTCATCAGAAAATTCCATTAGTTTAGTCAAACATGATCAGCCTTTCACAAATCCGTGCTGGCTGATTAGCCTTAATTAAGTGAAAACTATCCAAATGTGTGTTTATTTTTGTCTTTTATTATTGTTTATAAAACGCTACCAGACACTGAGGTTAAGCTGACTGGTCTGTAGTTTCTAGGACTGTTATTATCCTCCATCTTGAATAAGAGTGTCACATTTGCCACTTTCCAATCCTCTAGCACCTCTCACATATACAGGGAAGTTTGGAAGATTATGGAAAGCCCTTCCACTAATTCCACCCCAGCTTCCTTCTGAAGCCTTGGATACAAGCCATCTAGACCAGGTGACTTATTCAATCTCAGCATAACCAGCATTTCCAATAATTCCGGCCTCTCAATTTTCAACCCATTACCTCTACCATCTCCACTTATACTGATATTTTGTCAGCATCCTCTTCCTTAGTAAACACTGATACAAAGTGTTCATTAAGTATTCTAGCCTTGCCCAGTCTCTCTAAGCATATATCACCCTCGTTGTCCCGATTAGGCCCCATCCCTGCCTACTACTTACTAACCGCTTACTATTTACATGCTGGTAGAAGATTTTTGGTTTTCCTTTTATATTGATTGCTGTTCTATCCTCGTATTCTCTCTTCGACAGTCTTATTTTCTCTTCACTTTCTCTCTCAACTTATTGTCTTCGACCTGATTATCACTTGAAGAATTCAGCTGACATGGATCACACACCCTCTTTTTTTGTTTCATCAGACTCTCTACCTCACTTGTTGACCTGGCTTTGATTCCCTTATCTTTTGCCCTTTTTGCAATGCACCTAGCCTGTACCTGAAGCATCTCCTCCTTAAAGATCACACAATATTTTGTTACAGAATTTCCTGACAGTATTTTGTTCCATTTTATGCTGGCAAGAGCCCCTCCAATCCAATGTACACTAGCCCTCTTCAAATTTAGACATTCTACTTTAGATTACTACTTTCCCTTCTCCATTACTCATCTAAACCTCATGATATGATGATCATTCTTACCCACTTAGTCCACCTCATTCTCCAACACCAGATACAGCAATGCCTCCTTCCTAGTTAGACTGAGAACATACTGCTCAAGGAAGTTTTCCTCGATACATTTCAGAAATTCCTTCCCCTCCTTACCCTTTACTCTAACACCAACCCAATCGATATTTGGGTGACATATTTTTACATACGTTAATTTTTTTATTATTTACATACTACCGCATCTCCTCAAGTCTCTGACTTCATAGATTCAATCGGCTGTCAGGAGGCTTCACAACTCTCCATGATCCTGTTTTTGTCAAATGTGGAAGATTGGTAGCCTTTCTCTGATACCTTCTTTCTTTACTTGGACGGCTTTTGTTGAAGTTTGTAGTATTCAGTGCATTCTGAATTACTGGTTCAACATCTGAGTCATCTAAATATATGACTGATTGCTGTCTTTGCTGTAAAGGAATAAGATCCTATCGATTTCTCCATATAGTGCTTTCATGAGTTCACAGTATATAAGATTGTTGTTGATCCTCATCTCTCTAGAGAATTATTCCTTCTCTATTTTGGTCTCGTAACCATACCTTTTGCCCTTCTGACAACTTTGGTAGGTTTCTGGTATGGTATCTCCTCTTATATTTATGGGTCTGTTTGTTTCGATATGACTTTTATGCGTCTTGTAATTGCTGATAATCCCTGTTTTGTAGCCCTGGAAGTAATATCTTGGGTAGAATTGAAAGGTGCTTTTGAAGTTTTCTTCCCATTAAGAGTTCTGATGGAATTACTCCACATAATAATGGAATAGTTCTGTAGGTCAGTAGTGCTAATTGGCAATCGTAATTTTTCTTCAACATAGCTTTAATTGTTCTGAGTGCTCACGCAGCTTCTTCATTTGATTGTGGATACTTCGGAGAACTTGTTAAATGAACAAATCTCCATTTTTCTGCAAAATGTATGAAGTAATCATCTGCAAATTGCGGTTCATTATGGGATGCTATCTGGTCAGGTAACCTATGTGGTGTGAAAATGTCTTGCAAAACTCTGATGACTGTTTCAGTTGTTGTTGTGTACATCCATTTAACTTTGATCCATCTTGAGAAGCAATCAACCATAATGTTATGAGCGAGGTGGGAGGAGTGCACTGTTAATTCAGTCTTACTTCTCCACAGGTCACAACATATATATTTTATTTTAATTTTTCCATTTACTGAAACAAGCAATCATACACTATTTTTCTCTGAATAGAACATACGAACCAAGTTTCGTAACTGAACAACAAAATCATCAGTTTATTATAAAATGATTTTCAACTAGTAATGAAATAAAACATAAACACAGAGATTAAAACATTTAAAGTGCCAACATTACATTTTTAAAAGTTCCCTTTTTACCTTAAAATGTTAAAGTCCCTTTTACCTTAGCCCCTTCATATTCACTCATACATATATACCAGTTAACCGGAGAAAGATAAAAGGGATTTTTGGATCAGAGCTCTGTTACAGACAAAAAAACACTTGGATTAACCACTTGCTCGTTTTTTTAACTACTTGCTCGTTTTTGAAGGAAACAGCAGATGAGATATGTTGTTCCAAACTGGCATACAGTCCAACTTCCGAGTACATGTAAAAAAGTCACTAGAATCTTCCAGAAAAGGTATTTTCAGACGGAATTGAGAATATTTTTTTAGCAGGCTTTGTTCAAATACATGAAACAAGATGGATCAACACAATGGACTTCACAGTGTCTTTTCTTGGGACTTTCTGGAAACCAAGCTGGGTTGTCGTCTTCTGTCCTTTTTTGACACTTCAGCAGCAGACTTGACTTGATCTACTTCCCGAAGGTAAAACCACACACATGGACCAAAAAACAGAAAGCTTGTCAGTTTTCTGCCCATCCCAGGTCCTCTGCTACTACTGGGCTTGTCCAATCAAAGGAGCACTTGTCACTTTTCTGCCCCTGTTACCAGGGTTTCTGTTCCAAGCCTAACCCAAGCCATGTGACAACCAGCAACACTGTTGCCAATCCAGCTCCTTCAGTGTCCTCTAGATGGCTGTCTTATTTTTTTACAAAAATACTGGTACAACATTCATTAATTGTAACCATAAATTCCTTTCAAAAACGAGTTTTAACAAAAAACAGAATCACTTTCACAACAATATTTTGACAGGATCTCCCCTCAAAAAAGAATAAATTCACATTGCCAATCACTTCCACGGTCTCGTTCGGAATTAGACGCAAATTAGAAGCTCTCTTTGCTCTTGTCTGTGAACTACACATACATCATAATTTGAATTCAGTTCTTCAATATTCTTTGAGATTCTTAGTCACCACACGGAGACCTGAGACCGTGCTCTACATTTAGTTATGCCCAAATGAACTGGTGCATTTTGTCCAAGATATACCCGGACGGACTCTGGAATCACCTGTCTCTCATCATATAACATTATATAACCCACAATAGTAACGTGTCCGAAGAAGATTTTGTTGTGGCCACCCTTTTTTGCAATTTCGGTGGACATAGATGAATTCTTCTTCTTGCCTCGGCACCTGATGAATTTGTTGGACTTGCTTCTTCCTGCGTTCTCAGTCCATGTAGCACTCCTGTAGGAATTCTCTTTCGCGCTCTGGCATCTTTGAGTGGCCAGACGGGCTGTGCTGTGTTGTGCAGGTTCTCTCTCCATTGGGCAGGCTCTCTGGTGGAGTCCTGATTCTCTGAAGAGCTCAGGTCAGGGTGGGGGGCTCTCCCTGTGTCCTGGTTCATGGATTCTTGTTGTTTAACTTCTTCAACATTTTTTATATATAAGATTAAAGTCAATACAAGCTCCTCTGCTTAGGAGTGAGAACTCCTGACTTCTTAGGACATACAGAGTCTCTAATATCTGCTTCCCCTTGTACTGAATGTGTTACCTGTAACTTCCTCTTTACTTTAGGTTCAACCCCTCCTGGGCCATGTAACTGAGTTTCTGTTGGTTGAAGAAAGTGTGTGGAAATCCACTCCTCTTTCTCTGATCAGACTGTTGCACTTGCTCCAGTGTCACGTTTGAAGTTTTTTTAAGAACATTACAGCGCAGTACAGGCCCTTCGGCCCTCAATGTTGTGCTGACCCGTGAAACCATCTGACCTAAACTATTCCATTTTCATCCATATGTCTATCCAGTGACCACTTAAATGCCCTTAAAGTTGGCGAGTCTACTACTGTTGCAGGCAGGGCGTTCCACGCCCCTAGTACTCCCTGAGTAAAGAAACTACCTCTGACATCTGTCCTATATCTATCACCCCTCAACTTAAAGCTATGTCCCCTCGAGTTTGTCATCACCATCCGAGGAAAAAGACTCTCACTATCCACCCTATCTAACCCTCTGATTATCTGATATGTCTCTATTAAGTCACCTCTCCTCCTCCTTCTCTCTAACGAAAACAACCTCAAGTCCTTCAGCCTTTCCTCGTAAGACCTTCCCTCCATACCAGGCAACATCCTAGTAAATCTCCTCTGCACCCTTTCCAAAGCTTCCACATCCTTCCTATAATGCGGTGACCAGAACTGCACGCAATACTCCAGGTGCGGCCGCACCAGAGTTCTGTACAGCTGCAGCATGACCTCGTGGCTCCGAAACTCGATCCCCCTACTAATAAAAGCGAACACACCATATGCCTTCTTAACAGCCCTATTAACCTGGGTGGCAACTTTCAGGGATTTATGTACCTGGACACCAAGATCTCTCTGCTCATCTACACTGCCAAGAATCTTCCCATTAGCCCAGTACTCTGCATTCCTGTTACTCCTTCCAAAGTGAATCACCTCACACTTTTCCACATTAAACTCCATTTGCCATCTCTCAGCCCAGCTCTGCAGCCTATCTATGTCCCTCTGTAACCTGCAACATCCTTCGGCACTATCCACAACTCCACCGACCTTCGTGTCATCCGCAAATTTACTAACCCACCCTTCTACACCCTCATCCAGGTCATTTATAAAAATGACAAACAGCAGTGGCCCCAAAACAGATCCTTGCGGTACACCACTAGTAACTAAACTCCAGGATGAACATTTGCCATCAACCACCACTCTCTGTCTTCTTTCAGCTAGCCAATTTCTGATCCAAAGCTCTAAATCACCTTCAATCCCATACTTCGGTATTTTCTGCAATAGCCTACTGTGGGAAACCTTATCAAACGCCTTACTGAAATCCATATACACCACATCCACGGCTTTACCCTCATCCACCTGTTTGGTCACCTTCTCAAAAAACTCAGAAAGGTTTCATTCCTTTTTATTGAGTTTGTAGCGGTTAGATACAACTGAGTGGCATGATCGGCCATTTCGAGGGCATGTAAGAGTCGACCACATTGCTGTGGGTCTGGAGTCTCATGTAGGCCAGACCAGGTAAGGACAGCAGATTTCCTTCCCTAAAGGACATTAATGAAGCAGATGGGTGTTTACGACAATCGACAATAGTTTCTTGGCCATCATTAGATCAATCATTAGACTCGATTTCTAATCCCAGATTTATTAATTGAATTCAAATTCCGCCTTCTGCTGTGGTGGGATTCGAACCCATGTCCTCAGAGCAATACCCTGGGTCTCTGGGTTACTAGTCCAGTGACAATACCACTACGCCACTGCCTCCCCTCACTATGCCACTGCCTCCCCAAATATAAAATATTTTTTATAAATACATCAAGAGCAAGAGGATAACTCAGGAAATTGGCTATTTAGGTGATAATGAAGAGGAAAGGTGCATATTGCAGGAACATAACAATGAACTAGTCTGGTGGGTGGAACAGTGGCAAATGGATTTCAGTCCAGAGAAGTGTTAGGTAATGCATTTGGGGAACACTAACAGGGACAGGGAATACACAATAAATGGTAGGATACTGAGAAGTGTACAGGAACAGAGAAACCTTGGAGCGCATGTCCGTAGATCCCTGAAGTTTGTTGGACAGGTTGATAAGGTGGTCGCACAGGTAAATGTGATACTTGCCTTTATTAGCTGAGGCATAGAATATAAGAGCTGGGAGGTGCAGTTACGGTCACCAAACTATTGGAAAGATGTGATTGCAATAGAGAGGGTAGAAAGGAGATTTATGAGGATGTTACCTGGACTGGCGAATTTTTGTTACAAGGAAAGATTCGATAGGCTAGGGTTGTTTTCATTGGAACAGAGGAGGCTGAAATGCATAAATTTATGTGGGGAATGGATAGATTGGATAGGAAAGCATTATTCCCCTTGCTGAAGGGGTCCATAACAAGGATGCATCGTATAGTGTAAAGGATAGGAGATTTAGAGTGGATTTGAGGAGAAATCTTTTCTCCCAGAGGGTCGTGAGGATCTCGAATTCACTGCCTGAAGGGCTGATTGGCGCAGAAACCCTCATACCATTGAAAAGGTACTTGGAAATGCACTTGTAGTGCCAGAACAGAGAAAGAGCTGGAAAGTGGTATTTGCCTCGATGGTTACTTGTCAGCTGGTGCAGAAACGGTGGGCCGAATAACTCCTTCTGTGCTGTAATTTCTTTTCAAAAATAAGGGTATATCATAACTTCCTTACTTCTGTACTCTATGCCTTTATTTATAAAGCCAAAAATCCTGTATGCCTTTGCAAGCGCTTTCTCAACATGCATTACCAAATTCAACAATTTATGCACATATATCCCCAGGTCTTTCTGTTCATGCTTCTCTTTTGGAATTGTGTGCTGTATTTAATATTGGCTTTCCTTGTTCTTCCTACAAAAATGTATCACTTCAACCTCACTGGCATTAACTTTCATCTGCGACGTGCCTGCTCAATCCATTAGCCTGTCTATGACCTCTTGAAATATATCACTGTTCTACTCCCAGCTTCCAAGGTTTGTCTCATCTGCAAATTTTGTCATTGTGTCCTTTATACCCACGTACATGTCATTAATATACATGAAGAAAAGCAGTGATTTGAATACAGACGCCTGGGAAACACCACCATCAGTTGGGGTCCTATAGATTACACCCAGCAGTGTAATGGTTTGTCTACAGTTTCTTGAATCTGACCAATTAGATTCTGTCCTTGGCTACTCCAGGACAACCTCTCTTATTTTGGAAGATGAATCACGCCTGATATAACATCAAATCATCTATTAAAGGAAACATTGTTTCGAAGCTGCAGATGGAGGAAAGTGAACTCGATGGCGGGATCTGGAATCTGCATCATTAGAGGGAAGTATTTCAAAATATATCTGTCATCTATCAGTGCAGACACATTTGTATAACTCGGTTTAATTGTTTGTATCCAGCAGAATCCGATTTTGGAATTTCAATCTGTGTTGGAGACTCGAAAGCCTTTTAATCTTAAGAAAAATACATCATGTTGGAGAAATGGTGGAAGTGAGGATCGATCTTTCATTGAAGTCAGGTCAATAAATGTGCACTATTTAAATCAATGAAAATTATAGCAACAACACACCCAGAGCAAACAATGTACAGTGGATAAAAGTAATAGCTGGATCGACTGACCTGGAATGGCAACATTGCTATAGTGTCAGCTGTGGCTCATTTGGTAACACTGTCACTTCTGAGTTGCAAAGGTTCAGGTCCCACTTCAGGGCTTGAATGTAAAAATGAAGGCTGACACTCCAGTGCATTACTGTGGGACAGCTGCACTGTTGGAGGTGCCATTATTATGATGAGATGTTAAACCAAAGACCCATCTGCTTGTATGGGTGGATGCAAAAGATCCCATGGCACTCTTTAGAGGAACAGCAATGGACTTAGCCCCTGTGTCCTGCCCAATATGTATCCCTCAATCGGCATCACAAAAGCAGTTTATCTGGTTATTTATCACATCGTTGTTTGTGGGACTTTGTGTACAGAGTGGCTGCCATGTTCCCTGTATTACAACAATGACTACACTTCATTGGCTGTAAAGTGCTTTGAGACGTCCAGTGCTCATGAAAAGTGATCTCTAAATGCAAGTCTTTCTTTTTTTTCCCAAGGACTGTAATATACTGAAGCAACGTTCATAAAATTAATATCTGGGCATAGAAACTTACCAGGAACAGCAACAACAGCGAGAGGGGATAATTAATCTTTCCTAAGTTAAAGAGGATATATGCTATCTCATGTGCTGATGTATGATCTTGTCCATTCTATCCCTCATTGTGGAGCCCTGATCCCTGTTAATGCCAGAGGTGATATGGAATGACACGTTGAAAGGCCTCCCTTATTCATAGGAGAGTGAAATCCTTCAGTGACAAAATTGGTGTCCAGTAAACTGAGATTAATTATAGGCTGGAGTTTTACAGTTCCCCAACGAGTGGCTGGTGGCCGGGGGTAGGGGAGGGTGGGTATGAAATTGATTGGGAGGCAGAGAGGGCCATTCCTGGTGCCTTCCTGCCCACACTTCAATTTTATACGGGGTGCCAGCAGCGAGAAACGCCCGTCCTGCCCAGTGCAAGCAAGGCCCTTAAGTGGCCAATTATTTTACCCGCGGTGGCCGTATACCAAAGACACCGAGAACGCCACAACATAAAACCTGGCGGCCTTCTTGTGGGCTGGGGTTAGGTAACCTCCTGATCAGGCACCCTGTGTCCCACAGAGGGCCATCCCCGAAGCCCCAACTGCTTCCACCACACAACACCCCCCCCACCTCCCAACTCCCTTGCCTCGCTGGGGACCGGCCGATTGTCCCCGTCGAGGCCCTAAATAATTATTTGCTTTCTGGGCCATCCTAGTTCTTCCTGCTGCTGGCTGGGTGTAGTCCCAACAATAGCCACTGCTCCCAGTGGCATTGTGGGGACTAAGAGCTGCCGGCCTGCTGAACTGGCTGGCAGCTGCATTCGGCGGGACTTCTTGTCTCAAGGAAGTAGAAGTCCGACCCAAGGCCAGTTAAGGTCCTAAGGAGTGAAAAGTCTCGGCCTGGTTCCCCAGGCCCGGCGGAGGCAGACTCACCTGCGAGTTTTCGGCTGGTGGGCAGGGCCTCTGACCAATGTTAAATTCCGGCCATCGTTACTGAACAAACAGGTTCATTTAACCACTTTCAATCCAACATGTTTGTTTGGAAATATATATTTCAGAAGATGCAAAATAAAACTTCCATTAATTTCAGAAGGTAATTTACAAATCTCAAATGGGAGGATCGCAGAGTGAGTCTGGACTTACAGAGGCAGAGGTACAGAAATTGAAGCAGTGCAGAAACAGAAATGTGTAGAGAGAACGGTCATGAGAGAGAGCTGCGGAAAGAGTGAACAAGAGAATCAGAGAGATAAGAAATATGGGAAGAGAAGAAGAGGGGACATAAAGACAGAGAGATACAGAAATGTCTAGAGAGATAACCAGAAAATTGGAGAATGAGATGGATGAAGTGTGTTGCAGAGAAAGATAGAGACGTGGAAAGAGAGAGAAAGAGAGGGAGAGAAAGGGAGACAGAGATACAGATAAGAAAGACAGAGAGAGAGATGCAGAAATATGGAGATGTAGAAAGAGAGATCTTGTTGGCCTTGAGCCAGTATGAGATCCTGGGCAGTTATTTAACCCAAATAGGTATGGGGAGGATGTAAAACGTTTGCGATAGAGACAGAGAAACATGCAGAGCACGCAACAAAAGCACACACAAACTCACACACGAACACACACACACAAACACACACACACATACACACACCGACACACACACAGACACACATACCATCATGAAAGATGTATCCCGTCCACACGCCCTGAAACCCCTCCACTCAGATACTGTTCCCTGCTTGAGCACATAATTGACACACTTAGAGAGGAGTTAGCAGAACATCATTGGCACACTTAGAGAGAGCTTAACAGAATGTGAAGTTATCCTATTTTGGTAGCAAAAACAGGAAGGCAAATTATTATCTGAACGGCTATAAACTGAGAGCAGGGAATATGCAACGAGACCTGGGTGATCTCGTACACCAGTCGCTGAAGGTAAGCATTGTAGATCCAGTAAAAACACATATAGCAAAAACTTAAGAACTGAGTTCAACAAAGAGGCTAGTCACACAACAATGAACAGTGTGTTCAAGCATAGGGAGGTTGGGTAGAAAGGGACCATGGTACGCAGATAGCCGAGGAATAGTAGATAGTATAGAAAAGACATATTGAGGATCCCAGACACTGTCCTTGCACGTAGGGAGTCGTCATGGACACCAGATATGATTAAATTCATAATAGACAATAGGAAACTGAAGTTTTGCACAGGTTCTCACTGAGCCAAATAAGGAATTATCAGTATGCCATTATACCAGACCCCTATGGGTAAGTAAGAAGGGCGGATCTTGGAAACAAGATTTAACCCCTGACTGAAACTAGAGAAGGTACAAGAACCCCGGGGAAGAACACTCGAGAAGATGCCCCTGAGCCAAGGGCCCAGAGAACAGAAGAGCAGCTGCAAGTCCGAGACTGATCACCTCGTGTCTTGATAGGTAGTATACTGTACAGGTAGTGAGAGCTTGTATTTTGATGAGTTTTGATAATGTACAAGGAGTGAGAGCTTGTAAATGATGATTTAGTGTGTGAATAAAATATTGATATACCTTTCACCAATCGGATTCCACGGATTCTCGAAGAGTAAGTGCGTATTAGGCACAACAGCATGCAGGTGCAACAGGTGGTTTAGGAAAAGGCAAATGGTATGTTAGCCTTCATAGCGAGAGGATTTGAGTACAGAAGCAGGGATGTCTTGCTGCAAATATACAGGGCCTTGGTGAAGCCACACATGGAATATTGTGTGCGGTTTTGGTCTCCTTATCTGAGGAAGGATGTTCTTGCTATAGAGAGAGTGCAGAGAAGATTTACCAGACTGATTCCTGGGATGGTGGGACTGACGTATGAGGAGAGATTGAGTCAGTCAGGATTATATTTGCTGGAGCTCCGAAGAGAGAGGGGGATCTCATAGAAACCTAGAAAATTCTAACAGGATTTGACAGGGTAGATGCAGGAAGGATGTTCCGGATGGTGGGGGAGTCCAGAACCAGGGGTCATAGTCTAAGAATACAGGGTAAACCTTTCAGGACTGAGATGAGGAGAAATTTCTTCTCCCAGAGAGTGGTGAGCCTGTGGAATTCACTGCCACATAAAGGAGTTGAGGCCATAAAATTGTATGTTTTCAAGAAGGAGTTAGATATAGCTCTTAGGGTAAAAGGGATCAAAGGATATGGGGATGAAGTGGGAACAGGTTACTGAGTTGGATGATCAGCCATGATCTTAATGAATGGCGAAGCAGGCTCGAAGGGCTGAATGGCCTACTCCTGCTCCTATTTTCTATGTTTCTATGCATCATTGGCATACTTAGAGTGGAGTTCACAGACTATCATTGGCACACTGAGAGAGAGGGTAACAGAATATCATTGGCACACTTAGAGACGAGTTAACCGAACATCGTTTGCACACTTAGAGAGGCGTTAACCAAACATCGTTTGCACACTAGAAGGAGAAGATACACTACAGTCAACAGAACACAGCAAGAAAAAAAAGAGGCCAGAAGCAAATACTCGTGCTGAGTGTTGCTATTGTCATGGTTAAGTATGAACTTTTCATATCTTAGTTCAGCCTAATAAACTCTCTGACCTGATCGCAGAACTTGAGTCCGTACCTTGTATTTCTATCTTGGTCAAGATTGCCAAAGTGAGTCTGGTCGGTTATCCTCTGCCTCACCTTTTTTCAGGTAATACCTATCTGAAACTTACAATGTTCAGTGGAGGAGATAGTGCCTGCGGAATAAGGGGACTGACCAAAGTGTGATCTGGTGAGGAAAGTCAGACCATCACCCTGATGGGACAAGTATAGCTAGCAGGAGGCTTCATTTAGGGGAAAGTGTTAACTCGTCTCAGCCAAGTTTCTGTCAAGTCCATGATCTCAATGACATCATTTACACTAAGCTCATGGATGGCAAGGGCCTTGCTCACAAGTGGATAGACAGTCTGGAGGAAGATGAAATAAAATGGGCTGTTCCACTGCCAGGGTTAATGGGGTCAGCATTTGGAAGGATGAGTTGGATTGGGAGAAGATGGGCAACATTAGCCCTAAATGAATGTGCTGTGTGAGGAGATCAGTGAGAGAGTAGGATGCTGCAGCTAAAATGGTTGCTGATATGGAGACAGTGATGAGTGCCTCAATGGCCCCTTCTAAGAATGTCAAGAGAGGCACAGAGGAGAGTTGTCGACATATCTGAGTAGGAGTCAAGCCTGGATAGGAGGCTGAAGAGTAGGAAGATTGAGAGGGCTGTTGGGCTGTGGTTGGGATTTGGGAAGATAGAAGTACCAGAGACTGGATAAGTGAAAGGAGACATGATTCTGGAGAGAGGGGTCTTGGAGAAGTAAAGAGAACAGAAGTAAAGCAAAGGTGGAAATAGAAGCAGTGGGTTCAGGTCAGGAGCAGCAGTCAAAATTCACACACCAAGGACACAGGCAGTTCACAATGCAGGAATGTCTGAATGGAAACAGCTTTTCATCTCAGGTCCCAGAGATAGATTTCCATCCCTGATTACAACCTGAATTTTAAAAAAACAGTCAGAGAAGAAAAGACATACAGAAAGAGATTGAAATACATGGAGAGATAAAGAGAAATAGACAAAGATAAAGGACGTGACAGGAAGTGAGAAAAAGCAACTGAAGGGAGTGAGAGTGAGACAAAGACAGGGAGAAAAAGAGTGAGTGAGTGGGGAGAGAAGGAGACAGAGTGAGAAGGATGGAGACAGGAGCTGAGAAAGGCAGAGAGGCAGACGGACTGAGAGAGAAACAGAGAGCAATACAAACAGATAGAGGGGGAGAGAGACACAGACATGGAGGAATAAAACGATATGGAGTGAGAGAGTTAAATGTGCAGAAAAAAAGAAAGACAGATGGAGTTGTTTGGATTCAGTGTGAGGTGTGAATTGTGGTGGAATTGTCTTGTGTCACTGGGTCCTGTTCTTTTCCAGTGTCTCTGTGAGTAGGATCAGATATTCTGAAACTGCAGTAACATTTTTGGTAAGGGCTTCGAGTTTAAAGTTTCAACTCAGCAAAACCGGTCTCCTGGTCAAACCACTTCTGCCCTGAGTTGTCCTGGACTAACATGTCAATGGACAGTCTCCCAGTGAACAGATTGAGAGTCATCTCAAAGTGTTTCCAGCTCAAGGAGTGTAGGGTGTCTGAGTGGAGGGATTTCTGACCCAGGGGAAGGGATACATCTTTCATTATGGCCTATGTGTCTGTGCTTGTGTGTTCGTGTGTTTGTGTGTATGTGTCTGTGTGTGTATGTTTGTGTGTGTATGTTTGTGTGTGTGTTCGTGTGTTTGCTCTCCATGTTTCTCTGTCTCAATCATTAACATTATACATCCTCCGTATGCCCATTTGGGTCAAATAACTGGCCAGGATCACATACTGGTCCAAGGTCAACTGGATCTCTCTTTCAACATCTTCATATTTCTGTAACTTTCTCTCTATCTTTCTTATCTGTAGCTCTCTCTGTCTCCCTTTCTCTCTCCACATCTCTATCTATCTCTGTAACACACTTCATCCTTCTCACTCTCCAATTTTCTGGTTATCTCTCCAGACATTTCTGTATTTTTATCTCTCTGTCTTTATGTCCCCTCTCCTCCCCTTCCCATATTTCTCCATCTCTATGATTCTCTTGTTCACTCTTTCTGCTGCTGTCTCTCAATTATTTTTCTCCCTACACATTTCTCTGTCTGCACTGCTTCAATCTCTGTACCACTGCCTCTGTAAGTCCAGACTCGCTCTGTGATTCTCCCATTCTCTGGTTTTCTTTGAGGTTTGAAAATTACCTTCTGAAATTTATGGAAGTTTTATTTTGCCTCTTCTGAAATATATATTGTCAAACAAAATGTGTTGGATTGAAAGTGATTAAATGAACCTGTTCAGTAACCATGGTCGGAATTTAACATTGGGCAGAGGCCCCGCTCACCGGGCGAAAAGTCGGATGTGACTCCGCCTCCGCCTGGCCTGGGGAGCCAGGCCAATATTTTTGTTCCTCAGGCCCTTAATTGGCCTTGAGCGGGATTTCCTTCTCCTTGAGGCAGCAGCAACACATGTGGTGTTCGCCACTAACAGGATGCTGCCATCAAGCCAAAAAGACGTCCTGCCTATCACACAAACGAGTAATGTGACATATGATTTTCAATGCCATTGTACAGAGGTGCTGAGAGCTCAGCAAAACTAGCAAAGTTCAGACCCCAGAACTCTGAAAAATTTGCAGGCAAGTTTAGGACTCCAGACTTTGCTAGATCTTTTATACTGATCTTTGCTGAGCTCTCAGCACCTCTGTATACTAGAGTAGGTGAAACAGTAAAAGGCCCATTCATTTTTTTTCCACAGATGATTACTCAAAACTGAAGCAACTGTGCTGTGATGTACAGAAAGTTATAGTTCTAGAACAAAGGGACTTGCAGGTTCCACTTAATAATCACGTGAAAACATCTCCTAAAGTAGCATTTGCAGTTTTTTACAATGGAAACCTCATTGTGCCGATTCAGCTTCAATCTTATAATTTTTCCAATGCTGAAAGGCGGTACAATAAAGAAGAGTCATGACAGTGATAGTTCAGTGCATTATTAAAGTGCGATCTGTTCAGGGGATACACCCCATTACAATTTACACTGAGATACCAGACTTGAGACCAGTTTTGCGAATGGCTTCTGATGAGAGAAGAGCCACTCAAATCCAATCTGAGGAATGGGCTTCTTTTCTGAATGATCCTAAACTCATTTGTAAATTTCTATTCTCAGACATGGACGTAGAACACCTCCCTGTTATGAAAGATGATGATACCGCGGAGGGAGTTGAACAATTACCTCTGAAACCACTTACAGATGATCATCAAGTTATTTACAGTGATGGGTCATCAATGATGATTAAAAAAGGGAAATCCCAACAATCCTCAGCTGAGATGGGGATAGTAATAGCTACCTTTCAGGATTATTATTCTTTCTATCCAGAAGAATTGCTGTCCATACCCCTTGGCCAATGGACAGCACTGTATGCTGAAGCTGCACCATTACAGGAAATGCTGGATTCACTCAGCAGGTCTGGCAGCATCTGTGGAAAGAGAAGCAGAGTTAACGTTTCGGGTCAGTGACCCGAAACGTTAACTCTGCTTCTCTTTCCACAGATGCTGCCAGACCTGCTGAGTGAATCCAGCATTTCTTGTTTTTGTTTCAGATTTCCAGCATCCGCAGCTTTTATATTACTGCACCATTACAGTATGCTTTAGAAAAGGCAGACCCTATTAAGCCCACATTCATTTGTATAGATAGTAACTATTGTAAATGGGCTAACAACCAAGACCTTGTGTTCTGGGAACAAACAGGTTTTACCAATCACAAAGATAAACCCATAAAACACAAATCATTGTGGGAAAATATTCTCCATTTACAAAAAGAGAAATGTAATTGCTAGGTAATTCATGCACCCGAGCATACCAATGGTTCAGTACATTCAAATGGCAACAGTCTTACAGGTGGATAGGCAAAACATTCAGTCTGCATGACACCCACTCGAGAGCAGCCTGCCACAGTTAGTGTAATCATTAGAACGGGCAGCAAATCAGGATGAGGAACTGATTCAGCTATTAGACTTGACAAAAGAGAATCCAAAAGAATATCCATCAAAGTAGTTCTATTCCGAGACCCCTACTGGTATTGTGCTGGTTAATTGCCCAAGGGTGTCCAGAAAGTATCTCCAAGTCACAAACAAGGACAGTTTGCCCACGAGGATTTAGGTCAGGCACATAGAGGTGCCGAACAACATTCTGCAAATTAACTCCTTTATATTGGTGGCCAGGCATGCTTAAAGCCTGTAAAACATATGTGGCAAATTGCGAGCTATGCAATTTAACTAAGAAGTCATAATTTATTAAAGTGCCTCCATTTGCTCCTGTAAAGCCTACAAAACCAATGTTGGAAGTATTTTTTGATTTCATTGGACCACTTCCTCAATCATTGGGATATAAATATGTTCGTGTTTGTGTTGATGGATACACTTCCCTCTGCTGGCTGGGCCCCTCAAAAAACCTTTTCAGAAACTGTACTCATCAATGCTATTACTGACATCATTACTGTAGCTGGTGCACCCAATATCCTACACTCTGATCAAGGCGGAGCTTTTGTTTCCAAGGTCCTCAAAGACTATTGAGTGCAAAGGGGGATTGGTTTAGAGCACAGCATTATCGCGTTATCAGCAGTCAGTGGGACTGGTGGAATGTAAAAACAAGGATTAAAAAGGCTACTGACTACACTGTTGAGAATCAGAGGGAATAAGTGGGCCGCCATCATTCCAAAACTACAGTTATCACTAAATAATGTGCCCATGTGTATATCAGGGAGAGTTATCCCGAGAACACCATATTATTTAATGTATCGTATTGACATGTATACACCACTTACTCGTGGTTCTTTTTTAGCCACACAACTTCTTGACTCTTTGACCCAACAGCAGCAATTAGATTTGAAACAGAAATAACAGATGGAATTCATAAAATTGATCAGAGAATCAGGCAGAAGAATAGACAAGAACAGATGATGAACAAAGCTTGGCAACCTGTAACCGGGGAGTTGGTTCAGGAGGGAAAGTTTGAGCAGAAACCTGGTTTGAGACCTAAGTGGAAGAAACCTGTTCAAATACGTTATATTCAATTTCTTCGTCATTTAAAAGCATTGTCATATCCCTCTCAGCCTGTACTTTGGCAAAGAAAATAGCCCCAAATCTCATTGCTTATCCTCATGACTAACAGCTCGAAGAGTGTCTGCATCCTTAACAAAGCCTTGATATTCTTCATCAAGCATGAGTTTCTCCTTCTGATTGATACCTCCACTGGGTACAGGCCGCTCCCTCTGATTTACACATCTGTGCTGGGTACAGGCCCCTCTCTCTGATTCACAGGCCTCCACAGGGTACAGAGCCTCCTTCGGATTGACAAATCCCAACTGGGTACAGACGCTACTCTGAGTGACACATCTCCACTGGGAACCGCCCGTCCTTCTGAATGGCACATCTCCACTGGGTACAGGTCCCACTCTTTGATTGACACATCCCCACTGGGTACAGACCCTCCTCTGATTGACACATCTACACTGGGTGCAGGCCACTCCCTCTGATAGACACATCTCCACTGGGTATAACCATTCCCTCTGAGTGACACATCTACACTGGATGCAGGCCCCTCTCTTTGATTGACACATCTCCATTGGCTACAGATCCTCCTGTGATTGACATACCTCCACTGGGTACAGACCCTCCTCTGATTGACACACCTCCACTGGGTACAGACCCTCCTGATTGACACACCTCCACTGGGTACAGACCCTCCTCTTATTGACACATCTCCACTGAGTACAGACCATCCTCTGATTGACACATTTCCACTGGGTACAGACCCTCTTTCTCATAGATACATCCCCACTGGGTACAGACCCTCCTTCTGATTGACATACCTCCGCTGGGCACAGTTCCTCCTCTCATGATGCATCTCCACTGGGTAAAGACCCTCCTCTGATTGACACATTTCCACTAGGTACAGACCCTCTTTCTCATAGACACATCCCCACTGGGTACAGACCCTCCTTTTGATTGACATACCTCCGCTGGGCACAGTTCCTCCTCTGATGATGCATCTCCACTGGGTAAAGACCCTCCTTCTGATTGACACATCTCCACTGGGCACAGTTCCTCCTCTGATTGACACACCTCCAATGGGTACAGACCCTCCTCTGATTGACACACCTCCACTGGGTAAAGACCCTCCTCTGATTGACACATCTCCCTGGGTACAGACCTTCTTTCTCATTGACACATCTCCACTGGGTACTGACCCTCCTCTGATTGACACATCTCCATTGGGTACAGACCTTCTTTCTAATTGACACATCTCCACTGGGTACAGACCCTCCTGTGTTTGACACACCTCCAATGGTTACAAGCACCTCTGTTTGATTGACACATCCCCACTTGGTACAGACCCTCCTCTCATTGACACATCGCCACTGGTTACAGACCCTCCTTCTGATTGACACATCTGTACTGGGTACAGGCCCCTCCCTCTGATTGACACATCTCTGCTGCATGCAGCCTCTCCTTCTGATTGACACATATCAACTTGGCACAGGCCCCTCCCTCTGATTGACACATCTCCACTCTGTTCAGGCCCCTCCCTCTGATTGACAAATCTCCACTGTGTAAAGGCCCCTCTCTCCGATTGACACATCTCCACTGGGTACAGGCCCCTCCTTCTGATTGACACATCTCCACTGGGCAGAGGCACCACACTGTGATTGACACTTCTCCAATGTGCACAAGCAACTCTCTTTGATTGACACATATCCATTGACACATTTAGATTTTTTTTTAGATTTAGAGATACAGCACTGAAACAGGCCCTTCGGCCCACCGAGTCTGTGCCGCCCATTAACCACCCATTTATACTAATCCTACACTAATCCCATATTCCTACCACATCCCCACCTGTCCCTATATTACCCTACCACCTACCTATACTAGGGGCAATTTATAATGGCCAACTTACCTATCAACCCGCAAGTCTTTTGGCTGTGGGAGGAAACCGGAGCACCCGGAGGAAACCCACGCAGACACAGGGAGAACTTGCAAACTCCACACAGGCAGTACCCAGAATTGAACCCGAGTCACTGGAGCTGTGAGGCTGCAGTGTTAACCACTGCGCCACTGTGCCGCCTTATTCTTGTGATTACACATCTACACTGGGTACAGGCCCCTCTCTCTGATTGACACTTCTGTTCTGCATACAGGCACCTCCCTCTGATTGACACATCTCAACTGGGTACAGACCCTCCATCTGATTGACACATCTGTACTGGGTACAGGCCCCTCCCTCTGATTCACACATCTCCACTATGTGCAGCCTCTCCTTCTGATTGACACATCTCCACTGTGTAAAGGCCCCTCTCTCTGATTGGCAAACCTCCACTGGGTACAGGACCCTCCCCATGATTGACGCATCTCCACTGGGTGCAGTCCCTCCTTCTGATTGACACACCTCCATTGGACAGAGGCACCTCTCTTTGATTGACGCAACTCCACTGGGTACAGGCCCCTCCCCGTGATTGACGCATCTCCACTGGGTGCAGTCCCTCCTTCTGATTGACACACCTCCACTTTGTTCAGGCTCCTCCCTCTGATTGACACACCTCCACTTTGTTCAGGCTCCTCCCTCTGATTGACACATCTCAACTGGGTATAGAGCCTCCTTCTGATTGACACATCTGTGCTGGGTACAGGCTCCTCCCTCCAATTGACACAGCTCGACTGGGTACAAGCCCCTCCATCTGACTGACACATCTCAACAGTGTACAGACCTTCCCTGTGATTGCCACATCTCCACTGGGTACAGAACCTCCTCTGATTGGAACATCACCAGTGGGTACATACTCTTCCTTCTGATTGACACATCTATACTGGGTGCAGGCCCTCCCTTTGATTGATACATCTCCACTGGGTACAGGCCCTCCTTCTGATTGACACATCTGTACTGGGTGCAGGCTCCTCCCTCTAATTGACATATCTCTACAGTGTGCAGCCTCGCCTTCTGATTGACACATATCAACTTGGCACAGGCCCCTCCCTCTGATTGACACATCTCCACTTTGAACAGGTCCCTCCCTCTGATTGGCACACCTCCACTTTGTTCAGTCTCCTTCCTCTGATTGACACATCTCCACTTTGTACAGGCCCTGCCCTCTGATTGGCACACCTCAACTGCGAACAGACCCTCCTTCTGATTGACACATCTGTGCTGGGTTCATGGTCCTCCCGCCAATTGACACATCTCAACAGGGTACAGACCTTCCCTCTGATTGACACATCTGTACTGGGTAAAGGCCCCTACCTCTGATTGACACACCTCCAGTGAGTACAGGCCCTCCATCTGATTGACACATATCAACAGGGTACAGACCCTCCCTCTGATTGACACATCTGTGCTGGGTTCATGGTCCTCCCGCCAATTGACATATCTCAACAGGGTACAGACCTTCCCTCTGATTGACACATCTGTACTGGGTAAAGGCCCCTACCTCTGATTGACACACCTCCAGTGAGTACAGGCCCTCCATCTGATTGACACATATCAACAGGGTACAGACCCTCCCTCTGATTGACACATCTGTACTGGGTACAGGCCCCTCCCTGTGATTGGCACATCACCAATGTGCACAAGCACCTCTCTTTGATTGACACATCTCCACTGGGTGCAGACCCTCCTCTGCTTGACAAATCTCCACTGGGTACAAACGCTCATTCTGATTGACACATCTGTACTGGGTACAGGCTCCTGCCTCTGATTGACACACCTCCAATGGTTACAGGCCCCTCCATCTGATTGACACATCTCCACTTTGTATAGGCCCCTCCCTCTGATTGACACATCTGTACTGGGTACAGACCCCTCTCTCTGAGTGACACATCTGTACTGGATGCAGGCCCTCCCTCTGATTGACACATCTCCACTGGGTACAGTCCGCTCCCTGTGATTTGTTTTATTCATTCATGGGATGTGGGCGTTGCTGTCCAGGCCAGCACTTTATTGCCCATCGCTAATTGCCCTTGAGAAGGTGGTGGTGAGCTGCCTTCTTGAATTGCTGCAGACCGTGTGGGGTCGGTACACCCACAGTGCTGTTAGGAAGGGAGTTCCAGGATTTTGACCCAGTGACAGTGAAGGAACGGCGATATAGTTCCAAGTCAGGATGGTGTGTGACTTGGAGGGGAACTTGCGGGTGGTGGTGTTCCCATGCATTTGCTGCCCTTGTCATTCTAGTTGGTAGAGGTCGCAGGTTTGGAAGGTGCAGGGGCTGGTGGGAAAGGTTGAATCTTAAACTTTGTGCAGCTTGGGGCGGAAGGTCAGATGTAAAAGGTAAGGGGGGGGTGGGAAAGGGGGGAATTATAATCTTAATTATTTAATTTTGGGGGATTTTTTAAAATTTTAAATATGCTGGCAGGGCTGGCTGCCCTTTAAAAATGGCGCTAGTACCTGCGCACAGGCAGCTGACGCCATTGCTGGGGACGGACAGCCTGCCCCCTCCATGTGACTGGGGAGGTCGGGCGGCCCTGGCTATTTAAATGAGCTGCTGTGCGGGAGATTGTGATGGCTGTTTGGCGTGCGTCCCGCCATTTTTGAGCTCACCGCCAAGATCGACAGGGGGCTCCTAACATCCATCCTAGTATTCTAAATGTGGTCTCATTAAAGGCCTTTAAAATTGTAGCATGACGTTTCTTCGTTTGCTTGATGGGGTGTGGACATTGCTGGCAAGGACAGCATTTGTTGCCCATTCCTTATTGCACTTCAGAAGGTTGTGGTGAGTTTCTTTCTTGAACCGCTGCAGTCCAGGTGAGCTAGGTACACCCACAGGGCTGTTAGGCAGGGAGTTCCAGGATTTTGACCCAGTGACAGTAAAGGAACAGTGATATAGTTCCAAGTCAGGATGGTGTGTGGCTTGGAGGGGAACTTGCAGGTGGCGGTGTTCCCATGCATCTGTTGCCCTTGTCCTTCTAGTTAGTGGAGGTCATGAGTTTGCAATTTGGTGCCAAAGGAGCCTTGGTGGATTGCTGTAGTGCAACTTGTAGATGGTACACACTGCTGTCACTGTGCATCGGTAGTGGAGGAAGTGAATGCTTAAGGTGGTGGATGGGGTGCCAGTCAAAAGGGTTGCTTTGTCCTGGATGTTTTAGAGCTTCTTGGGTGTTGTTAGAGCTGCACCCATCTAGGCAAGTGGAGAGTATTCCATCACACTCCTGACTTGTGTCCTGTAGATGGTGGATAGGCTTTGGGGAGTCAGGAGATGAGTTACTCGGTGCAGAATTTCCAGCCTCTGACCTGCTCTTGTAGCCACAATATTTATATGGCTGTTTCAGTTCAGTTTCTGGCAATGGTAACCCCTGGATGTTGATAGTGGGGGATTCAGCGATGGTAATGCCGTTGAATGGCAAAGGGAGATGGTCATTGCCTGGCACTTGTGTGGTACAAACGTTTCTTACCACTTATCAGCCCAAGTTGGATGTTGTCCAGGTGTTGTTGCAATTGGACACAGACTGCTTCAGTATCTGAGGAATCGTGAATCATACTGACCACTACACTCATCAATGAACATCTCCACTTCTGACCTTATGATGGAGGGAAGGTCATTGATGAAGCAGCTGAAGAAGTTTGGGCCTAGACACTGCGCTGAGGAACTCTTGCAGCGAGTCCTGTGACTGAGATCTTTGGTCTCCAACAACCTCAACAATTTTCCTTTGTGCTGGATATGACTCTAACCAGGGAAGATTTTCTCACCTGATTTCCATTCACTTCAGTTTGGCAAGGGCTCCTTGATGCCACACTTGGTCAAATGCTGCCTTGATATCCCAGGCAGTCACTCTCATCTCAGAACGTCTGGTGCTTCTCCTGGCATGTCCTCCTGCACTCCTCAATGAACCAAGGGTGGTTCGCTGGCTTAAATTATAGAAAAATAGTGGATGCTGGAAATCTGAAATAAAAACAGAAAGTGTTAGAAATGCACAGCAGGTCTGGCAGCATCTGTGGAGAGAGAAACAGAGTTAACATTTAAGGTCTGTGACTATTCACTGGCTTGATGGTAATAGTAGAGTCGGGGATATGCCGGGCCATGAGGTTCCAGAATGTTTTTGAATGCAATTCTTGGGCTTCAATTAGGAGACCAGTGGGAACTGTGACCAGTAGGAGTTGGATTTTCAAAGTGACAAGTGTTTACAGACTGATGGATTGTCCTGAGAAGAGTTAAAGTAAATGATGCGATGCCAACACTAAGTGATACTTACAGAAAGGGATGAAGGAAATGGTGGGAAGTGACTGGTGCAGCATTCAGTTATGTGTCAGTGGGAAATGTAGCCTGATCTTAACTGTTTGTGTCACACCTGCCATTTCAAGGTTATTACAGTGAGAACACACTCGTCCACTATGCTGAATATGTGACCGTTAGAATGTGATGCAGTGTCACCTTTTGTTGCTTGTCGATATTAACCAGCATCCCAGACTCCCATGCCACCATCTCTGGGTATCTCCTGTCCCACCGGCAGGGCCAGACCCACCAGAAGTGGCTGCACAGAGGTATATAGTGGGGAGGGAGTGGCCCTGGGAGTCCTCAACATCCGGAGTCCATGAATCTCAAGTCATCAGGTCAAACATGGGCAAGAAAACCTCCTGCTGCTTATTAGATACTTCTGTCCCTCAGCTGATGATTTAGTACTCCTCCATATTGAACACCACTTGGCACTGACGGTATCAAGGACCTGAATATACTCTGGGTGGGGGACTTCAATGTCCATCACTAACAGTGGCTCAGTTGCACAATTACTGGCCAAGTCCTCAAGGACATATCCACCAGATTGGGTCTGCACCAGTTAGTGAGGGAACAAGCACGAACGACAGGGCTACTTGACCTTGTCCTCACCATTCTACATGTCTCTGATGCTTCTGTACGTGGTAATATTGGTAGGAGTGAACACTGCCCTGTCCTTGTGGAGATGAAGTTCTGTCTTCGCATTGAGGCCACTCTCCATCATGTTGTATGGCATAACCACCCTGCTGAATGGGATAGACTCAGAACAGATCTAGTGAGTCAAAACTGGGCATCCATGAGGTGTTGGGTACTATCAACAGCAGTAGAACTGTATTCAAACATAATGTGTAACCTCATGACCCAGCATATCCCTCATTCTACCATTACCATCAAGCCAGGGGACCAACCCCGTTTTAATGAGAATTGGAGGAGAGCATTCCAGGACCAGAACAAGGCATACCTAAAAATAAGGTGCTAACCTGGGCTGCTTGCATGCTAAATAGTGGAAACAGCATGCAATAGACAGAGCTATGTAAACCCATAACCAACGGATCATATCTAAGTTCTGCAGTCCTGCCACATCCAGTCGTGAATGATGGTGAACAATTAAATAACAAACAGGTGGAAGAGGGTCGATGAATATCCCCATCCTCAATGATGCAGGAGCCCAGCACATCAGTGCAAAAGCAATGGCTGAAGCATTTGCAACCATCTTCAACCAGAAGTGCCAAGTGGATGATCCATATTGGCCTTCGCCTAAGGTCCCCAGCATCACAAAAGACAGTCTTCAGCGATTTCAATTCACTCCACTGGATTATCAAGAAATGGCTGAAGGCGCAGGATATAGCAAAGGCTATGGGCCCTGACAACATCTTGACTGTAGTACTGAAGATTTGTGCTCCAGAACTAGCCACACCGTTATCCAAGCTGTACCAGCACAGCGACAGAACTGGCATCTACCTGACATTGTGAAAAAATGCCCAGGTAATTCCTGTCTACTAAAAGCAGGACAAATCCAATCTGGCCAATTACTATTCCATCAGTTCACTCTCAATCATCAGCAAAGTGATGGAAGGTGTCGTTGACAATGCTATCAAGTGGCACTTAAACAGCAATATCCTTATCATTGATGCTCAGTTTTGTTTCCAGCAGAACCACCTGGCTCCAGATCTCATTACAGCCTTGGCCAAACATGGCCAAAAGAGCTGAATCCCAGAGGTGAAGTGAGAGTGACTGCCCTTGACATCAAGGCAGCATTTGACCGAATATGGCATCAAGTAGCCCGAGCAAAATTGGAGTAAATGGGAATCAGGGTAAAACTCTCCACTGGTTCACAGAATCATAGAAATGTTACAGCACAGAAGGAGGCCATTCGGCCCATTGTGTCTGCACCGGCTCTCTGAGTGAGCCATTCACTTAGTGCCATTCCCCCACCTTCTCCCCAAAACCCTGTACATTCTTCCTTATCAAGTAATTATCTAATTCCCTTTTGAATGCGTCGAGTGAACCTCCCTCCACCACACACTGGCAGTGCATTCCAGATCCTGACCACTCGCAGCCTGAAAATGTTTTTCCTCATGTCGCCATTGCTTCTTTTGTCAATAAATCTGTGCCCTCTCATTCTCAATCCTTTCACAAGTGGTAACAGTTTCTCCCTATCCATTCTGTCAGACCCCTCATGATTTTGAATACCTCTATCAAATCTCCTCCCAGCCTTCTCTTCTCCAAGGAAAACAGCCCCAACATCTCGAATCACTCTTCAAAATGAAGTTCCTCATCCCTGGAATCATTTTCGTAATTTTTTTCTGCACTCTCTCCAATGAGTTCTCATCTTTCCTTACCTGTGGTGCCCAGACTGGACGCAATACTACAGCTGAAGCCGAATTAGTGTCTTTACAAGTTCAACATAACCTCCTTGCTCTTGTACTTTAATAACTGCTCTCTCAACCTGTCCTGCCACCTTCAATGATGTATACACATATGCACCCAGGTCCCTTTGTTCCTGCACTCCCTTTAGAGTTGTACCCTTTATTTTATATTGTCTCTCCATGATCTTCCAACCAAAATGAATCATTTCACATTTCTCTGCATTGAACTTCATCTGCCACTTGTCTGCCGATTCCATCAGCTTGTCTGTCCTATTGAAGTTCTATACTATCCTCCTCACAGTTCACAAGGCTTCCCAGGTTCCGTCTCATCCACAAATTTCAAAATTGTGCTTTGTACACCAAGAACTAGGTCATTAATGTATATCAGGAAGAGCAATGGTCCCAACACTGATCCCCTGGGAGCTCCACGACAAACGTTCCTCCAGCCTAAAAAAAATTGGTTAACCACTACACTCTATTTCCTGTCGCTCAGCCAATTTTTATCCATGTTGCTACTGTCCCTTTTATTCCATGAGCTATAACTTTGCTCACAAGACTGTTGTTTGGCACTGTATCAAATTTGGAAGTCCATGTACACCACATCAACAGCATTGCCCTCATCAACATTCTTGGTTACCCCTTTAAAAACTCCAGCAAGTTAGTTAAACACAAAGATCCATGCTGGCTTTCTTTAATTAACCCACATTTGTCCATGTGACAAGGAATTTTATCCCGAATTATTGCTTCTAGAAGTTTTCCCACCAGCAAAGTTAAACTGACTGGCCAGTATTTGCTGTGTTTATCTTTACATCTTTTTTTGAACAAGGGTATAACAATTGCAATTCTCCAGTCCTCTGGCATCACTTCTGAGTCTCAAGAAGATTGGAAAATTGTGGTCAGTGGTTTCGCAATTTCCACTCACTTCCCTTAGTATTCTTGGATGTATCTCATCTGGTCCCGGTGCTTTATCAACTTTGAAGTCTAGGCAGCCTATTGAACACCTTCTCCTTATCAATTTTAATCATTCTAGTTTATTAATTACCTCCTCTTTCACTGTGGCCTGGGTGGTATCTTCTTCCTTTGTAAAGACAGATGCTAAGTATTCATTTAATAATTTATTTATTCCCCCGACTCCATGTGGAAATCTCCCTTTTGGTCTCTAATCGCCCATACTCCACCTTTTACAACCCTGTTTCTGTTTGTATGCCGTTAGAAGACTTTGGGGTTCCCTTCTATATTAGTTGCCTGCCTCTTTTAGCTTCTCTTATTGCTTTTTCTCTTCCCCTCTGAACCTTCTTTATTCAGCCTGGTTCCCTATTGTATTATCTAACTGACAGCTATCACAAGCATACCTTTTCTTCTTCATCTTCATCTCTATCGCTTATGTCATCCAGGAAACTCTGGATTTGTTTGCCTACCATTCCCCTTCAAGTAAAGATATCTTGACTGTGTCCAAACTATATTCTGTGAATATATAGAATATATATTGTTCAGCTACTGTTTCCCCTGCCAACCTATGATTCCAATTTATTCAGCTCAGATCCATTCTTACTCTATTGAAAATGGGTTTCCTCCAGTTAATTATTCTTACTTTAGATTGTTCTTTGTCCATTCCCATAGGTAGCCTAAACCTTCTGATACAGTGATCACTGTCCCCTAAATGTTCTCATACTAATATTTGATCCAATTGACCCCACTTCATTCCCAAGAACCAGGTCCAGCAATGCCTTCATTCTCTTTAGACTGGAAACATACTGCTGTAGAAAATGTTCAAGTATATACTCTCAGAACTCTTGCCCCTCTCTGCCCTTTACATCATTACTATCCCAGTCTATATTCAGAGGGGCAATGGTGGCATAGTCGTAATATCGCTGGATTAGTAACCCAGAGGCCTCGACTAATGCTCTGGGTACACAGATTCAAATCCCATCATGGCAGTTTGTGGAATTTAAATTCATTAAGTTAATGTAAACACTCTAGTATTGAGAAGCAGTCTCAGTAATGATGCCATAAAAATATCATCAATTGTCGTAATAACCCATATGGTTCACTAATGCCCTTTAGGGAAGGAAATCCGCTGTCCTTACCTGGTCTGGCCTACATGAGACTCCAGATCCACAGCAATGAGGTTGACCCTAAATTGCCCTCTGAAAGGGCCGAACAAGCCATTAATTTATCAAGGGCAATTAGGGATGAGCAACAAATGCTGGCCTTGCAGAGACACCCACATTCCATGAAAGAATTTTAACTACACTATAATTCATGCACCTCTTTCTAATTACCTTGCAAATGTGTTCCTATACATCCTTTCCACTAGATGGTGGCCTATAGACTACATCGAGCAATGCAATTGTTTTTTTTACTTAGCTCCAGCCAAATAGATTCTGTCCTTAACCCCTCTGGGATATCCTTTCTTTCCTGCATTGTAATACTCTCCTTAATCAATATCGCCAACTCCCCCTTTTCTTCCTTTCCTAAATTTCCTGAACACCTTGTATCCAGGAATATTTAACACCCAGCCCTGCCCTTCTTTGAACCAGATCTCTTTTATAGCCACAACATCATATTTCCACATGTCACTCTGCACCTGTAACTCACCAATCTTATGAGCAACACTCCATGTATTCACATATATGCACAGTAACCACGATTTAGACTTTATTGCTTTCTGCCTTACTCTTCTCCTACCTAATACCTTACTATTCCCTACTCTAGTGCTATCTACGTCTCTCAGTATTTTGTGTACCTTGGTAGTACTGTCGAACAATCTCACCTATTGAAGGCATACGGCATGCTTGCCTTCATCGGTTGGGGCATAGAGTATAAAAATAGTCACGTCATGCTGCAGCTGTACAGAATTTCAGTTAGGCCACACTTAGAATATTACGTGCAATTGTGGTCCCCACACTACCAGAAGGACGTGGAGGCTTTGGAGAGAGTACAGAGGAGGTTAACCAGGATGTTGCCTGGTCTGGAGGGCATTAGCAATGAGGAGAGGTTGGATAAACTCGGATTGTTTTCACTGGAACGACGGAGGTGGAGGGGCGACATGATAGAGATTTACAAAGTTATTAGCGGCATGGACAGAGTGGATGGTCAGAAGCTTTTTCCCAGGGTGGAAGAGTCAGTTACTAGGGGACATAGGTTTAAGGTGAGAGGGGCAAAGTTTAGAGGGGGTGTGCGAGGCAAGTTCTTTACACAGAGGATGGTGAGTGCCTGGAACATGTTGCCGGGGGAGATGGTGGAAGCAGGTACCATAGAGACGTTTAAGAGGCATCTTGACAAATACATGAATAGGATGGGAATAGAGGGATACGGACCCCGGAAGTGCAGAAGATTTTAGTTTAGGCAGGCATCAAGATCGGCGCAGGCTTGGAGGGCAGAATGGCCTGTTCCTGTGCTGTATTGTTCTTTGTTCTTTGTTCTTTGTTCTTATTGCACTTTATTCCTCTAGTTGTAGTCATGTCGAACACAAAAAGTGCTGGTTGTGGTGGTTGGCGGCCAATCACCTCAGCTCCAGGACATCACTGCAGGAGTTCCTCAGGGCCGTATCAAGGCCCAACTTTCTTCCGCTGTTTCACCAAAGACCATTCTTCCATCATAGGGTCAGAACTGGGGATGTACACTGCTGATTGCACAGTGTTCAATTCCATTCACATCTCCTCAGATAATAAAGCAGTCCCTGCCTGCAATCGGCAAGACCTGGACAACATGGGGCTTGGACTGATAAATGGCAAGTGACATTCGTGGCACACAAGTGCCAGGCAATGATCATTGCCAACAAGAAAGAGTCCAACCATCTTCCCTTGATATTCAACAATATTTATCATCGCTTAATCTCCCACCAGCAATATTCCTAGACTCACCATTGACTGAAATTTAGGACAAAAGAAAAATACTGTGGATGCTGGAAGTCCGAAATAAAAACAGAAAATGTTGGAAATACTCAGCAGGTCTGAAAACGTGTGGCGAGAGGAGCAGCGTTAACGTTTTTGGTCAATGAACTTTCATCATAAAACGAGTATTTCCAGCATTTTCTGTTTTTAAACCAGAAACTTAACAGGAACTGCCACATTGATAACGGGTATTACACCTCAGGACCAATATACTGGCCTTGGAGTGGGGGCTGTGCAAATTCACCGGATGATGCTGGTTCTTAAAGTGTAAAGTTATGAGAACAGGTTGTGTATTCTGGGATTGTACTCCCTACAGAGGCGCAAGGGGAGAGCCAACTGTGCAACAGCCCCAACAAACAAATTTCTCTGCAGCACCTGTGGAAGAGCCTGTCACTCCAGAATTGGCC
This sequence comes from Heterodontus francisci, assembly GCF_036365525.1. NCBI lineage: Eukaryota > Metazoa > Chordata > Chondrichthyes > Heterodontiformes > Heterodontidae > Heterodontus > Heterodontus francisci. The sequence goes on along the minus strand of NC_090406.1, from coordinate 55,449,019 downwards.
TTTATAGCCACTCCAGGCGCTGCTTCACAAACCACTGACCACCTCCAGGCGCGCATCCATTGTCTCTCGAGATAAGGAGGCCCAAAAGAACTCCCTCAAGCATACAGTGATCTAACTGAGATGTTTAAGATGATCAAAAGATAAATACAGAGCAACTATTTCCTCTGGTGGAAGAATCCCGAAAAAGGGGCAGAACATTAAAATTAGAGCGAGGCCGTACAGGAGTGATGTCAGAAAACACTTCTTCACACACAGGGTAGTGCAATCTGGAACTCGATCCCCCCAAAAGACTGTGGAGGCTGGGGGTAAATAGAAAACTGGAAATTTGAAGTTTCAAAACCATGACATCACAGGATAAGCCTCCCCCTCACATTGTGTATCACAGTGAGTTCAAACATCACAATCGGTTTGTAAACTGGGTTAGTTTGAGGCAGGAGCCTGCCCAAGCAGTTTCAGTGAAGGAAAGGGAGCGGCACTGACTGTGACTAACGGCTGATCTTTCGAGGAATGAAGGTGGTCGGGTAAAAATTGAAATAGGTTTACTTTGCGAAGGGAGTTTGAACAATGGAAATATCTTCAAATTAGTTTAGACAGAAGGATGTGGACATTGAGAGGTTTGTCTCAATCTGTTTGTCTTGTTTCATAATTTGTGAACGTCCTAATGAGCAATAGGAACAGTTTAACTGACCCAGTAATACTGATGCACAGTTGGCTGCAATAGTTCCATTTGATAACATTAATAGATCATGATTTTGCTCATAGGTCGTCTCCGGTCTGGAGACAGGTTACTGATGTTTACTAGGCCTCACTCTCAGCTCCATCACTGTTGTCCCTCACCCAGCCCTTGAGTTTAATGCTCACTTCCTGTTCTTAAATGTATAAGACTACTTAACATCATTGATAGATCTCACACAGAATTGCTCATAAGTTGTCAAAGATTTGTGAAAGGTAGGAAAGTATTCTGGTGAATTCATTCAGAGGATGTGAGCGTCACTGGCTAGTTATTTGTTTCCATCACTAATTGCCCTTGTGAAGTTGGTGATGAGCTGCACTCACAGTCCTGTTAGAGAAGGAGTTCCATATTTTTTTTACCCAGCAACAGTGAAGGAACAGCAATATATTTCCAAGTCAGGAGAGTGTGTGACTTGAAGGGGTCTTGTAGGTGATAGAGTTCCCTTGTTTCTGCTACCCTTGCCCTTCGAGCTGGTAGCTGGTAGAGGTCATGAGTTTGGAAGCTGCTTGGTGAGTTACTGCAGTGCGGCTTGTAGATGGTACACCATCTTTCCACTGCGCATGGTCGAGGAGTGACTGTTTAAGGTTTCCTATGGGGTGCCAATCAAGCGGGATGCTTTGTCCTGGATGGTTTCGAGCTTCTTGAGTGTTGTTGGAGTTGCACCCATCCAGGCAAGTGGAGAGTATTCCATCACACTCCTGGCTTGCACCTTGTAGGTGGTGGGCAAGCTTTGTGGAGTCAGGAGGTGAGTTATTCGCCAAAGAACTCCCAGCTTCTGACCTGCTCTTGTAGCCACAGTATTTGTATGGTGACTCCAGTTAAGTTTCTGGTCAATGATAACCCGCAGGATGTTGAGGGTGGGAGATTCAGCGATTTTAATGTAAAGAGGAGGTAGTATTTCTATTCTCTCTTGGTGGAGATGGTCATTGCCTGGCCCTTGTGTGGCACAAATGTTCCTTGCCACTTATCAACCCAAGCCTGAATGTTGTACAGGTCTTGCTGCATGTGGGCACGGTCTGCTTCATTACCTGAGGAGTTGTGTAATAAACTGAACATCAACGAACATCACTACTTCTGACCTTATGTTGGAGGAAAGGTCATTGATGAAGCAGTAAGTGCCAATTGACAGCCCTGTCAATAACAACTTCCATCGCTTTGCTGATGATTGAGAGGAGACTGATGAGGCGGTAAATGGCCGGATTGGATTTATCCTGCTTTCTGTAGACAGGGCTTGCCGGGACAATTTTCACACTGTTGGGTCGATGCCAGTGTTGTAGCTGCATTGAAACAGCTGGGTGAAGAGCGCGGCTAGTTCTGGAGGGAAGTTGTCAGGGCCCATAGCCTTTGTTGTATCCTGTGTGCTTACTATTTTCTTGATATCATATTGGGTGACTCAAATTGCTGAAGTCTGGCAGCTGTGATGGTGTGCACATCAGGAGGAGGCTAGGTGGACAGAACTTCTGGCTGAAAATGGCTGCAAATGCTTCAGCCTTGACTTTTGCAGTGACGTGCTAGGTTCTCTCCATCATTTTGGGGATGATTACAAAGCCTCCTCCTTTGTTTATTTGTTTAATTGTACACCACTATTCATGACTGGATGTGGCAGGACTGGAGAGATTTAACATAAAACAAAAGAAGTAGGAGCAGGGTCAGCCATTCAGCCCCTCGAGCCTGCTCTGCCATTCAATAAGATCATGTCTGATCTGATTGTGGCCTTAACTCCACTTTCCAGCCTGCCGCTATACACCTTGACTCCCTTGTCAATCAAAACTATGTCTAACTCATCCTTGATTATATTTAATGGCCTGCACTGCTCGCTGGGGAAGAGAATTTCAAACATGAGAGAAGAAATTCCTCCTCATCTCCATCTTAAATTGAAGACCAATTAATTAGAAACTGCCCCCACTTCTAGATTCCCCTATGAGGGGAAACATCCTGTCAGCATCTACCCTGTGAAGCCACCTCAGAATTTCATACGTTAGACTGGGGCGGCAAAGTGGCGCCGTGGTTAGCACCGCAGCCTCACAGCTCCAGCGACCCAGGTTCAATTCTGGGTTCTGCCTGTGTGGAGTTTGCAAGTTCTCCCTGTGTCTGCGTGGGTTTTCTCCGGGTGCTCCGGTTTCCTCCCACATGCCAAAGACTTGCAGGCTTGCAGGTTGATAGGTAAATTGGCCATTATAAATTACCCCTAGGATAGGTAGGTGGTAGGGTAATATAGGGACTGGTGGGGATGTGGTAGGAATATGGAATTAGTATAGGATTAGTATAAATGGGTGGTTGATGGTCGGCACAGACCCGAAGGGCCTGTTTCAGTGCTGTATCTCTAAAAAAAATTGTTAGGCTAACTGGCTTCCAGCTTCCAGCATTCTGTCTCCCCTCTTTCTTGAACAGAGCTGTTACATTTGCAGTTTTCCAATCTGTTTGTACCTTTCCAGAATCTAGGGAATGTTGGAAATTTACAACCACTGCACCCGCTATTTCTGCAGCCACTTAAGACCGTCGGATGCAGGCCAACACGTCCAGGGGACTTGTCAGCCTTTAGTCGCATTAGTATTCCATTACCTTTTCTCTAGTGGCAGTGATTGTTTCAAGTTCCTCGCTCCATTTTGCCTCCTGATTTTCTACTATTCTAAGGCTGATTTTTGTGTCTTCTACTATGAAGAAGGATACAAAATACTTGTTCAGAGCCTCAGTTATTTCCTTGTTTCCCATTATTGATTCCTTACTCTCACCCTCGAAGGGACCACTGCTCACTTTAGCTAGTCTTTTTCTTTTTCTATATTTGTCGAAGCTTATGCTGTTTGCTATTATATTTCTTGCTAGTTTTCTCTCATATTCTGATTAATTTCTGTTTTTTTTTAGTGATTCTTTGCTGGTTTCTAAAATGTTCCCAATCTCCTGACTGACCACTAATCTTCGTAACATTGTACGCCTTTTCTTTCAATTTGATACTGCAAGAGGTTCCATTCCCGTACCCCCTTACTACTGTTCTTGGATTGTAGACATTACAAGAACAAAATTGCACACAACACAGGGTTTGGCTTGACCATGAATTGTTGTTTTATTGGATCCAATAATATCCCTCATACACGTTAGTTGAAACAGAAATAAAACAAAACTGTCCTCAGTAGAAAACCTCCTGCAGCAACTTAAAATTGACACCCCAATTCCTAGCTGAACCCTTCAGTGATTTGACCAGTGTTCCCAGTTACCCAAAACAAAGTCACTACGACCTGGCTCTTCACTGCCCAGTTACTCAAAACAAAATCACAATGACCTGGCTCTTCACTGCCCAGTTACTCAAAACAAAGTCACTATGGCTTGGCTCGATCTTACAAATTTCAGGCAAAAACACTACGCCTTTGTCCCAAAACCCTTAGACCAAGATCACTGCGATTTGGCTGAACCACAAAAATGGGAAAAATACTACGTTTGTCCCAAAACCTTGAGACCAATGTCACTACGAGTTGACTGAACACAAATACGAGCAAAAACAGTACGCTTTGTCCCAATCCCTCAGACTAAGATCACTACAATTTGGCTCAAAACACTTACAATCACCGACATGGCCAGTTGGCCCCGGTGTTGATTGTAAGCCCTGAGACAAGGTGACCAACTTTGACCCTTCTTCCAACTGCAGCCCCCACAGTACAAACCCCTTCAAAATTTGACTGAAAAACTTACAATCACCCACACAGCTGGTCATTACCAATGTTGTTTGTGAGCCCGGACCTGAGGTGACCAGTCCCCGTCCTTCACATAACTGCAGTGCCAAATCCTTTGATCTTGTCCGTCTGCGATGATCCTTATCGAAATATCATGAACACATCTCCTGAAACCATCCTGCTGGATGGTCAGCACTTAGCACCTTTCCTCTGTTACCTGCCCGGTCCAGACAGATCCATTTAGTGCTGATGTTATTTCCATGACTGAGAACATTAAACTCCACCAAGGTGAGGTATTCCAGGCTCCAGAGCTCATATACATGATAAAGGTTTCTCTCCTGTCTTGACAGGAGTGGATGCTGTGATCTGGGGCTGGTTAGTTGTAACAATGGCCTCCCCAATCACTTTACATGATGGCAGTTATTCACTGTTATGATAATATCCCAAGTTCCAGTCCTTTAACAGTATCAGTTCTGTTGTGATGTTGGAATGTTTGAAATTGACCCATTGGAATGCAGTCTGTCTCTGTGTGCTTTGTGTTGAGGATTGGCTCTCATTCACAGTACTATTGTCCATGGGGGTTGAGGTTCCTTCCCCATACTCCACAAAGTCCAGTTTGAAAGTCTAGTTGGTGGTGGTGGAGGGAGAGGAGGGTGGGGGGAGGAATACCGATCCTACATCATCCTCCTTCAATATCTCTTTTATACTAGACATGTTACTTCTGAAGAATCTTCTGCCATGATGAGTGTATTGTTGGTTCCAGCCAAATTTTAACCTATTGTAGGTTCCAGCCAAAACTTACATTTCTTTAAAGTCTTTCTTTAAACAGTTCATACATTTGCATCCATCATCCTAAATCCCTTCTGACAATCTTTCCGATTTTTCTTTTTTTACTTTTTGTTTTAACTTACATGATAATTTTAACACACACAATATGACAATCAGTTGTGCAATTGATAGTACGTGAAGCAATTCGAATCCAGGAAGAGATTTCAATATTAAACCCAATATCCCACCAAAGTGGGGTAGTTATTCTGCTGATCTCATCTCTTGTGTCTCTGTTTCTTTCTGTTTGAGAGTAGAATAATGTTTTTGGGAGAGCGCCACTTCCTTTACCAGTTTTGCCAAATGCTCGGGTAATGATGTGATATCATACCCAAAATGGGCTCTGTATTCATGAAGGTTTGGTAAAGCATCGCTCACTGTTAGATTTACTGAGGTATGGAAGGACTGAGATATGGATAATCCTTTCCTGTGAAATTGTAAATTCTATATGGGTTTACAACAGAAGGTCGAGTTGTAAACTGGGTACCATGTGCCATTGTGTATCCCATACTGGTAGTGGCACAGTAGGTTCCGTTACCCTTATATGCAACATGGAGAGGGTCATGGCTCTGAGATATCCCCTCCATAGTACAGTTGATGGTCTGTGTACTTTCAGACTCAAACCCACATACAGGTTGGTCGAACTCATTTAGTTGATATGGACACAGCACTTTATGTGTGCCTCTTCCCCGACACCCCTTCAGATCAGTGCCAATCATAGAGTTCCCCCACTGAGACACATAAACCCCTTGCTCTTCCTTCCACCATTTGTTACAACACAATCTAACACTCTCCTTTATCCCCGTAATCCATCTATGTGTGTTGTTCCGCAATCCTTCCCAATCCCCGAATTCATCACCCTTCGCCTTGTCTGTCTTATGTAACCACCACCACCATCCCACAGGGATGCTTCTCTGTTGGTGAAGGAAGAGATCAGTGCTGTAGTGAGAAACAATATAGGCACTGGAGATCAAGGTGTAGAATCAGTCTGGGTAGAAATAATAAATAACAAGGGAAAGAAGTCACTGGTGGGAGTAATCTATAGGTCAACAAACAGTAGTTCCGCTGTGAGGCACAATAGAAACCAGAAAATACTGGGGGGCTTGTAAGAAAGGTACGGCAATAATCATGCGTGATTTTAATATGCATATGGACTGGATTAGTCAAATTGGGAAGGGTAGCCTCGAGGGAGAATTCATTGAATGTATTACAGATTGGTTTTTGGAGCAATATGTTGTGGAACCAACCAGGGAGCAGGCTATTCTAGATTTGGTGTTGTATAATGAGGTGGGATTAATTAATGATCTCATTGTTAAGGATCCTCAAGGGAAAAGTGATCATAGCATGATAGAATTTCAAATTCAGTTTGAGGACGAGAAGCTGGAGTCCCACATGAGCGTTCTGGAGTTAAACAAAGGTAATTATATAGGTATGAGGACAGATTTGGCCCTAGTGGACTGGGCAGGAAGACTACAAGGTAGGACAGTTGACGAGCAGTGGCAGATGTTTAATGAGATATTCAATTTATTCCAACTAAAATATATTCCAGAGAGGAAGAAAGATTCTAGGAGGGGGGGAAAACATCCAAGGCTAAGCAAGGAAGTTAAGGATAACATAAAGACAAAAACTAAGGCATACCATATCGCAAAGGTCAGTGGCAGGCTGGAAGATTAGGAAACTCTTAAGGATCAGCAAAGGGTTACTAAAAAATCAAAAGTAAAAGATCAAAGATAAATTATGAAAGAAAACTAGCGCAAAATATAAAAAGCGGATAGCAAAAGCTTCTATAAGTATATAAAAAGGAAAAGAGAGTAGCTAAAGTGAATGTTGGTCCATTGGAGGATGAGACTGGGGAGTTAATCGGAGGGAATACAGAAATGGCAGAGACACTAAATCAGTATTTTGCTTCAGTTTTCACGGTGGAGGACACTAGTACCATCCCAATAGTACCAGGTAATGCAGAGGTTATAGAAAGGGAGGAACTTAGAACAATCATCATCACTAGGGAAAAAGTACTGAGCAAACTATTGGGGTTGAAGGCAGACAAGTCCCCAGGGCCTGATGGCCTACATCCTAGGTTCTTAAAGGAAGTGGCAGCGGAGATAGTGGATCCATTGGTTATAATATTCCAAAATTCTCTGGATACGGGAAAGGTTCCAGTCGATTGGAAAAAGGCTAACGTCACACCCTTATTCAAAGAGGGAGGGAGGCAGAAAGTAGGAAACTATAGACCAGTTAGTTTAACATCTGTCGTTGGGAAATTGTTAGAATCCATTATTAAGGAAGTAATAACAGGACATTTAGAAAGTCAAAATGCAATCCACCAGAGTCAGCATGGTTTTATGAAGGGTAAATCGTGTTTGACTAATTTGCTAGAGTTCTTCGAAGATGTAACAAGCAAAGTGGATAATGGGGATCCTGTAGATGTAGTATATCTGGACTTCCAGAAGGCATTTGATAAGGTGCCACACAAAAGGTTAATACACAAGGTAAGTTCACATAGGGTTAGGGGCAATTTATTAGCTTGGATAGAGGATTGGCTAACCAACAGAAAACAGAGAGTCGGGATAACTGGGCCTTTTTCTGGTTGGCAAGATATACCGAGTGGGGTGCCACAGGGTTCGGTCCTCGGGCTCCAGCTAGTTACAATCTATACAAATGACTTGGATGCAGGCATGGAAAGTACTATAGCCAAATTTGCAGATGATACTAAAATAGGTGGGACAGTAAGTTGCAATAAAGGAATAAGAAATCTACAAATGGATATGGATAGATTGGATAAATGGGCCAAAATTTGGCAGATCGATTTTAACTTGGATAAGTGTGAGGTTTTCCATTTTGGTCAGAAGAATAGAAAGGCAAATTATTATCTAAATGGAGAGAAACTTCGGTGCAGAGGGATCTGGGTGTCCTCGTGCATGAATCGCAGAAAACTAGTTTGCAGGTAAAGCAGGTGACATGGAAGGCAAATGGAATTTTGGCATTTATTGCTAAAGGAATAGAGTATAGAAGTAGGGAAGTGTTGCTGGAATTGAACAAGGCATTGGCGAGATCGCACTTGGAGTATTGCGTACAGTTTTGGTCCCCTTACTTGAGAATGGATGTAATTGTATTGGAGGCAGTTCAGAGGAGGCTCACTGGATTGATTCCAGAGATGGGGGTTTGTCTTATGAAGGGAGATTGAGCAGTTTAGGCCTTTACTCTCTCGAGTTCAGAAGAATGAGAGGAGATCTAATTGAGGTATATAAGATGATTAAGGGGATTGACAAAGTAGACATAGAGAGGATGTTTCCCCTTGTGGGACAATCTAGAATGGGAGGTTATAGTTTTCAGATAAGAGGTAGCAGATTTAAAACAGAGATGAGGAGAAATTACTTCTCTCAAAGGGTCATGGATCTGTGGAATTCACTATCCCAGAGTGCGGTGGATGCTGGGACATTGGGTACATTTATGGAGGAGATAGACAGATTTTTAATTAGTAAAGGGTTGAAGGGTTATGGAGAAAGGGCAGGAAAGTGGAGTTGAGGCTGAGATGAGATCAGCCATGATCGTATTGAATGGCGGACTAGGCTCGAGGGGCTGAATTGCCTACTCCTGCTCCTAGTTCTTATGTTCTTATGTTCCCTGACATTCTAGGCCACCCGTCTTCCCTCTGTCACCTCTACCTTGCTGGTTGTGATATATAATTTTGGGAAGGGCACTGATGCTTCACTGAATGTGTACCCAGTGTGATTGGAATACTTGGCTGAATTTGACCCCAACCAACCCGGCCACCTTCCCTCATGGAAGTATGTAGCTATCCCATCAGTGCCTCATGTCTTACCCCTCTGTATTACAGTGGGCCTGCCTCTTCCCATACACCCGTAAGTGAAAAACATTTCAATGCACCCTCGATCCGTCTGTCCTGCTCCAACCAGGATTATCATCACACTTAACCACAGGGTGCGTCCTGTCTTGTGTTCCTGGCTTGACTTTGCTTCTGCAGAAAAGGAAAAGAAAAGAAAATAGCACTGCTCTGTGAGGGGTCTTCCCTCCACAGGTCAGACTTAGGTTTCCTACAAATTTACACTACTTGAGCAATCTTCTCTCCACAGGTCAGACTTACTTTTATGTTACTTTACACTGTGTGCTGCAATCACCGCGTCCCCTTTTTGTTTTTCCCAGGTTGGGACTTTTTGCGATTCGGAGACGGTGTGTGAGGAGGTGTCCAGGGCACCCTGGATCTGGATTCTTACCACCCTGCTCACTGGGTCTTGCCTTTAAACAAAGGAAACTCCCTTTTCTAAAATTAAAACTCTTTTATTTAAAAAGAATATTTTTTCCAAATTGTCTTATTTCACCCTTTAAATTCCTTTTGTCAAATGTTTTTCCTGCAGTCTGAGCTGAAAACATATACTTTGAGTGTGTTTTTTTTTTAATCTGTAATTTGATATGCGAATTTCTGTCCGGAATAAAATTCCCACAGGTTTAACGAAACTAAATTCCATATGAATTGACATTTTGATCAGAAATTCCAACTTGAATTTATAACTTTGAAGATATGCTTATTTCCATTACTGTCCCCTTTACCAAGGTCACAATTCCCATTGTGAAATCCCCTTTAACCCATAAGTAGTAACACTTAAGACTAAAAAGTCGCAATTTCAGAAAACAAACTTAAAACTTACATCCTCCAAACAAAACCTTTATTGCATGGCTGGGTTTGCTGACTACCTAACCAATAGGTGGTGCAGTACTTACACATGCGCAAATGCAGGCTCTTCAACTGGAACATCAGTGTCTGTGCTATTCAGGAAGCTGCCAGGATTAAAGATGGCGCTGCTCAATTTATCACAGGAAATGCTTATGGCTGGACCGTTGTAGCAAGCTAACCTTACATTAAGTTGGATGCAAGCCCAGTAACATTCTACTATGTAGTTATAGGATACTAGCTGTACTCCTTAGATCCATTTAATATTCCAATAATCCTATTAAACACAAAAGGAATGTTATGATTAAATTTTCAAAGGAAGATAATGAATTGTCACCCCGATTGAAAATCGGACAGAGTATAAAATATGCTGCCAATTCGTTATTGTGATTTATTTATATGACTGAGCAGGACTGATTTCACCCAAACGCAGCTACTAGCTCCTGCTCCACTGGCCGCTTTCCCACCTCGGCAACTCATTTCTCTTCCTTACCCGAGGTAACTTACCGCTCCGGAACTTCGCCGTCTGAGTCTTCTCCCTGGATGTAGGCCGCAAATCGCTGAGGTAAGGTTTTTATACTTACCGGTCCGGAACACCCCCCTCCGAATCTTCTCCCAGGATGTCGGTGGACCAAACTTTTGCTGTCGCAGGGGGCACATCGGTCTTGGTGTTCCCGGTGCCTCAGGAGCAGGCTGACACTCTCCATACTGTGTCTCATCATCGGATTCCCTTCTCTCCACATCCCAGTCTATCCCAACTTCCCTGGTGCCATAAGACAAGCCATGCCCCGGCGCCGAATAATGCGAGGGTCAGCTTACAAATTTTCTCGTTCCATGGCCCGTGATCAGTCTCTTCATTTATCCGACTCTGAGCTACCCTGTATGCCCCCTTGATATCTTTCAATTGCCCCTCAGCCTTGTCAGCTTTCTTCAAGTTCCTGGCACTTTCCTTACGCTGAGCCTGACACTCCCTTTTACTGTCTGTGACCTGACATTGTAGGTACTGTATCGTATTTCTTCCTGCGCCTTCCTCTCCTGCCTTTCCTTACTTAGATCTTCCATTAGCTGATTCACTACAGCCTATCTGTCACTCGCCCTGTTCTCTGAATCCCTTGTCTTCTGTTCTAACTGTTTAATCCTTTTTTTGAGAATCTGGTTTTGTTTCTGAATACACAGTAACCAAATTGCTTTTCCTTTTGATTTCTTGTATTTGCTGCTACCTGTCCACTCTGCTGCCCTCTCCTGGGGACTGTCAGAATGCACCATTTCCAGCACGCCTGGCTCAGAAAAGTTTAACTTGCCACACATATACTGAGATACCCGATCCTCCATTGAGGCTGTCTTGCCTATGACCCTGTCCAGAATATTAATTTTGTTCTTAACCTAAAGTCCTGCCACGGTCGCCAATTCTGTAAGAGGCTCCATTCCCATATTCCCTTGCTACAGTTCTTGGACTTTAGGAATTAGAAGAACAAAATTGCACATGACACAGGGTTGGGCTTAACTATGAATTGTTGTTTCATTGGATCCAAAAATATCCCTAATACAGGCACCTCTATGGTTAGTTGAAACAGAAATAAAACAAAACTGTACTCAGTATACATCCTCCTGCAGTAAGTTAAAATTGACACCCCGATTCCCAGCTGAACCTTTCAGCAATTTGACCAGTGATCCCAGTTACCCAACACAAAGTCATTACGACTTGGCTCAAACTTACAAATTTCAGGCAAAAACACCTTCATTGTCCCAAACCCTCAGACCAATATCACTACGAGTTAGCTGAACACCAATACGAGCAAAAACACTATGCTTTTGTCCCACTCCCTCAGACCAAGATCACTACGATTTGGCTGCAAACATTTACAACCACCCACATGGCCGGTCAGTCCCAGTGTTGATTGTAGGTCCTGAATCAAGATGACCAACTTTGACCCTACTTCCGATTGCAGCCCCCACAGTACAAACCCCTTCAAGATTTGACTGAAAAACTTACAATCACCCACATGGCTGGTCACTGCCAATGTTGATTGTAGGCCTGGACCTGAGATGACCAGTCCCCGTCCTTCACATAATTGCAGCGCCAAACTCTTCAATCGTGTCCTTTTTATTTAGATCCTTGTCGAAATATCAGGAACACATCTTGTGAAGCCATCCTGCTGGATGGTCAGCATTTCGCACCTTTTAGTCTCTTTCCTCTGTTATCTGCCTGGTCCAGACAGATCCATTTAGTGCTGATGTTATTTCCATGACCGAGAACAATGAACTCCACCTGGGTGAGGTATTCCAGGTTCCAGAGCTGCTATCCATGACAAATGTTTCTCTCCTGTCTTGGCATGAGTGAATGCTGTGATCAGGGGCCGGTTAGTTGTAAGAATGGCCTCCCCAATTGCTTAACATGTTGGCAGTTATCCTTTGTCAATGTTATGATAATGTCCCAAATTCCAGTCATTTAACAATATCAGTTCTTTTGTGATGTTTGAATGTTTGAAATTGACCCATCAGAATACAGCCTGCCTCTTTGTGCTTTGTGTTAAGGTTTGGCTCTTATTCACAGTACTATTGTCCGTGGGGGTTGGGGTTCCGTCCCCATACTCCACAAAGTCCAGTTTTAAAGTCCAGTTGGGGACGGGGGAGAAGGAATTCCAATCCTACAATACCACCCCAATTTTCCTGAGTTAGCCAAGGATAGTACATCCTACTGGTAGAGTCTTGCTTCCTCAATGGAATATGGCTCTGTTGCGAGCTATCATATGATCTGTTGGTTGTCGGATCACTTAACAATGTCCATAGCATGCTGCTTCTGCTGTTTAATATGCATGTAGTCCTGTGCTGTAGCTTCACAAGGTTGGCACCTCATTGATTTGGTACATCTGGTGTTAATCCTGGTATGTTGCCCGACACTCCTCATTGAACCAGGATTGGTCTCCTGGCTTGATGGTAATGGTAGAGTGGGGGATATGCCAGACCATGAGGTTACAGATTTTGTTTGATACAAACCTGCTGCTGCTGATCGCCCACAGCGCCTCATGGATGCCCAGTTTTGAGCTGCTAGAACGGTTCAGAATCAATCCCATTTCGCACAGTGGTAGTGCCACACAACACGATGGAGGGTGTCCTCAATGTGAAGACAGGAATGGTCTCCACAAGATTGTGCAGTGGTCACAACCACAGACACTGCCATGAGCAGATGCATCTGTGGCAGGTAGATTGTTGAGCACGATGTCAAGTAGCGTTTTTGCTCGTGTTTGTTTCCTCATTAACTACCACAGACCCAGTGTGGCAGAGATGTTCTTCAGGATTCAGCTAGTCGTTATGCTACGGAGCCACTCTTACAGATGGACGTTGATGTCCCCCACTCAGAGTGTATTCTGTGCCCTTGCTATCCTCAGTGCCTATGGCAAGTGGTGTTGAACATGGATAAATTTTGATTCATCAGCTGAGAGGGGATGGGAGGGACGGATGGGGGGCAGTAGATGGTAATCAGCATGAGGTGTCCTAGCCCATGTTTGGCCTGATGCCATGAAAAATAGAAACATAGAAAATAAGAGCAGGAGTAGGCCATTCGGCCCATTGGGCTTGCTGTGCCATTCAAAAAAGAACGTGGCTGATCGTCTAATTCAGTACCCAGTTCCAATTTTCTCCCCATATCCCTTGATCCCTTTTGTATTAAGAAATATATCTATCCCCTTCTTGAATATATTTAATGACTTAGCCTCCACTGCCTTCTGCGGTAGTTAATTCCACAGGTTCACCACCCTTTCAGTGAAGAAACTTCTCCTCATCTCAGTTCTAAATGGCATACCCCGTATCCTGAGACTGTGACCCTGATTCTGGACACCCAAGCCATCGGGAACATCCTCCCTGCATCCAGCCTGTCTAGCCCTGTTAGAATTTTATATGTTTCTATGAGATCCCATCTCATTCTTCGAAACTCTAGTGAATATAGGCCTAGTCGACCCAATCTCTCCTCGTACGTCAATCCTGCCATCCCAGGAATCAGCTTAGTAAATCTCCTTTGCACTCTCTCCATGGCAAGAACATTCTTCCTCAGATAAGGAGACCAAAACTGCACACAATGCTCCAGATGTGGTCTCACCCATGCACTGTATAACTGCAGTAAGACATCCTGGCTCCTGTATTCAATTCCTCTTGCGATGAAGGGCAACATACCATTCACCTTCCTAACTGCTTGCTGCACATGAAAGCTTGCTTTCAGCAACTAGTGTACAAGGGCACCCAGGTCTCGTTGCACCTCCCCCTTTCCCAAACTATCACCATTCAGATAATAATCTGCCTTTCTGTTTTTACAACCAAAGTGGATAACCTCACATTTATACAGATTATACTGCATCTGCAAAGCATTTGCCCACTCACCCAACTTGTCCAAATCACATTGGAGCCTCTTTGCATCCTCCTCACAGCTCACATCCCCCCCTCCCCCCAGCTTTGTGTCGCCTGCAAACTTGTCAATGTTACATTTAGTTCCATCACCCAAGTCATTAATATATATTGTGACTAACTGGGGCCCAAGCAGATCCCTGCCGTACCCCACTAGTCACTGCCTGCCACTCAGAAAAAGACCCGTTTATTCCTACTCTCTGTTTCCTGTCTGTCAACCAATTCTCAATCCATGCCAGAATATTATACCCAATTGCATGTGCTTTAATTTTGCACATTAATCTTTTATGTGGGACCGTATCAAAAGCCTTCTGAAAATCCAAATACACCATATCCACTGCTTCTCAATTATCTATTCTACATGTTACATCCTCAACAAACTCCAGTTGATTTGTAAAGCGTGATTTTCCTTTCAGAAACCTATGCCGAGTTTGTCCAATCCCATTTATGCTTTCCAGATGTTCTGCTATCACATCCTTTATAATAGACTCTAGCATTTTTCCCACTACTGATGTAAGGCTAACTGGTCTGTAATTCCCTGTTATTTCTCTTCCTCCTTTTTTAAATAGTGGGGTTACATTTGCCACACTCCAATCTGTAGGAATTGCTCCAGAGTTTATAGAATTTTGGAAGATTACTACCAATACATCCATTACTTCCAGGGCCACTTCCTTTAGTACTCTGGGATGTAGATTATCAGGTCCTGGGGATTTGTCAGCCTTTAACCCCATTAATTTCCCTAGCACTACTTTTTTTGCTATTACTGATTTCCTTCAGTTCCTCCCTCTCATGAGACCCTTGGTTCCCTAACATTTCTGGGAGGTTATTTGTGTCCTCCTTTGTGAAGACAGAACCAAAGTATGTGTTTAATTGTTCTGCCATTTTTTGTTCCCCAATATAATTTCCCCCATTTCTGACTGTAAGGGACCTACATTTGTCTTCACCAATCTTTTTCTCTTCACATATTTATAGAAGCTTTGACAGTCAGTTTTTATGTTCCCACAAGTTTACTCTCATCTTCTATTTTCCCCCACTTAATCAACCTCTTTGTCCTCCTTTGCTGAATACGAAACTGCTCCCAATCCTCAGACTTGCTGTTTTTTCTGGCAAATAACTATGTCTCCTCTTTGGATCTAATACTATCCCTAATTTCTTTTGTAAGCCACGGTTGAGCCTCCTTTCTGGTTTTACTTTTGCGCCAGACAGGAATGAATAGTTGTAATTCATGCACACGTTCTTTAAATATTATCCTTTGCCTATCCACCGTCACCCATTTTAGTAAAGTTCTCCGATCGACCATAGTCAACTCGCGCCTCATACATTCGTAGTTTCCTTTATTTCGATTCAGGACCCTAGTTTTGGATTCAACTACTCACTTTCCATCTTAATGAATAATTCTATCATGTTATGGTCATTGTTCCCAAGGGACCCCGCACAACATGATTGTTAATTAATCCTTTCTCATTGCACAATACCCAGTCTAGGATAGCCTGTTCTCTAGTTGGTTCCTCAAAGTATTGGTCTAAAAAACCATCACGTACGCACGCCACGAAATCCTCCTCCACACGATTATTGCTAATTTGGTTTGACCAATCTATATGTTGATTAAACTCACCCATGATTACAGATGTACCCATATTGCGTGTATCTCTAATTTCCTGTTTAATGCCATCCCTTACACCTCCACTACTGTTTGGGGGCCTATAGACAACCCCCACCATTGTTTTCTGCCCCTTGGCGTTTCTTAACTCCACCCTTTTAGATCCCACAACACGATTTTCCAAGCCAAAATCCTTCAACACTATTGCATTGATTTCCTCCTTTACTAACAACGCTACACCACCTCCATTCCCTTTTTTGCCTGCTCTTCCTCAATATTGAATACCCCTGTAAGTTCAGTTGCCATCCTTGGTCATCCTGCAGCCATGTCTCCGTAATTGCAACTATATCAAAACCGTTTATATTTATTAGTGCTGTTAATTCATCTACCTTATTGTGAATGATCTGCACATTAAGACACAATGCCTTCAGACTTGTCTTTTTAACATTGTTAATCCTCTTAGCTTTATTTTGCACTACGGCACCATTTGTTTCGCCTTTGTTTTCTCTGCATTCCACTTTTGTTTCTTACCTTTCTAAGTCTTTCATTTCTATCCTCTGTCTCCCTGCTCAGATTCCCATCTCCCTGCCATGCTAGTTTAAATCCTCCTTGACAGCACTAGCAAACACCCACCCCAATGAAATTGGCCCCGGGCCTGCCCAGATGCAACCCATCTGGTTCTTGTACTTGTACTGCTTTTCCCAGAACCGGTCCCAATGTTCCAGGAATCTGAATCCCACCCCCTGCACCATTTCTCCAGCCACTTATTCATCTGATATATCCGCTATTTCTGCTCTTGCTAGCATGTGGCAGTGGTAGTAATCCTGCGATTCTGACCTTTGAAGTCCTACCTTTTAATTTATGTCCTAACTCACCCTATTCAGCTTGCAGAACCTCATTCCTTTTTTTACCTATGTCATTGGTACTGATATATACCACGACAACTGGCTGCTCACCCTCACCCCTCAGAACACCCTGTAGCCGCTCAGAGACATCCTTGACCCTAGCACCAGGGAGACAACATGTCATCCTGGAGTCTCTTTTACCAGCGCAAAAACGCTTGTCTGTTCCCGTTACAATTGAATCGCCTATCACTGTAGCCCTACCACTCTTCTTCTCCCCTCCTGTGCAGCAGAGCCATCCATGGAGTCATGAGCTTGGCTCTTGCTGCTTTCCCCTGAGCCATCTCACCCAGCAATATCCAAAGTGGTATATCTGTTGGACAGGGGGATGCCAAAGGGACTTTTGCACTACCTGCCTTCCTCTACTCTGCCGGGTGGTCACCCATTCCCTTTCTGCCTTTCCAGCATTTGCCTGCGGTGTGACCACCTTGCTATAAGTGCTATCAACGATGATCTCAGCATCATGAATGCACCACACTGAATCCACCCGCGGCTCCAGCTCCGTAATGCGGGTAGCCAGTAGCTGCAAATGGATACACTTCCTGCTCACATGGTTGTCAGGGACACTGGAAGCGTCCCTGATTTCCCACATAGCACAGGAGGTGCATATCATGGGTGCGAGCTCTCCTGCCATGATTTACCTATAGATTACTCAGTTACTCCCTTTAATTAAAAATACTAATAATGCTAGGGGCCTTGTTCTACTCCAAACACTACCCACTACAATCTAAAGTCCTTATCTTTACTTTTGAAGCTACTGATAAATCCTACTAAAAATCAATACAGTTCACTAGTTAAAATAAATCTTACAAAAAAAGTTACTCACTTGTTCCTTAAAATTAAGCTATTTACATACGCACCTGAAAGCTGGTGTACTAACTCAGCTTTTTAGAGTTATTCCCTAACAGCAGTTACTCATCAACCAATTACCTTGCAGCTTTCCTGTGACGTCACTTCTCACTTTGTTTTCAAACTCAGGTGTGCCTGGACTCCTCTCTGCTGCTCTCCCAGAAGGTAAGTGCCTCATGGGGTCTAGAGTCAATGTTGAGGATTTCCAG
The DNA here is from genome assembly GCF_036365525.1 of Heterodontus francisci. Classification (NCBI taxonomy): domain Eukaryota; kingdom Metazoa; phylum Chordata; class Chondrichthyes; order Heterodontiformes; family Heterodontidae; genus Heterodontus; species Heterodontus francisci. The sequence goes on along the minus strand of NC_090406.1, from coordinate 55,431,148 downwards.
GTCACTCCATCCTGCCTGTATACCACTGTGCTGCCACCTCTGTTCTGCTGGCGGGACTGCATGGTGATGGAGGAGTCTGGGAAATTGTCTGTAAGGTAACATTCGGTGAGTATGAATATGTCAGACTGTTGCTTGATTAGTCAGTGGGCCAGCTCTCCCAACTTTGGCACAAGTCCCCAGATATTCCTGGGGAGGACTTTGCAGTGTCAACTGGAATAGATGTGCCTTTATTGTATCTGAATCTGATGAAGGATATATTGGCCTTGGAGTGGGTGCAGTGCAGATTCTCCAGAATTATACCATGGCTAAGAGGGTTATATTATGAGGACATGTTGCATAGACCAGGCTATGATATGGAAGATGGAAATAGAAGGCTAAGGGGTGAATTAATTGAGATGTGGTAGGTGATTAAAGGAATTGATCAGGTTAATAGAGAGAAACTATTTCCTCTGGTGGGGGAGTCCAGAACAAGGGGGCATAAAGTTCAAATGAGAGTTAGGCCATTTAGGGACAACAATGGAGCTATTCAGTGATACATACCTACAAATATACGAACATACGAATTAGGAGCAGAGTCGGCCACTCGGCCCCTCGAGACTGCTTTGCCATTCAACAAGATCATGGCTGATCTGATTGTCAGCACAACTCCACATTTCTGCCTACCCCCGATAACCTTTCACCCTCTTGCTTATTAAGTATCTATCTCCCTCTACCTTAAACATATTCAAAGATTCTGCTTTCACCGCCTTCTGAGTAAAATATTTCCAAAGACTCATGACCATCTGAGAGAGAAAAAACTCCTCATTTCTGTATTAAATGGGCGACACCTTATTTTTAAACAGTGACTCCTAGTTCTAGATTCTCCAACAAGGGGAAACATCCTTTCTTGATCCACCCTGCCAAGACTCCTCAGGATCTTATATGTTTCAATTAAGTAATCAAGTGCTTTGTGGTATGTACTTCAATGCAAGGAGTCTAGTGAGTAAAGCTGATGAGCTGAGGGCACAGGTACAGACTTGGAGGAATGATATCCTCACCATTACTGAAACATGGCTTAAAGAAGATCAGGAAATGCAGCTCAACATTCCCGGTTGCAGAGTTTTCAGACTGGATAGAGAGGGGGTATAAAAAGGTAGGGGTGGTCACAGATGTGAGGAGCAATGATATTCCAGAAGAATAGTTACATGAGGAAATATGGGTTGAACTGAAAAAAAAACGAGAGGCAATCACACTGCTGGGAATGTGACCCCCAAACTGTCGGAGAAATCAGAAGAATAAATATTAAGACAAATTGCAGAGAAGTGCAGAAACTAAAGAGTAGTAATAGTAGGGGATTTCAACTGCCCTCAAATTATCTGGGATAAAATCAATGTAAAAGGTACAGAGGGTGCACAATTCTCAAAATTCAATTGGGGCTTTTAAAAGGGAATTGGAGAAGCACCTGAAGAGAAAAAAAACATTGAAGGGCTCCAGGGAAAGTGTGGTGTCGCTGGTGGGACTAATTGTGTTGTTCTTGCAGCGAGCCAGCACAGAGCAGAGGAAATTATTTATCTCTATCAACATGGTCAACTCCTTTCATCATCTTCAACTACTCAATTAATTCACCCCTTAACCTTCCATACGTCCATCTTCCATATCTTAGCCTGGTCTATGCAACATGTCTGAATAATTTAACCCTCTTAGCCATGGTATCATTCTGGAGAACCTACACTGCACCCTCTCGAAGACCAAGGAGAACTGTTTTAACCAGTACGTAGCAAGCCCAACAAGAGAACAGCAGTTCTGGGCTCAGTTTTAGGGAATTAATCTGGGCAGGGGGAAGTGTATCAGTGGGGAGAGCATTTTAGTAGTAGTGATCATAATTGGATGCTCAGAGCTCAATGCTGCAGAAAGCCTGGAGGTGTATAGAAAGTTCAGGGGTGAAATTATTAAGGAAATTAGAAAAGCAAAGAAAGGGCATGAAAAAATGTCAGCAAATAAAATCAAGGAAAACCCGGAGGTGTTTTATGAGTACATAAAGATCAAGAAGGTATCAAAGGAATGAATAGGGTCGATTAGGGCCCGGAAAGGTAATTTGTGCATGGAGGCAGAAGACATGGACATGGTTCTTAATCAAAACTTGGCGCCAGTTTTCTCAAAAGGAGGGATGAAGCAGACATTGTAATTCAAAAGGAGGACTGTGAAATATTGGATGTGATAAACCTAGTGAAAGTGGAATCCTCAAGGGGTTTAGGATCCTTAAAAGTGGATAAATTACCCGTCCTGGAGAAATGCATCCAAGGCTGCCAAGAGAAGAAAGGGAGGAAATAGCAGAGGCTCATACCAGCATTTTCAATTTTCTTTGGCTACAGGCATGGTGCCGGAGGATTGGAGGACTGCTGACATTGTATTGTTGTTTAAAAGGGATCAGGGGACAGAGTAATTACAGATCAGTAAGCCTAACACCATGTCATGTCTGACTAACTTAGAATCAAATCATCACAGAATGGCTGCAGCACAGAAGGAGGCCATTTGGCCTGTTGTGTCTGCGCTGGCTGTCTACAAGAACAATGCAACTAGTCCCACCACCAACACTGCCCTTTCCCTGTAGCCCTTCAATGTTTTTCTTTTCTCTTCAGGTGCTTATCCAATTCCCTTTTGAAAGCCCCAGTTGAATCTACCTCCACTACACTCTCAGACAGTGCATTTCAGATGCTAATTTCTCACGCCATAAAAAAAACTGTTTCCTCATGTCGCCGTTAGTTCTTTTGCCATTCACCTTAACTCAGTGTGCTTTGTTTCTCCAATGGGAACCGTTTCTTCCTATCCACCTACTAGAACTTGTGCTCAACAATCTACCTCTCTCAGATGCATCTATCCATGACAGTATAGGGAGGAGTGAAATATAAAAACAGATTATAAGAGCTTTTATAAGTATATAAAAAGGAAGAGAGCAGCTAAACAAACATTGGTCCCTTAGAAGTAGATACAGGAGAAACTTTCATGGGGAATGAGAAAATGGCAGAGGCATTGAACAAATATTTTGTGCCTGTCTTCACTGTAGTTTCAAACATTCAAAACATAAGTTTCATACCAGAAATAGACAATACCCTAGGGGCTTAAAAGAGTGATGAAATTAAGGAAATTAATATCAGCAGAGAAAAAGTATTGGAGAAACTTAAGGGACTAAAATCTGACAAATCCCCGGGAACTGATCGCCGACACCCTAGTGTTTTATTTTATTTAGAGATACAGCACTGAAACAGGCCCTTCGGACCACCAAGTCTGTGCTGACCATCAACCACCCATTTATAATAATCCTACATTACTACCACATCCCCACAATTCTCCTACCACCTACCTATACTAGGGGCAATTTACAATGGCTAATTTGCCTATCAACCTGAAAGTCTTTGGCTGTGGGAGGAAACCGGAGCACCCGGTGAAAACCCACGCAATCACAGGGAGAACTTGCAAACGCTGCACAGGCAGGACCCAGAATTGAACCCGGGTCACTAGAGCTGTGAGGCTAACCACTGCGCCACTGTGCAAACAGTGCAGATAGCTGCAAAGGTAGTGGATGCTCCAGATATGATTTTCCAAAATTTCTTAGATTCACAAACAGTCCCAACACACTGGAAGTTCGCAAATGTTACACCGAATTTCAAGAAAGGAGGCAGAAAGAAAACAGTGAACGACAGGTCAGTTAGCCAAGCATCAATCATTGGGAAAATGTTGGAAACTATTATTAAGGAAGTCTTAACAATGCACTTAGAAAGTATGATTAGAACAAGCCAAAAAAGTTTCACCAAAGGAAAATTCTGTTGGACAAATTTATTAACGTTTCTTTGACGATGTAACTAGTAGGGTAGATAAAGGGGAATAAGTAGATGTAGTCTACCTGGATTTCCAAAAGGCATTCGATAAGGTACGCCACATAAAAGATTCATAGGCAAGATAAGGGCTCATGGAGTTAGTGGTTATATATAAACTTGGATCGAGGATTTATTAACAGACAGGAAGCAAAGTGTGAGCATAAAGGGGGCCTTTCAAGTTGGCAGGCAGTGAATAGTGAAGTGACGAAGGATCAGTGCTGGGGCAGCTATGTACAATCTATATTAATGAGTTAGATGAAGAGACAAAGAGTAATGTATCTATATTTGCTGATAATACAAAGATAGGTGGAAAGGTAAGCTGTGGGGAGAACACAGAGAGGCTGCAAAGAGATATATACAAGTTAAGTGAGTGGGCAACAAGTTGGCAGATGGATTATAATTTTGGGAAGTGTGAAGTTATTCACTTTGATCATAAGAATAGAACAGCAGAATATGTTTTAAAAGGTGTGAAACTTTTTAAGTGTTGATGTTCAAAGGGATTTGGTTGTGCTCATGCAAGGAACACAAAATTTAGCATGCGGGTACAGCAAACAATTAGGAAGGCAAATTATATGTTGGCCTTTTTTGGAAGGGATTTGGAGTACAGGAATAAAGAAGTCTTGCTACAATTGTACAGGGTTTTAGTAAGACCACATCAGGAGTACTGCGTGCAGTCTTGGTCGCCACATTTAGGAAAGAAATGGAGGTTGTACAGCGATGATTCACAGAATTGGTTCCTGGGATGGGGGGCTTGTCCTATGATGAAAGGCTGAGTAAATTGGGCCTACATTCTCTGGCGTTTAGAAGAATGAGAGGCAATCTCATTGAAACGTATAAGATTCTGAAGGGACTGGATAGGATAGACGCTGAGAGAATGCTTCCGCTGGTCGGGGAATCTAGAACACGGGGGCACAGTCTCAGCATAAGGGGCCGATAATTTAGGACTGTGTTACGAGAGTGTTTCTAATTTTTATTGTAAAATATGTTTTTAAGGACTTATAGTTGAATAATGAACATTGATGCTTGAAGAGAAGCTGAACTTTGTGTTTTTTTTTATGAGGTCAGCAAAAGGCTTTCTGGACTTGGCTTTCAACGAGCCCTTATTGGAAGGCACCTGGTTGCAGATAATTATGCAGCTTGTTGTTTTGATTTGAAGAAGATGTTTATAGAGAAGTGACAGATCAGGATTTAAAGGGGTCAGGGCGCTTGATTCTTGAGGCATGGTGTTGATTTTGCTTTGGACAGTGGGCTGAACTTTAATTGTGTGCCAAGCTCCTCGGCACCGCGCTTTCAACTTGGCGGCCTTCCTACATGGAATTGCAGCTGAGGAGATCCCGCAAATATTATTCGCAGGGCTCATTTAAATAGAGGGGGCATTTGCCCGCCCCAATCACATGTAGGGGCGGCCACAGCCACCCCGGCAACGGTCTCTGGCGCCACCGTGCAGGCGCTGTGCCATTTTTAAAGGGTGTTAAGCCCTTACAATTGCTTTTAATTTTTAAAGGTGCAGCATTGTTAAATATTTAATACAGATGTGAATGGCCCTTCCTCAATCCCCCAATGCTCATTTAATATCAGAAACAGCTTTATTCCCGTCCTGAATTTTACCCCCCAAACTTGTAACCTTTGGCCTATAATCCCTTCCCACCATCCCCACATCCAATAAAATTTGATTTTCCTGCTCCTCCACCCCTCCCGCCCTGAAAGTTTTATTCCTCTCCCCTCCCCACCAGGTTCTTGTCTTGGAACACCGTACGCAGTTCCGAAGCCACGTGAAGCACGGATGGTGGCTGAAATATGAAATATGCAGCTGGCCCTTCTCCACGTCATGGGTTGAGGCAGGCCTCTCCCTGCAGAATCTTACCAGCCCCTGCACTGCGAGCCGCGGCATCAAGGGGCTGGTAAAATTCAGCCCAGTGAGTGGGAATGTAAACTGCTTGGAGTCAGTTATTCTTTGCCAAGGAAACCTAGCTCATCTCTTTCTCTCCCTTTGAAAGAAACCCTGTGTGTCCAGTGTGTCTGTTTCCTCTTTCCTCCAATATTGGAAGAAACTCAGCGTAACTAATGCATGGGAACGGAAACCCCTGTTGCTGCATTTCTGCTGCAGGGCCTATCTGAAGCCTCTGTAGCTGCATTTCTTGGAAAGCCTACTCAAACTGATCTTGAACATCGCCTGGAAAGAACTGCTGTGGGAAGATCCTAGCGACAGCTGTCTATACACAATTTGGACACCAAACCAAAACGAAGGATGTCTTTCCATATCTTCTCTTTTTTCTTCAAGAATGAGCAAGTATTCAGCCTAATTTTTTTTTGGTCTTTTTTTTGTAACAGCGTTCTAAAACAAAAATGGTTTTTATTTTTCCAGTTAACTGGTGTGCATATGTGTGTGTGAGGGGCTAATGCAAGAAAGGTAACTTTTATATTTCAATCTGTGTGTTTATGCTTTACTTAATTACTGGTTAAGACTTGTTTTATAATAAACTAATAATTTTGTTGTTCATTAAAGGAACCTGGTTGGTGTGTTTTATTAAGGAGAAAATAGAGTATATGATTGACCGTATCAGTAAGTGGGAAAATTTTAATATATTTTGTAAACTGTGGAGAAGTGGAACTAGAATAAACAGTGCACTCCTCCCACCTCGGTCGTAACAACTGAGATGAGAAGAGATTATTTCACTCAAACGGTTGTGAATCTTTGGAATTCTGTGCCCCAGATGGTTGTGGATGTTCCATCGTTAAATACATTTAAGGCAGGGATAGACAGATTTTTGGTCTCTCAGGGAAGCAAAGGATATAGCGAGTGGTTCGAAAAGTGGAGTTGAAGCCTAAGATCAGCCATGATCGCATTAAGTGGTGGAGCAGGCTCGATGAGCCAAATGGTCTAACTCCTGCTCCTATTTCTTGTATTCTTGAGCACCACGTAATCCTTGTGAAGATGAAGTCCCATCTTCACACTGAGCATACTCTTTATCACGTTGTGTGGCGTTATAACTGTGCTAAATGGGATAGATTCACAACAGCTCTAGCAGCTCAAAACTGGGTATCTGTGGGGCGCTGTGAGCCATCAGCAGCAGCAGAATTATCTGTCATATCCCTGACTGTACCATTACCATCAAGCCAAGGGATTAACCTGTTTCAATAAAGAGTGCATGAGGTCATGCCAGGAGCAGCACCAGGCATATCTAAAATGAGGTGTCAACCTAGTGAAGCTACAACACAGGACGACTTGCATGCCAAACAGCAGAAGCAGCATGTAATAGACAAAGCTAAGTGATCGCACAACCAACGGATCAGATCAAAGCTCTGCAGTCCTGCCACATCCAGTAGTGAATGGTACTGGACAATTAAACAACGAACAAGAGGAGGTGGTTCCACAAATTTCCCCATCCTCAACGATGAGGTAGCCCAACACATCAGCGCAAAAGACAAGGCTGAAGTATTTGCAACAACCTTCAGCCAGAAGTGCCAAGTGGATGATCATCTCGGCCTCCTCCTGAGCTCCCCAGCATCACAGATGCCAGTCTTCGGCCAATCCGATTCACTCCGTGTGATATCAAGAAACGACTGAAGGCACTGGATACTGCAAAGGCTATGGGCCCTGACAATATTACAGCAATAGGACTGAAGACCTGTGCTCCAGAACTTGCCGCGCCCCTAGCCAAGCTGTTCCAGTACAGCTACAACACTGGCATCTACCCAGCAATGTGGAAAATTGCCCAGGTATCTCCAATCCACAAAAAAGCAGGACAAGTCCAACCCGGCCAATTATCGCCCCTTCAATCTACTCTCGATCATCAGCATAGAAGGTGTTGTCGACAGTGCATTCAAATGGTTCTTACAGAGCAAAACCCTGCTTACTGATGCCCAGTTTTGGTTTCCCCAGGGCCACTCGGCTCCTGACCTCAGTACAGCTTTGGTCCAAACACATGGATGGAAGAGCAGCACTCAGGAGGGTAGGTGAGAGTGACTGCCCTTGACATAGAGGTAGCATTTGAATGAGTGTGGCATGAAAGAGCCCGAACCAAACTGAAGTTAATGGGAATCAGGTGGAAAACTCTCCACTGGTTGGTGTCATATCTTGTACAAAAGATGCTGGTTGTGGTGGTTTGCAACCAATCATCTCAGCCCTGGCACATTTCTGCAGGAGTTCCTTAGGGCAGTATCCTAGGCCCAACTATCCTCAGCTGCTTCATTGATGACCTTTCCTCCATCAATAGGTCAGAAGTGGGGATATTTGCTGATGATTATACAGTGTTCAGAACCATTTGCAACTCCTCAGATAATGAAGCCATGCCCACATGAAGCAAGATCTGGATAACATTTGGCTTGGGCTGACAAATGACAAGTAACATTCGCATGACACAAGAGCCAGGCAATGATCATCGCCAACAAGAAAGAATCGAACCATTTTCCATTGACATTCAACAACATTATCATCACTGAATCTCCCACCATCAATATTCTTGGACTCACCATTCACCAGAAACCAGGTATAAAACCAAAATACTGTGGATGCTGGCAATGTGAAATAAAAACAGAAGATGCTGGAAATACTCAGCAGGTCTGGCAACATGTGTGGAGAGAGAAGCAGTGTTATCATTGTAATTGCTGACCTCTGGAGATGGTGGTGTAATGGTAATATCTCTAAATTAATAAGCCCGAGGCCTAGGTTAATGTACTGGGGGACATGCATTCAAATCCCAGCATGGTAGCTGGTGAAATTTAAATTCAACTAATTAATAAAAATCAAGAATTAAAAACTAGTCTCAGTAATGATGCCATGAAACTTGCACTGATTGTCAGAAAAATACATCTGGTTCATCAATGTCCTTTCAGGAAGGAAATCTGCTGTTCTTACCTGGTCTGGGAATGTGGTTGCTTCTGAACTGTCCTCTGAAATGGCCCAGAAAGCCAGTCAGTTGTCAAGGGCAAGTTGGGGTGGAAACAAATGCTGGCCTTGCCAGTGACGTCCACATCCCATGAAAGAATAATTGTTAAAAATTCAGCACCGAGTATTTCCAGCATTTTCTGTTTTTCGACCAGAAACTTAACTGGAGCAATCACATTGATAATGGGTATTACACCTCAGGACCAAGATACTGGCCTTGGAGTGGGGGCAGTGCAAACTCACAGGATGATACTGATTCTTAAAGTGTAAAGTTATGAGGACAGTTTGTGTAGTTTGGAATTTTATTCCCTCAAGCATACAAGATTAAGGATGATCTAATCGAGATGTTTAAGATGATCAGTGGCGCAGTGGTTAGCACCCCAGCCTCACAGCTCCAGCGACCCGGGTTCAATTCTGGGTACTGCCTGTGTGGAATTTGCAAGTTCTCCCTGTGTCTGCGTGGGTTTCCTCCGGGTGCTCTGGTTTCCTCCCACAGCCAAAAGACTTGCAGGTTGATAGGTAAATTGGCCATTATAAATTGCCCCTAGTATAGGTAGGTGGTAGGGTAATATAGGGACAGGTGGGGATGTGGTAGGAATATGGGATTAGTGTAGGATTAGTATAAATGGGTGGTTAATGGTCGGCACAGACTCGGTGGGCTGAAGGGCCTGTTTCACTGCTGTATCTCTAAATCTAAAAAAATCTAGATACAGAGCAGCTATTCCCTCTGGTGGAAGAATCCTGAACAAGGGGCAGAACATTAAAATTAGAGCGAGGCCATGCAGGAGTGATGTCAGAAAACACTTCTTCACACACAGGGTAGTGCAATCTGGAACTCGATCCCCCCAAAAAACTGTGGAGGCTAAGGGTCAATTAAAAACTGGAAATTTAAAGTTTCAAAACTGTGTTTGATAGATTTTCATGAGTGTCGATGTATTAAGTGTTATAATTGATTAATTGTATGCAGGAGGAGGTGTCAGTTGGTTCTTAATTGAGCAGTTATAAGCAGAAACGTCCTCAGACTGGAGGAGTTTTTTCAGTGAGGAGCTACATGTTTGTAATAATTTTACTCTGCAATAAATGTGAAACTGAGTCAAGGTAGGTTCCAGCACCATCCTTCCACAACAACCTTTCTGGAATGTAACATTAAGGGTTATAGATGGAGTTAAGCTGCAGACCAGCCATCATCTAATTGAATGCTGGTACAGGCTTTAGGGGCTGAATGGCCTCCTCCTGACAGTATGTTTCTTAGTCTGGCAAGGGATTTGGATCAAAGGTGGGGAAATGGGGTTAAGATACAGATCAGTCATCATCTAATTAATTGACAGAATGTGCTTGAGGGGCTGAACGGCCTCCACTTGCTGTTGTAACAATTTACAAGTAATTAACATCATTGCCAGGAGGCAAACAATCCCATCACTGCCCATCACCAGCACTCCCCCTTCTCAGAGTGGTAACCACATGGAAACCTGTTATTGTATTCCAGCATATCAAGTCATTTGAGCCCAAATGAAGCCCAAGGGTTCATCCAACACTGTTTCATCATGGTGAGGCCCCTTTAACTAGACAGGTTAAGACATGACATCACAGGGTAAGCCTCCCCCTCACATTGTTTATCACAGTGAGTTCAGACATCACAATCGATTGTAAACTTGGTTAGTTTGAGGCAGGAGGCTGCCCAAGTAGTTTCAGTGAAGGAAAGAGAGCTGCACTGACTGTGAGTAACGGCCGATCTATCGAGGAGTGAAGGTGGTCGGGTAAAGATCAGAACAGGAGTGTGAACAATGGAAATATCATTGCCAGCTAACATTCGGAAGGTTGTTTCTGTACATGATTTGTTTAGACCTATTGTTCTGGCGAGTGTTATTCTCTCCTGGAGTCAGAGTAAATAACAGTAAAATCCAGTGGAGTAACTGTGCAGATATAAAGACGCAAATACTCTGAGACAGTCTGTGGGACAGCTCAGCCAGAATTCACAATTTAAACAGAGTTACTCCGAAATCAGTATAATAAACAGCATATTAACAGTAGAATAAACAATATAAACGGTCCAGAGTCTCCCAATGTAAACGGTTGTTTGGTGTTGAACAGTGTCCAGATCAGAGGGCAATTTCAGGGTGGAATGAACTGGTACAGGTAGGCACTCCAAATGGTGCTATTCTGTGCTGCAATTGAACAACAATAGATGGGCAATGGGCTGGAATGGTCAGTGGGCTACAGTCATCATTTAGTCGAGTGGGAATATTAAGTGGTTTCTACTGCGTGATTATATGAAGGGATTCAGTAACTCTGAGGCACAGCAGGGTCGAGTGTTTCACTTGTCACTATGCGATCTCCTGTGACTTTACCCAAAGGTAGGCCAAGGCCTGGAGTGCGGTTACACTTTCAGGACTTCAAGTACTTCAAGTATAAATTACACAGTTGAAACACACCAAACTCTTTATCGATTAAGCAGATACGCAGACAGTATACCTAGAATCACCCATGAGTGGTCAAGCCCACGTTGATTGTAGTCTTTTAAGAGACTGAGCAGCTCATTCCTCCCTTCGGCTGCAGCAAAATTACTCGGGTTCTTCAGGCTTATATACAGTTAACAGATGGGGTGAGGGAGGGGCTTTGGCCAGTTGGGGTCTTTGATCCTGTGGATGACCCGTCACTGTCCAATTTAGTGCTTGATTGGCACTAGATTCGGCGGGTCTTCCAGAGAAGGGGCGACGCAGGATTCCTGGCGTTGCTTTTACCGCATGTCGAGACCGCCATCGCCAGCATAACATCCTGGCCATTCCCTTTAGAGCAGAGAGGAGACATTATAGAAGGGTTTAAAATCTTGAATCTTTAAAATCTTGAGGGAGTAAATAAAGGGAATCTGTACCCAATTACTGAAGGCTTGAGAACCAGAGGACACAGATTTCAGGCGACTGACAAAATAATCAAAGGCAACATGAGGAAAAACCTTTTCATGAAATGAGTGTTTAGGATTTGGAATGCACTACCTGAGTGGGTGATGGAAATAGTTTCAATAGTAACCTCAAAATCCAATTGCATAAATACTTGAAGGAGAAAGATTTGCAGGAAAATACAGGGGAGTGGGATTAACTCTTTTAAAGAGATGCTGCAAACCCGATGGGACGAATGGCTTCCTTCTGTGCTGCACTATCCGATGATTATAAGATCCAGGTGTACTGGTGTTGTCTGGCCTTATCAATCCCTGGCTCCTTGTCAAAGAGCTCCCAGGTCAGCTGGCTCAGGTACTGCCATCTAAAGCACCCCGATTGTGTGAGACAGACTCTCTTATAACCAATGATCCTGGTTCACCTGATGGCATTGCAGCCATTCTGCACCTTCTAACTGAACCTGAAGATGGGGTCAATTTTATAACTCCAGAACTGGAGGAATCTTCTATCTTTAATACTAAGGTGGTCTTGTCAAGTCACAAGAAAAGAAACACAATGTAACGTTTTCCCCACAATCTGCATGAAGGATTTAGAATTTCAGTGTTTTGGGGTTTATATGTAGGATAAGTTTCCATTATTACCACATCACCAGTATCTCACAACACTAACTAAGGAAGAACATTATTAGATGAAAGGCTGGAGAGGAAACAACCAGGCCAAGTTTGAAACGTTAGACTATTGGGAAAGTGCCGTTGGATTGTCAGGTGGAGCTGATGGTTTATCAGGTCTGATACAAGTGTGGCTCTGAGCAGTGTAAAAAATACTCATAAAGCTACTGCCACATTATAATATCTCGGGGAATAACTGGACGGTTATCAGGAACTATCAGAGAACCATAGTTCCATGGAATATGGGTGCCGCTGGCTAGGCCAGCATTTATTGCCCATCCCTAATTGCCCTGGAGAAGTTGGAAATCATCTCCCTTCTTGAACCGCTGCAATCCTTTGGGTAGGTACACCCACAGTGCTGCTCGGAAGGGAGTTCCAGGATTTTGACCCAGAGACAGTGAAGGAATGGTGATATAGTTCCAAGTCAGGATGTTGTGTGGCTTGGACGGGAATTTTCAGTTAGTGGTGTTCCCATGCAACTGCTGCCCTCGTTCTTCTAGGTGGTAGAGGTCATGGGTTTGCAAGGTGCTGTCGAAGGAGCCTTGCTGAGATGCTGCAGTGCATTTTGTTGATGGTACACACTGCTGCCACTGTGCGTCGGTGGTGGGAGTGAATGCTTGTAGATGGAGTGCCAGTAAGACGGGTTGCTTTGTCCTGAATGGTGTTGAGCTTCTTGAGTGTTGTTGGAGATGCACCCATCCAAGCAAGTGGAGAGTATTCCATCACACTCCTGACTTGTGCCTTGTAGATGGTGGACAGGCTTTGGGGAATCAGGAGGTGAGTTGCCCACTGCAGAATTCCCAGCCTCTGACCCTCTCCTGTGGCCACAGTATTTATATGGCTTGTCCAGTTCATTTTCTGGTCAATGGTAACCCCCAGGATGTTGATAGTGGGGGGATTCAGCAATGGTAATGCCACTGAAAATCAAGGTGCGATTCTCTCCTGTTGAAGATCATCATTGCCTGGCACTTGTGTGGCGTGAATGTTACTTCCACTTATCAGCCCAAGCCTGGATATTGTCCAGGTCTTGCTGCATCTATACATAGGCTGCTTCAATATCTGAGGAGTCGCGAATGGTGCTGAACATTGTGCAATCATCAGCGAACATCCCCACTTCTGACCTTATGATTGAAGGAAGGTCATTGATGAAGCAGCTGAAGGTGATTGGGCCTAGGACACTACACTGAGGAACTCCTGCAGTGATGTCCTGAGACTGAGATGATTGACCTACAACAACCACAACCATCTTCCTTCGTGGTAGATATGACTCTAACCAGTGGCGAGTTTTCCCCCTGCTTCCCATTGACTTCAATTTTGCTGGGGATCCTTGATGCCATACTTGGTCAAATGTTGCCTTAATGTCAAGGCCAGTCACTCTCTCCTCACCTCTTGAGTTCATCTCTTTTGTCCATGTTTAAACCAAAGCTGTAATGCGGTCAGGAGCTGAGTGGCCCTGGAAGAACCCAAACTGAGCATCAGTAAGCAGGTTATTGCTGAGCAAGTGTCGCTTGATAGCACTGTCGACAACCCCTTCCATCACTTTGCTGATAATCGAGAGTAGACTGATGAGGCAGTAATTGGCCGGGTTGGATTTGTCCTACTTTTTGAGTACAGGACATATGTAGGCAATTTTCCACATTGCCAGAGAGATGCCAGTTTTATAGCTGTACTGGAACATCTTGGCTAGGGGCATGGCTAGTTTTGGAGAACAGGTCTTCAGTACTATTGTAACGGGATGTTGTCACAACCCAGAGCCTTTGCTTTATCCAGTGCCTTCAGCTGTTTCTTGATATCTCATTTCCTCACCCTGTCCTTGCCCAGTTTCATTGGCCACCTATCCTCCAGAAAATTGTCTTCAGAGTCCTTCTTTAGGAATCTAGATCCCTCCACAGTCTTACTCTATCACATCTGATTCAACATCTCTGTCCACTTGTCCCTAGCCTACAGTACCTGCTCTCCTGACTCTGTATTAACTGCTCAGCTCCACACCCCATCTCCACCTCCAGCTCCCCTCCTCCAGCTCCTTATTGGAATCCAATCGATGCCAGTACAGAAACCACACAGAAGGGAGCTGAGCAGACTGAAATTGTCTTCACTTCATCCCTCTGGATCTCATCAATTTCTCAGGGCACCTCGACATCTTTCCATTTGTTTTTTATAGACAACCAACAACCACCCCCCATTCGGCCAACCAAACACACAGCCAATGACTGGAGATGGTGCTGAAACCACTCTCCCCCTTCAGCTGCATTTCTTTCCTCTCCCAGACACCCAGTTTTAGCAAAGTTTTAGAGTCATCCCCCACCCCCCCCTCCACTCCCACCCCACCTTGTGTAGCTTGTGTACCACCTGGGATTTAGTGATACAAATAAATTCCAAAAGATGAGCAGAATCAAATAAGACAGGAATTAACAACACAAATTGATGTTAAAGTAAGGGAATAATCGCAACATTAAAGTCAGGAACAGCTTTTTTTATTGTGATGATTGAAGCAAAGCAAATGCCGCAGAGACCCTTAGAACCTTGCTCCACTGGTTGTGCCTCATCTCCAGGCCCATCCCCCAATCTCATCCATCCATCAGTGCTTGCACTGTTCCAACTGCAGCAGAGGAGACAAGAGGAGATTTCATTGAGGTTTTTAAAATGAGGAAGGTTTTTGACTGAGTGAATGGGGAAATCTTGTTTCTGCTGTTTGAGGAGTCATTGAAGGGCCAACAATTTAAAGGGAAAAATTGGATCAATATTGGAAGCAGATTAGTTGTCAGATTGCAGGGCTCCGAGACGCTACCTGTCATCCAGGGGTCTGAAACCTGTGGCTCTGTAACATCTCTTTTGTGGCTCCCAATCCTTTCCAGTTGGATCACATTAACATGAAGAAAGACTGAAAAAATTAAGTTCAGAAAAGTAAGAGTGTGTTTTTATTGTGGGGACAAAAGGCTAATCATTACTGATTAAAATGATTATTTAAATAAACCTGTTTGAGTGGTGTAGCTGCACCATGGTTATAGATACTACCTTTGATTCAATGAGCAGGAATTATGGTCGCCTCTATTCTTGTTTCTAATATCGCAAATGCTAAATTGTTCTGAATGTGCAATTAGAAGTTTTTTTTTAACATGAGAATCAACAGCCGGAAATTGTCTTCATTCTATATTAAGTTATAATTTGTTTAAAAGATGCCTTTACTTGCAAAACTCTTCCCTTCTTTGGCCTCCTTATCTCGAGAGTCAATGGATAAGCGCCTGGAGGTGGTCAGTGGTTTGTGAAGCAGCGCCTGGAGTGGCTATAAAGGCCAATTCCAGAGTGACAGGATCTTCCACAGGTGCTGCAGAGAAATTTGTTTGTCAGGGCTGTTGCACAGTTGGCTCTCCCCTTGCGCCTCTGTCTTTTTTCCTGCCAACTACTAAGTCTCTTCAACTCGCCACATTTTAGCCCCGCCTTTATGGCTGCCCGCCAGCATGAGAACATGAGAATCAACAGCCGGAAATTGTCTTCATTCTATATTAAGTTATAATTTGTTTAAAAGATGCCTTTACTTGCAAAACTATGGCTTGAAAAAAGTTTTTTAAAAATATGATAATTCAAAGTTAGGCCTATTTTAATTTCATTTTTTTCTTTTGATATATAAATTCAGTACATGTATTTTGTTTATTATATATGTAATTTTGCATTTGGTTTATCGATGCTGAATTTTCGTCTTGCAGTTCCCAGTGGTAAAATTTTCAGCATTTTTTTTAAAGGTTCTTCAGGTGAAATAGGTGGCCGATTCCTGCTCTTGTCTGTTTCTGGAACTTGGACATTAAAAGCACTGGTTCCTCATCCTGCCTGCTCTGCCTTTACTTATTCTGACATTTATTTCTATTATTACTTTTGAAACCTCCCAACCCGCTGACTGTAAACTCTTTTCTGTATACTGCATGTAAATCTTCCTCAGCACAAAACCGATGTCAAATGCTTTACACTCTATCTGAGAGTGTTTCCACTCAGTCTTCAATAACATTCTGGACACAAATTGTATCGGCCTTTCATCCCCATTGGGAAAGACATGTGAAAGTACTGCTCCTACCACAATAGGACCTGCATCAGTAACTATTAATAAGGATCAAAATGTGTCAAAAATCCCGACAGTTTAAGCAACTGATTCGATCGCACAAATGCATTCTCTGCTTCTTGTGACCACTCATATTTCTGAGTCTTTTCTAGCAGTGCTGTTAATGGTGCTATTCTGTTTGCAAGATTTGGTACAGACTTCCAACAATTATTAAGCATGCCCAGGTAGGACCTCAACTATGACACATCTGTCGGTCTAGGCATGTTTTCAATTTACTGTACCTTCTCTTCTGACTTGTGTACCCCTTGTGCATCTGTCCTGTGTCCTTAGACCTCAACAGAGTCATGCATAAATTCACAATTTTCTTTCCTGAGCTTCAGGCCTCACTCCTCTGAGTGTGTTAGCACTCAGTCCATGTTTGTCATGTGCTATTCTTGCGACCTACTGTGACCAAAATATCATGCAAGTTTACTTGTACTCAAGGTAGTCCTTGAAGAACCTGTTCTATTACATTCTGCCAAACAGTTAATGCAGTAACAATGCCCAATACTAATCTATTATGCTAAAACATACCTTTAGGGGTGGAAAGGAACAAGCACTTTTTTTCTCTCTTCATCCTGCTCTAACTGACTGTAGGTATGCACTGGGTCTAACTTGAAAAATGTTTCTCCTCCACTCAAACTCAACATTATTTCAACATTTATGTTCAGGGCTGCCACTGTGCTCAATACAGGGTTAACAAACTTCTTATAATTGCTGCAATCGAAATGTACCATTCTTTTTTGGGATTGCAACAATGCCTGAACTCCACTCACTCGGCTGGATTTTGTCGTCACACCACCGAGAGCGGCGATGGGTGAGCAAAATATCAGCCGTCCTGCACGTAACCCTCATGGTCACTCCACCGCGATTACGTGGCAGGTGGCCACTTACCATAATGACAGCAGCCATCTCCCTCAATCATGTGGTGGGGCGGCACTGGCAATGCTGTGAACAGCGTCACCTGCTGTCAGATCAGGTGCTGGTGCCATCTTTGAAAGGCTGCCTGCTCTGCATTTGCTCTGTAACAGTTCAGTAACCAAAAAGGTCTGTACATTCACATCAATTGCATCCTCAGTAAGCAGAAACCCTGGGTATAGTGCTGGGAATGGCAGATATCAGAGCAAGGGTGGCCCCATGCATCAGTGATGCCTCCCTAATGATTCTCCTCCAGGCTGCAAGGAAAAGGCGGCAGGTCATCTTCCTCAACGATGGCAATAACAGCTCTTCCCGCCTGACCAGGCAAGTTGGGACAGAGATCGCTGAGGAGGTTAGTAGCCGTGGGGTCACCCGTCGTAACTGGGTCCAGTGCAGGAAGAGGGTCAAAGACCTCCTACACTCAGCTAAGGTAAGTTTCGCGGTTCCACATAGCTTGCTGCAATCTGCTTGCCCATAAGCTTGCACTGTTGAGACAGCCATTCTGATGATAGTAATGATAGCAGAATACTGACTGCATAAGTGAGACCAGTCCGACCTCATTTTTACTGTAGTCCATCTCAGATCAGGAGCATGGAGATTGTTCCCACTCCTGATCCTTCTCCGGAGTGCACTGAGGTTCCAACAAGCCTTAAGAGGTAGGCGGTGGCGTAGTGGTATTATCACTGGACTAGTAATACCCAGGGTATTTCTCTGGGGACATGGGTTCGAATCCCACCACAGCAGAAGGTGGGATTTGAACTTAATTAATAAATCTGGAATTAAAAAAGCTAGTCTAATGATGGCCATGAAACCATTGTCGATTGTTGTAAAAACCCATCTGGTTCACTAATGTCCTTTAGGGACGGAAATTTGCTGTCCTTACCTGTAACTCCAGACCCACAGCAATGTGGTTAACTCTTACATGCCCTCTGAAATGGCCTGGCAAGCCACTCAGTTGTACCTAACCGCTACGAAGTTAATAAAAAGGAAAGAAACCGGACGGACTACCCGGCATCGACCTAGGCACCAGAAACGACAGCGGCACAGTGGCGCAGTGGTTAGCACCACAGCCTCACAGCTCCAGAGACCTGGGTTCAATTCTGGGAACTGCCTGTGTGGAGTTTGCAAGTTCTCCCTGTGTCTGCGTGGGTTTCCTCCGGGTGCTCCGGTTTCCTCCCACATGCCAAACACTTGCAGGTTGATAGGTTAATTGGCCATTATAAATTGACCCTAGTACAGGTAGGTGGTAGGGAAATATAGGGACATGTGGGGATGTGGTAGAAATATGGAATCAGTGCAGGATTAGTATAATGGGTGGTTGATGGTCAGCACAGATACGGTGGGCCGAAGGGCCTGTTTCAGTGCTGTATCTCTAAACTAAACTAAACAAAACAAACCCAGTCCTGTCAACCCTGCAAAGTCCTCCTTACTAACATCTGGGGGCTTGTGCCAAAGTTGGGAGAGCTGTCCCACAGACTAATCAAGCAACAGCCTGACATAGTCATACTCACGGAATCATACCTTACAGACAATGTCCCAGACACTGCAATCACTATCCCTGGGTATGTCCAGTCCCACCGGCAGGACAGACCCAGAAGAGGTGGTGGCATAGTGGTATACAGTAGGGAGGGAGTTGCCCTGGGAGTCCTCAACATCGACTCCGTGAAGTCTCATGGCATCAGGTCAAACATGGGCAAGGTAACCTCCTACTGATTACCACATGTTGCCCTCCCTCAGCTGATGGCTCAGTACTCCTCCATGTTGAACAGCACTTGGAGGAAGCACTGAGGGTGGCAAGGGCACACAATGTACTCTGGGTGGGGAACTTCAATGTCCATCACCAAGAGTGGCTCAGTAGCACCACTAATGTCCTAAAGGACATAGCTGCTAGACTGGGTCTGCAGCAGGTGGTGGGGGAACCAACACGAAGGAAAAACATACTTGACCTCGTCCTCACCAATCTGCCTGCTGCAGATGCTTCTGTCCATAACTGTATTGGTAGGAGTGACCACCGCACAGTCCTGTGGAGACGAAGTCCCGCCTTCACATTGAGGATACCGTCCATCGTGTTGTGTGGCACTATCACTCTGCTAAATGGGATAGATTTTGAACAGATCTAGCAATGCAAAACTGGGCAACCATGAGGCGCTGTGGGCCATCAGCAGCAGCAGAATTGTACTCAACCACAATCTGTAACCTCATGGCCCGGCATATCCCCCATTCTACCATTACCATCAAGCCAGGAGACCAACCCTGGTTCAATGAAGAGTGCAGGAGGGCATGCCAGGAGTAGCACCAGGCATACCTCCAAATGAGGTGTCAACCTGGTGAAGCTACAACACAGGACTATCTGCATGCCAAACTGCGTAAGCAGCATGCGATAGAGCTAAGCGATCCCATAGCCAACGGATCAGATCTAAGCTCTGCAGTGCTGCCACATCCAGCCGTGAATGGTGGTGGACAATTAAACAACTAACTGGAGCAGGTGGATCCACAAATATCTCCATCCTCAATGATGGGGGAGCCCAGCACATCAGTGCGAAAGATAAGGCAAAAGCATTTGCAACAGTCTTCAGCCAGAAGTGCCGAGTTGATGATCCATCTCGGCCTCCTCCCGAAGTCCCCAGCATCACTGATGCCAGACTTCAGCCAATTCGATTCACTCCACGTGATATCAAGAAATGACTGAAGGCACTGGATACTGTAAAGGCTATGGGCCCTGTCAATATTCCGGCAATAGTACTGAAGACCTGTGCTCCAGAACTTGCCGCGCCTCTAGCCAAGCTGTTCCAGTACAGCGACAACACTGGCATCTACCCTGCAATGTGGAAAATTGCCCAGGTATGACCTGTACACAAAAAGCAGGACAAGTCCAACCCGGCCAGTTACCGCCCCATCAGTCAGCACTCTATCATCAGTGAAGTGATGGAAGGTGTCATCAACAGTGCTATCAAGCAGCAGTTGCTTAGCAATAACCTGTTCAGTGATGCTCAGTTTGGGTTCCGCCAGGGCCACTCAGCTCCTAACCTCATTACAGCCTTGGTTCAAACATGGACAAAAGAGCTGAACTCAAGAGGTGAGGTGAGAGTGACTGCGCTTGATATCAAGGCAGCATTTGACCGAGTATGGCATCAAGCAGCCCTAGCAAAACTGAGGTCAATGGGAATCGGGGAAAACCCTCCCCTGGCTGGAGTCATACCTAGCGCAAAGGAAGATGGCTGTGGTTGTTGGAGGTCAATCATCTGAGCTCCAGGACATCACTGCAGGAGTTCCTCAGGGTAGTGTCCTCGGCTCAATCATCTTCAGCTGCTTCATCAATGACCTTCCTTCAATCATAAGGTCAGAAGTGGGGATGTTCGCTGATGATTGCACAATATTCAGCACCATTCGTGACTCCTCAGATACTGAAGCAGTCCGTGTAGAAATGCAGCAAGACCTGGACAATATCCAGGCTTGGCTGATAAGTGACAAGTAACATTCATGCCACACAAGTGCCAGGCAATGACCATCTCCAACAAGAGAGAATCTAACCATCTCCCCTTGACATTCAACTGCATTACCATCGCTGAATCCCCCACTATCAACATCCTCGGGGCTACCATTGACCAGAAACTGAACTGCAGTAGCTATATAAATACCGTGGCCACAAGAGCAGGTCAGAGGCTAGGAATCCTGAGGCGAGTAACTCACCTCCTGACTCCTCAAAGCCTGTCCACCATCTACAAGGCACAAGTCAGGAGTGTGATGGAATACTCTCCACTTGCCTGGATGGGTGCAGCTCCAACAACACTCAAGAAGCTCGACACCATCCAGGACAAAGCAGCCCGCTTGATTGGCACCCCATCGACAAACATTCACTCCCTCCACCACCGACGCACAGTGGCAGCAGTGTGTACCATCTACAAGATGCACTGCAACAATGCACCAAGGCTCCTTAGACAGCACCTTCCAAACCCGCGACCACTACCAACTAGAAGGACAAGGGCAGCAAATACGTAGGAGCACCACCACCTGCAAGTTCCCCTCCAAGTCACACACCATCCTGACTTGGAACTATATCGCCGTTCCTCCACTGTAGCTTGGTCAAAATCCTGGAACTCCCTTCCTAACAGCACTGTGGGTATATCTACCTCACATGGACTGCAGCGATTCAAGAAGGCAGCTCACCACCACCTGCTCAAGGGCAATTAGGGATGGGCAATAAATGCTGGCCTGGCCAGCGTCGTCCACATCCCATGAATGAATTAAAAAAAAGATGGAGGAGCAGAGGCTGTACTTCTCAGGGTTCCCGTCAGGGCGATTCTACTGTTGACACTGGCTCATAAGCCCCTCCGCCAGCAAGTCCAACTCCAGCAACCACGACGCCTGAGGACAGTCCTGTACTGGTGCAAGAGACCTTCAGACACAGAGACCGGGGCCTCCAGGGATGAGTTACTGAAGTCATCCCAGGACAAAGGGCATTCTGTTCAGCAGCCTGCCTCCATTCCAGCTGTCAATGCAGAGGTAAATTTGCGAAGGAACACCCACAAGTTTATTAAAAGGACACCTTGACACATATGGGTATTTGTGGGTGAGACAGATATGTCATGTGTACTTTAATGTAATGTGTCGTTCTGCCATTCATCAGCCTATATTGTTTGAAAACCATATTCCACCATGGAGTGATTATATCTCTTTCCATTACATCATAAGCTTTACAGACATGCCTATGTGACCACTGACATCATTATCATGCTGATATGTTTGAGGTAACACTGCATGAATGAAGTCACATGGGCAATGGTTCAGTTTGTTGCTGCCAGTCATGCTGGAGAGACAGATGTTAGAGGCAGAGGACTGCCGATGCATGCATGATGGTGGGTTGTGTTTTCAAAAATATTTACTGAAGTTCAGGGATCCTGTAAGTGCCCAATTATCAGTCTCTGCCTTTCCTCCCTTGCTCACTGCTCACCATGTTGACCCTCCATCTGTGCTGTCTGCTCTCTCAAACCTGCTTGTTCTTGAGTGCCTTTTGTGTTCTCATCGTTGGAGGATGTGTCCTGCTCTCGTGTGTTTTCATCTTGTAAGGCCTCCCTCCTCTATACTGTGACGTTGTCCGAACACAGCAGACTACAACGATATGCCCAACCCCGACTGGTGTGTTCTGAAGGGCTCTGTCAAATTTATTGAGACAGTGGAAGCACTCTTCAGCATACCAATGGCCTGCTTGTTGATCACTCGAGTGGAGCCGTGCCAGGATTTGTAACGCTCTGGAGCATCATTGGTGGGATTACTCACTGGGGTCAGAAGCCATGTTATCAAGAGTTGGCCCTTATCCCCAAGAATCCATCCCTGAAGATGAGCGGAGGGAGTGAAAAGCAGTGACACCTGGGACTGGTGTGGTACGTACGAGTCATGGCAACTGCCTGGGAAGTGGGCATTTGCAGGAAACACTTTCTGTAGTCGTACAGTAGAACAAAGAACAAAGAACAATACAGCACAGGAACAGGCCATTCGGCCCTCCAAGCCTGCGCCGATCTTGATGCCTGCCTCAACTAAAACCTTCTGCACTTCCGGGGACCGTATCCCTCTATTCTCATCCTATTCATGTATTTGTCAAGATGCCTCTTAAACGTCGCTATCGTATCTGCTTCCACCACCTCCCCCGGCAGCAAGTTCCAGGCACTCACCACCCTCTGTGCAAAGAACTTGCCTCGCACATCCTCTCTGACCTTTGCCCCTCTCACCTTAAACCTATGTCCCCTAGTAACTGACTCTTCCACCCTGGGAAAAAGCTTCTGACTATCCACTCTGTCCATGCCACTCATATCTTTGTAAACCTCTGTCATGTCGCCCCTCCACCTCCGTCATTCCAGTGAAAACAATCCGAGTTTATCCAACCTCTCCTCATAGTTAATGCCCTCCAGAACAGGCAACATCCTGGTAAACCTCTTCTGTACCCTCTCCAAAGCCTCCACGTCATTCCGGTAGTGTGGCGACCAGAATTGAACGCAATATTCCAAGTGTGGCCTAACTAATGTTCTGTACAGCTGCAACATGACTTGCCTATTTTTATACTCTATGCCCCGACCGATGAAGGCAAGCATGCCGTATGCCTTCTTGACTACCTTATTCACATGCGTTGCCACTTTCAGTGACCTGTGAACCTGTACGCCCAGATCTCTATGCCTGTCAATACTCCTAAGGGCTCTGCCGTTTACTGAATTTTTCCCACCTGTATTAGATCTTCCAAAATGCATTACCTCACATTTGTCCGGATTAAACTCCATCTGCCATTTCTCTGCCCAAGTCTCCAACCATTCTATATCCTTCTGTATCCTCTGACAATCCTCATCACTATCCACAACTCCACCAACCTTTGTGTCGTCCGCAAACTTACTAATCAGACCAGCTCCATTTTCCTCCAAATCATTTATATATACTACAAAGAGCGAAGGTCCCAGCATTGATCCAGTAGTTGGACATTGATGGAATGAAACCCTTTCTGTTTATGAAGTTGGTCCATGGGAGCCTTGATGGCCACTTACGTGCAGTCAATGACACCTTGCACCTGTAAGAATCCCACAATGGCCCCAAATCCAATGGCCCTCACGGCCTGATTCTCAGGATCCTTCCTGATGCAGATGTAGCTGCCGGCCCTCTTGAACAGAGCAGCAGTCACCTCCTTGATGCAGCTGCGCACTGCAGACTGAGAGACGCTACACATGTCGCTGGGGGATCCCTGGAATGATCCAGAGGTGCAGAAGGTTGGGGCCACAGTAATTTTGAGGGAAACAGACATCAGGTGACCACCAAAGTCCATTCGTTGCAGGTCATCATTCAACAGTGCACAGAGGTGTGTGACGGCCTCCCTGGTCATTCACAGCCGTCTCTAACACTGGTGCTCAGACATCAGAAGGTAGGTCATTCGAGTCCTAAAGACTCACTGGTGTATCTGGGCTCCTCTGCACCTTGGTGCTTGCTGTTGTTTGTGTTTGGGAGTTTCCTCCTGGGCCGCACCTGCCTCTTGGGCCCACCTCTGGTGAAATGCCTCATCACGGCAAGAGGATCCAGGAAAACAGGATGGATCATACCAATCTCTATGCTCCTGGTAACTTCAGGTTCCTTTTTTCTCTGGCTTCATCTCTATTAACGAAAACTTTCTGCGCTTCTCTGAGCAGTTCATCCAATTGTTTTTCACTCCATCCATCTATCTTTTGAATTTTCTTTTGGATGTCTGGCCATGATTTTGTCACAAAATGGACTCGAAGGAGTCCTTGGGCAACCGGGTCTTCTGGATCTAAACCTGAATATTTCCTCATTGTGTCCCGTAATCTCTGTAAGAAATTTGAGGGAGTCTCATCCTTTTCCTGTCTTACTTCGAAGGCCTTATTCAAATTTTGTGATTTCGGGACAGATTCCCTAATACCTTTTACGATCAGATTTCTAAGGTCTTTCATCTGGCCCCTATGGCCGATATTATTGTTCTGCCACTGCGGGTCTTGATTAGGGTATTTTTGTTAGGCTGGTTCGTTTCCCCCTACCCCGGGAGGGTTTTCTCTTTCCCAAGTTTTCAGGGGTCTTCTACGAGGACTTTCATTTCCTTTTTAAACACTCTTACCTCTCCTGACGTTAATGGTGCACTAACAAATCCAATTTCATTATTTCCTATTGGTACCTCTCTCAAGGGCATCATTGTTTTAGGAGACTCTCTGTCTCTATCGTCGTCGTTATCGTCGGGTTTAGGGGTGGTCCTTCTTGCTGTCCTTAGATCATATTTGGGTCTTTTTCTCCTTGGTTTTTGACTCTAAATCCCAATACTCCAACATCCGTCCCAATGGACTTTCTGGAGGGATGTTGCCGGCAGACTTTCCTTGTCTCCCATCGTCTTCCTTTTTAGACGATTTATTTCCCATGGTTTACAGTATTCACCTCCTAACTGAAGGGTCTTGTACCCTACGGTATTCACCTCCTAGATGAAGGGTCTTATACCTTACGGTATTCACCTCCTAACTGAAGGGTCTTATACCCCACAGTATTCACCTCCTAACTGAAGGGTCTTGTACCCTACGGTATTCACCTCCTAGCTGAAGGTCTTATACCTTACAGTATTCACCTCCAAACTGAAGGGTCTTATACTGCAGGACTGTAAAATTCACTCCTCAAGGACTTTTAGTACTTAGAAGGTCTTATCCTACAGTTAACCAGTATTCACCTCCTAACTGAAGGGTCTTATACCTTACGGTATTCACCTCCTAGCTGAATGGTCTTATACCTTACGGTATTCACCTCCTAACTGAAGGGTCTTATACCATACAGTACTCACCTCCTAGCTGAAGGGTCTTATACTGCCCCACAGTATTCACCTCCTAACTGAAGGGTCTTGTACCCTACGGTATTCACCTCCTAGCTGAAGGGTCTTATACCTTACGGTATTCACCTCCTAACTGAAGGGTCTTATACCATACAGTACTCACCTCCTAGCTGAAGGGTCTTATACTGCCCCACAGTATTCACCTCCTAACTGAAGGGTCTTGTACCCTACGGTATTCACCTCCTAGCTGAAGGGTCTTATACCATACAGTACTCACCTCCTAGCTGAAGGGTCTTATACTGCAGGACTGTAAAATTCACTCCTCAAGGACTTTTAGTACTTAGAAGGTCTTATCCTACAGTTAACCATAAGTCACCAAGATAATACTTAAAAGTCGTTTTTCTTACTTTGGTCCGTGCACGGAGTTGCCTGACTTCACGTGTGTACCTGCCGCAATAAATACTCGTTCAGAGTGACTTCCCTAGGATCGTTTTCAGTCGATTACTCGGGTCCGCTACCAACGAGAGAAACGAGACCGTTTTTAAATTAACGGGACGCGTCTTCTCGTCTGTCGTCGGCTGCGGTCCCGGCAATGATGAAGAAATCCCGGACGAGCCCCCAATTTTGAGAAACGTAGCCCACTTAATAATAATTGACACCAAGTCAAACTCTGAAGAAGTAAGTTTATTTAACGTTCTTGCAAGATCGGGTGTCCTACAAGCAGGCACACCGATCAACATATTCAGTTCATGTTTATACAATACAAATCCATTTTTCCACGTCTTTAGTTTACATTATTGGTTATAACATATTATGACACTAACCTATCCTATAGTTGCTACAGTCTCCTCCTCTGTTTACTTCTCCCCCTTCTCTAACTTTCTAGCCCCTAACTCTTGTTGTTGTTTTACCTTATTTGGCTCTCCATTGTGTGTTTTAACTTGCAGCTGTCAGCCTTTATCTTAGTGGGGCAGTTTCTTATTCACTACATCCTTTGTTCTAACTCTTGCTGTTTCTCTTTTCTCTGCCGAAGCACAATTTTTAACTGCTGTACTGTCTCAAGGTCTTTACTTACATACCCTTATCAGTTCTCTTTTTCAGTGATTTCATTATGTTGTGTAAAAATGACTTCTTGGTAATTTTCCACAAGCTGTAGAAACAACATTTCAGTATTTCTTATTCTCACAAAGGTTAAGTACACCTATCTGGGCAGAGATTTGTGTTACTTCCCTTTTCAGCAGTATTCTGGCATGAGCTCTATGGTATGGCGTGACATTGCTCATATAACTTTTAAATAAGTGCGAGCCGTCGTCACCATCAGAATATCATTTGAGTTGTCTGCATCGGACCCCTGACAACAGCAACCAATGCAGTTTCCCAGTACTGTCAGAGCCCAAACAGTGTATCCACTTGCAGGGCTCCCCCCTCCCCCACTCAATGATATACAATTTCACATTTCCCCCCTCCCCCCGTTCAATGATATACATTTCCCGAGTTCCTCCTTCCCCTCTCAACAATAGAAAATTGCAGACTTCCCCCTTCCCCCCCCTCAAAGATTTTCAGTTGCAGAGTTACCCCCTTCCCACCTCACCTCCATTATACAATTGCAGAGTTTCAACCTGCCCTCATTTCTGGGGATTAAACTTAGTGGCAGTGTCCGATGTTGCAACAAATTTTGCAGGATAGCAAGGCAAAACAGACCTAAACTTTACAGGCACCGAGGACTCTCACCTCGTGGTGCCAGCTTTTCAAGGACTGGAAAGTGAAGGCACATGAGTGCCGCACATCAAGCCGAAGACTGCGAACGGTTGGTAGGATCGCGGTAAATTGCATTCTAGTTAATGCAAAAAGATATTTAACATATTTAAAGTGTGGTCCCATCGCACAGCAGCGGAAGTGCTGCCACGGAACTGGGCCACCTCAGGGAAAATTGGAACCCGGCATTGCGGCTTTGGGTTCTGTGGCAAGTGATTCTGCTCCAATTCTCCACCGTGCACCCGCACCCCACCCCCCACTTCCTGCCACGAAACCCGCCTTTAGGCTGAGCACAAGATCCAGCCCCAGGCGACTTATCTACCCTGAGCAGAGCCAGCCTTTTTAGTACCTCCCCTTCGCAATTTGTACCCGATCCATTCTCTCTGCTTCTTCCAATATTTTGTCAGATTCCACTTCCTTAGTGTACACTGATACAAAGTGCTCATTCACTCATTCAGTATATTCGCCTGGCCCTGTGCCTCTAAGCATATATTAACCCTCTTTGTCCAAATAGGCCCCTCTCCACCTTTTATTACCCGCTTCTATTTACATGCCAGTCGAAGATTTTTGGGTTCCCTTTTATGTTGACTGCCATTCAATTCTCATATTTTCTCTTTGCAGTTTTATTTTCCTCTTCATCTCCCCTTTCAGCTTATTGTATATGTTCTGGTTCTCACTTGAAGAATTCACCTGACATGCATCATACACCCTCCTGTTTGTTTTATCATAAACTCTATCTTCCTGTCATTCAAGGAGCCCTGTCCTTGCCCTACTTTTCATCCTTGTTGGAATATATCTAGCCTGTAGCTGAAGTATCCCTTCCTTAAAGATAACCCATTGTTCTGATACAGCTCTTCATGCCAATCTTTGGTTCCATTTTAACCTGGCTAGATCTCTTCTCATCGCTTTGAAATTAGCCCTCTTCCAATTGTGATGTTCTACCTTAATTACTGTCATGCTTTTCTGCATTACCAGTCTAAACGTTATGATATGATGATCACTATTACCCAGGTGCGCCCCCACAGACACTTGGTCCACTTGGCCCAGCTCATTTCTCAGCACCAGATCCAGTGATGCCTCCTTTCTAATGAGGCTGAGAACATACTGACCAAGGAAGTTCTCCTGAACACTGTTCAGAAATTCTTCTGCCTCCTTACCTTTTATCCTGGAATTAACCCAATCGATATTTGAGGAATTAAAGCCCCCAATATCACCACTCGATAGCTTTTGCACATCTCTGTGATGTCCTGCAGATTTGCTGCTCTATATCTCCCTCTCACTATTTAGAGGCCAATAGAATACCCCGAGTAGTGTGATCATATCCTTTTTGTTTCTCAATGTTAACCAAATGGATTTTGTCCTTGCCCGCTCAAGTACTTCCTCCTTTTTCAACACTACAATACCTTCCATAATCAGGACTGCAACCTCAATTCACCTTTTTCCTTCTCTACCTTTTCTAAACACTTTATATCCTTGTATATTAAGCACCCAGTCCTTGCCATTTTTAAGCCATGTTTCCATTATTGCTACTGCATCATATTCGCATACTTTTCTTTGTGCTTGTAGCTCATCACCCTGATTCACTACACTTTGTGCATATACACAGGCATTGTACTCCTGTCTTTGCATTCCTCATAGTCCTCTCTGTCCGCTTCCATCTAATACAGATCTATTCCCTTCTCTAGTACTGTCTAACACTCTCACATTATGCATCTTATTCCTATTTTCTAATTCTATATGCTAGTGCCCATTCCCCTGCCAATTTTTTTTCAACCCTCCAACTACACTAGTGAACCTCACTGCGAGAACATTAGTGCCAGCCCTGTTAAGGTGCAACCCGTCCCTTTTGAAGAGGTGCGTCCTGCCCCAGAACTGGTCCTAATGTCCCAACAATCTGAAGCCCTCCCTCCCGCAACATGCATCCAGCAACACGTTGATCCTCCCTATCCTCCTATTTCTCCTCTCACGAGCGCGTGGCACTGGGAATAATCCAGAGATCATTACCTTCCAAGTCCTACTCTTTAACTTCCTCATGAACTCCTGATAATATGATCGTAGACCTCAACACCTGCCCTTACTATGTTGTTGGTAAGAAATTGAACCACAACACTCCCTTCTCCCTGCAGAATATCCCACACCTTCTCCGAGATGTCCTTTACCCTGGCACCAGGGAGGCAACACACTATGTGGAACTCATGTTAACAATTGCAGAAATGCCTATCTGTCTCCATGATTATGGATTCATGTATAATAAGTGCATTTTTCACTGTTCCATCCAGTACTGTCCCATGGCCATTGGTGTCATGGGCAGTAAATATGTGGTGTATATGGATTTTAGCAAGGCGTTTGATAAGGTTCCCCATGGTACGCTCTTTCAGAAAGTAAGGAGGCATGGGATACAGGGAAAGTTGGCTGTCTGGATACAGAATTGGCTGGCCCACAGAAGACAGAGTGTGGTAGTAGATGGAAACTATTCAGCATGGAGCTCGGTGACCAGTGGTGTTCCGCAGGGATCTGTTCTGGGACCTCTGCTCTTTGTGATTTTTATAAATGACTTGGATGAGGAAGTGGAAGGCTGGGTTAGCATGTTTGCCGATGACACGAAGATTGCTGGAGTTGTGGATAGTGTGGAAGGCTGTTGTAGGTTGCAATGGGACATTGACAGGATGCAGAGCTGGGCTGAGAAGTAGCAGATGGAGTTCAACCTGGAAAAGTGTGAAGTGATTCATTTTGGAAGGTCGAAGTGAATGCAGAATACAGGCTTAAAGACAGGATTCTTGGTAGTATGGAGGAACAGAGGGATCTTGGGGTCCATGTCCATAGATCGCTCAAAGTTGCCACCCAAGTTGATAGGGTTGTTAAGAAGGCGTATGGTGTGTTGGCTTTCATTAACCGCGAGGTTATGCTGCAGCTCTATAAAGCCCTGGTTAGACCACACTTGGAATATTGTGTTCAGTTCTGGTCGCTTCATTATGGGAAGGATGTGGAAGCTTAGAGAGGGTGCAGAGGAGATTTACCAGGATGCTGCCTGGACTGGAGGGCAAGTCTTATGAAGAAAGACTGAGGGAGCTAGGGCTTTTCTCATTGGAGCGAAGAAGGATGAGAGGTGACTTGATAGAGGGGTACTAGATGATGAGAGGCATAGATAGAGTGGATAGCCAGAGACTTTTTCCCAGGGTGGAAAGGGCTATCACCAGGGGGCATAATTTTAAGGTGATTGGAGGAAGGTTTCGGGGAGATGTCAGAGGTAGGTTCTTTACACAGAGAGTGGTGGGTGCGTGGAATGCACTGCCAGTGGTGGTAGTAGAAGCAGATACATTATGGACATTTAAGCGACTCTTGGATAGGTACATGGATGATAGTAGAATGAAGGGTATGTAGGTAGTTTAATCTTAGAGGAGGTTAAAGGGCCGAAGGGCCTGTACTGTACTGTTCTATGTTCTATGTTCTATGTAGTACTGTCATCAATCCCAGCAGTTTTCAAAGCTGAGTACCTGTTTGTGGGTGGCGCACACCCCAAATATTCCTGCACTTCCTGCCTCTTCCTACTCTTATGGATATACTGTTCCCTCCAATCATAAGGTCAGAAGTGAGGAAGTTCGCTGATGATTTTATGGAATTCAGCATCATTCGCAATTCCTCAGATACTGAAGCAGTCCATGTCCATATGCAGCAAGACCTGGACAACATTGAGGCTTGGGCTGAGAAGTGGCAAGCAACATTCATGCCACACAAGTGCCAGGAAATGACAATCTCCAATAAGAGAGATTCAAACCATCTGCCCTTGACATTTGATGGCATTACCATCGCTGAATCCCCCCATTACCATAGAGGCATAGAGTATTACAGCACAAAACAGGCCCTTCGGCCCAACGCACCTGCGCCGACCATCAAGCACCCATTCTACCTAATCCCATTTCCCCGCACTTGGCCCATAGCCTTGTATGTTATGTCATTTCAAGTGCTCATCCCAATACTTCTTGAATGTCTTGAGTGTTCCTGCCTCTACCACCCCTTCAGGTCGTGTGTTCCAGATTCCAACCACCCTCTGAAAGAAAGAAATCTTCCTCAACTCCCCTCTGAACCTCCTGCCCATTATCTTAAATCTATGCCCCCTGGTTATTGACCCCTCTGCTAAGGGAAAAAAGTTTCTTCCTATCTATCATATCAATGCCCCTCATAATTGTGTACACCTCAATCAGGTCCCCCCTCAGCCTTCTCCACTCCAAGGAAAAAGCTCCAACCTATCCAGTCTGTCTTTATAACTGAAATGTTCCAGCCCAGGCAACATCCTGGTGAATCTCCTCTGCATCCTCTCTACTGCAATCACATCCTTCCTATAGTGTGGCGACCAGAACTGTGCACAGTACTCCAGCTGTGGCCTAACTAGCTCCATCATAACCTCCCAGCTCATATACTGTATGCCTCGGCCAATAAAGACAAGTATCCCGTGTGCCTTCCTAACCACCTTATCTACCTGTGTTGCTGCCTTCAGTGATCTATGGACAAGCACTCCAAGGTCTCTTTGACCCTCTGCACTCCCTAGGGTCCTACATCCATTGTATATTCCCTTGCCTCTTTAGTCCTCCCAAAGTGCATCACCTCACACTTCTCAAGATTAAACTCCATTTGCCACTGCTCCGCCCATCTTACCAGCCCATCTATATAGTCCTGTAATCTAAGACTTTCCTCCTCACTATTTATGACACCACAATTTTTTGCGTCATCTGCAAACATACTGATCCTACCTCCTATTTTCACGTCTAACTCATGGATGTACACTACAAACAATAATGGTCTCAACACCGATTCCTGCAGTACACCACTAGTCACAGGCTTCCAATCACAAAAACAACCCTTTACCATCACCCTCTGCCTCCTGCCACTAAGCCAATTTTGTATCCAATTTGCCAAATTACCCTGGATCCCATGGTCTTTTACTTTCTTAACCAATCCCCCATGCGGGACCTTATCAAAAGCCTTACTGAAGTCTATATAGACTACATCAACTGTCTTACCCTCATCTACATATCTAGTCACCTCCTCGAAAAATTCAATCAAATTTGTTAGACCCGATCTCCCCTGGGCAAAGCTATGCTGACTATCCCTGATTAATCCCTGCCTCTCTAAGTGGAGATTAATCTTGTCTCTCAGATTTTTTTCTAATAATTTCCCTACCAATGATGTTCGACTCACCGGCCTGTAATTACCTGGTTTACCTGGCTACCCTTCTTGAATATAATGGTAGCACATTCGCTGGCTATCAATATCCAGGATGTCACCATTAACCAGGCGTATGGTGTGTTGGCTTTCATTAACAGGGGGATTGAGTTTAAGAGCCGCGAGGTTATGCTGCAGCTCTATGAGGCCCTGGTTCGACCACACTTGGAATATTGTGTTCAGTTCTGGTCGCCTCATTATAGGAAGGATGTGGAAGCTTTAGAGAGGGTGCAGAGGAGATTTACCAGGATGCTGCCTGGACTGGAGGGCATGTCCTACGAAGAAAGATTGAGGGAGCTAGGGCTTTTCTCATTGGAGGCGTCAGAGGTAGGTTCTTTACACAGAGAGTGGTGGGTGCGTGGAATGCGCTGCCAGCGGTGGTAGTAGAAGCAGATACATTAGGGGCATTTAAGCGACTCTTGGATAGGTACATGGATGATAGTAGAATGAAGGGTAGGTAGTTAGTTTGATCTTAGAGTAGGTTAAAGGTTCGGCACAACATCGTGGGCCGAAGGGCCTGTACTGTGCTGTACTGTTCTATTTTCTATGTTCTGTAACCAGAAACTGAACTCGATCAGCCACATAAATACTGTGGCTGCAAGAGCAGGTCAGAAGCTGGGAATTCTGCGGTGAATAACTCACCTCCTGTCTTCCCAGTGCCTGTCCACTATCTACAAGGCATAAGTCAGGAGTGTGATAGAATACTCTCCACTTGCCTGAATGGGTGCAGCTCCAACAACAGTCATGAAGCTTGACAACATCCAGGACAAAGCAGCCCACTTGATCGACACCCCATCCATCACCTTAAACATTCATTCACTCCACCACCAACACACAGAGGCAGCAGTGTTTTAAATCTACAAGATGCACTGCAGCAACACACCAAGGCTCCTTTGACAGCACCTGCCAAACTTGCGACCTCTACCAGCTAGAAGGACAACGGCAGCAGGTGGATGGGAACACCAGCACCTGAAAGTTTCCCTCCAAGTCACACATCATCCTGCCTTGGAGCTATATTGCTGTTCCTTCACTGTCGCTTGGTCAAAATCCTGGAACTCCCTCCCTAACAGCACTGTCTGCGTACCCAGACCAGATAGACTACGGTGGTTCAAGAAGATAGCTCACCACTATATCCTCAAGGGTAATTAGGGATGGGCAATAAATGCTGGCCTTGCCAGCGACTCCCAGATCACATTACAGAATAAAAAAGATGGTCCCCTACCTACTGTCCTGAACTCCTACTGCCTGTAGGAATGTATGATCCAGGAAACTCTTTTGCTCTCTGATGCTCCTCAGTGACTCCAGCTGGAGATACTTCCTGCACACATGGTCACCTAAGATACATGAAGTGCCCTAAAGTTCTCAGGTGGCTCAGGAATTGCAAGCAACAGGTCACAGCTGCCCATCTATGATCGAAACAAAAACCCTCTATTTCCTTTTTTTTTTAAATTATCTATTTAGTACCCTATTAAACTAACAGTTATAACAACACATTTACAATACCTCAATTGAATATTTTTTTTAATTTCACAGCTTCTAATTTGAAACAATACCCTCCCTGTTGGTCTCTCTCTCTCTCTCTCTCTCTCTCTTTCTCTCTCTCTCTCTGTCGCCACTCTTTTAAACTCCCCATTGGTCTCCTTAAAAAAATAATGAACTCACGCAACGTTATTCCTTCTCCTGTGACGTCACTTTGCGATATATCCTCGTCTATCGGCACTGATCCCACTCTCCCGCTGTGCTTTACTGCTCTACTATTGCCATCATATCAGAACTCCAGTAGGACTCAGGAGGACATAGAAACATAGAAAAATGGGAGCAGAAGTAGGCCATTCGTCCCTTTGAGCCTGACCACCATTCAATACGATCAGGACGGCTTGGAGTAGGTTTGATTTCATGGGCAAGGAGAATGTGTATGTTCCAGAGGCACATGAAAGGATAGCCCAAGAAAGCTGGACTTGACAGTGTGAAGCTAGAAGCTGGAACCAAATAATGGGCGTCAGTAAAGATTTTACTCCCGGCAAGCGCATCAAATTTCAATATAAGGAAACAACAAGGGACAGAGATGAGATGATTAAACCTTGACTTTTCTTTTCGTATTCATAAATTTCCCCTCACCTGAAACTTCACCTGAACTTGACCTTTACTCTTCAGTGTGGGGCTTGTGTCCATTGCGCTATCCTCACAAATGGGACCAAGAGTAACTACACAAGCACCAGTACCATGCCAACATATGTCTGTGATCTGCAATGCATTTGTTCAGAAACTCAAAACAAAACACTGAACAGATAAAAAACATTGCATTCATATAGCGTCCTTCACTACCTCAAGACATCCCAGAACACTCATCCAAAAAGCAGAACTCCTCACTACTGCATTCGAGAGACAACCTGGATTAGTTGCTCAAGTTGGACTTCCAATCTTACTGAGAAATGTGGGATGTGCCAAAGGATTGGAGAGTGGCAAATGTGACAACCTTATTAAGAAAGGGTGTAAGGACAGTCCAAGTAACTACAGCCAGTTAGTTTAACATCAGTGGTGGGTAGGGTTTTAGAAACAATGGCAGGAATCTTTCGCTTGGTGGGAGGGTCCTATCCACCGGCCGAAAAGTCAGTGGCGAATCAGCCTCCATCGGGCCTGGGGATCCAGAGCAGATCTTACGGTCCCCAGTCCCTTAATTGGTCTTTGGCGGGACTTCAACCTCAGCAATCCCGGGCCGGTAGCTCTTAGTCCCAGCAGTGACACTGGGAGTGGTCACAGCCGGAACTACATCTAGCTTCAGGAGGAAGATAATGGATGGCCGTGGAAAAAAAAAGGCAGGTTTTTAGGGCCTTGCTGGGGACAATCGGTTTGGGGCGCGTTTGGGGCTTCAGCGGCGGCCCTCCATGGGGCACAGGGTGCCCGATCAGGAGGGACCCCCGAGCCTCCAAAAGGCCGCCGAGTTTCATCAGGCGGGCTTTATGAGGCCTCAGCTGCCCGCCAGCCAAGAGTAAAATCCCCGTGGCAGTAGGTGAAGGCCCCTAAGTGCTAGTTAATTGGCCACATAAGGGCTTTGATAGGCCTGGGGCGGGCGGGCCATTTCTCACTTCCGCCACCCTGCATAAATTGGCAGTGGAGGTGGAAGTGGGCCTGGAAGGGTCTCCTGCAGCCTCCCACTTCATTTTACGCATACCCCCCATACCAGCAACATCCCACACCACGCTTCTCCCACCCCCCCTCCCCCCCACCCAATGTTAACAGTCCGCCCTTTTGGGGGGCATAAAACTCTGTCCAATAATTGGAAAAAAATCAACAGCCACTTGGAGAGGTGTGAGTTAATTAAAGATAGGCAGCATGGATTTGTAAAAGGTAGATCATGCCTCACTAATCTAACGTTTTGATCACATAACAGAGCAGGTTAATAAAGGGAATGCGATGGATGTTGTCTATATGGCTTTTAAGAAAGTGTTTGATAAACTACCACATAAAAAGCTGGTTAACAAAATTGAGGCTCATGGAACAGTAGCGTGAGTGTCCAATTGGATAAAAAATGGCTTAAGGACAGAAAACAGCAAGTCGTGGTAAATAGTTGTTTTTCAGATCGAGGGATTTGTAGACAGTAGTGTTCCCCAATGGTCAGTGCAAGAACCATTCTTTTTTTTTTGCCCCCCCTGTAGATAAATGACTTGGATCTTGGTATACAGAGTAGAATTTCAAAATTTGCCAATGATCCCAAACTTGGAGGAGCAGCAATCAGTGAAGATGACACAAACTGCATGCAACAGGACATTGACAGGCGATGAGAATACACAGACAAGTTGCAGACAGAATTTAATACAGACAAGTGTGAGGTGATGCACATTGGTAGAAGGGATATGGTGAGGCAATATCGCCTTAATGGCACAGTTCTAAAGAGTGTGCAGGGGCACAGATGTTTGAAGGTGGTGGGTCATATTGAAAGTGTGATTATCAAAACAGATGAGTTCCTGGGCTTCATAAATACAGGTATTGAGTTCAAAAACAGGGAAGTTATGCAGAACCTTAATAAAGCTCTGGTTAGGCCAAAGCTGAAGTATTCTGATCACCACGCTTTAGGAAGGATGTGAGAGTCCTTGACAGGGTGCAAAGGAGATTTACCAGAATAGTTCTAGGGATGGGGGATATAGTTACAAGGTTAGGTCAGACAAGCTGGGCTTGATCTCCTTGGAGCAAAGGAGATTGAGGGGAGATTTGATAGAGTTACACAAGATTATGACAAGGCAAAACTGTTCACATTAACTGATGGTACAAGAACTAGCGGACATGAATGGAAGGTTTTGGGCAAGAGATGTAGGGGGAATATGAGGAAGAACATTTTTACGCAGTGAGTGGTAATGACCTGGAACTTGCTGCCCATGAGAGTGGTGGAAGTGGAGACAATCAATGATTTCAAAAGGAGATTGGATAGGAACAGGAAGGAAACAAACTTGCATGGCTACAGGGATCAAGCAAGGGAGTGGGACTGACTGGATTGCTCTGTAGAGGGCTGACATGATGTTAATGGGCCAAATGGTCACCTTCTATGCCCTAAAGGACTTTATGACTCTATGAATAATATATAAGCTGATCAACCAGACTGCAAGTTGACAACTGCTCATGCGTGGGCGTTTGATATGAAGAATTCACTCCAGATGGTTAGAATGTGCAGTCCCTATCAATTAGTCCAGGGGAAAAATCCCAAATTGTCTTCTGTTCTGTATGATAGTCCTCTTGTGCCACAATATAACACAATTAGTTCCTTCTTTGAGCCCATTTGAATGCTTTACATGTAGGGAGACGGGTTTTCAGTAATGCTGAGGTGCGGAAGAAAATTCACAGAGCACTGAGGCATTGTTTAAGATCATCTGAGACAGACATCAATTCAGGAGATTTATAATGCTGTAAGAGAGAGGGTCACAGGTTATGGAAAGGCCCCGGTAAGGTAATAGGTCATGATGGTAAGATAGTAATTATCAAATATGGGAATCAAACTGTTCAGGTTCATTCATCACGCTTGCTTGAAATTAATTACATGATCTTGGATTCTGAGCAGCTGATAAAAGTAAATAAGTCACCTTGCACCTCAAGTTTTTGTGTGTTTTCTGATGAAAGTCATGAGGAACAGATTGGATTGTGGTAACGGGAGTGATCACGACACATATGACACGGCTATCACATGCAAAGTCTAATTGCCCAGAGTGGGTACTCGGGTGATGCATATTCCAGAATGGTCTCGTGAAAGGAGAGAAATAACAATTGTAGGGTGCGTAGGAAAAGCTACTGGCAAGTTAAAATATTGGTAGAATTTTCAGGATGATGGCCAAGAAATGAGGTCCATGGACTGGCAGAATTGTGTTAAAGAGTGGAGAGTAAGAAAGTGCTGATAGTGAGTCCAGAAGTGACTCTTGTGTCAGAAAATGATCATGTACCAGGGAAAGAACCTCCGTTAGTGCAAGAGGGAGATCTCACAGTAGTCGTCCCAACAAACATAAAAGTGGAAATAGAGGCCATAGGCTGAATAGATTGGTCAATGAAATAAATGCTACAGAGCAGTTTGGCAACAGAATTTGAAAGAGACTTCATCTTTTTTCTCTTGATAAACGAAAGCTGAGGGGTGACCTAATAGAGCTCTGTAAAATTATGGAAGTTTTTGTCAGAGTGGATACAGAGAGAATGTTTCTACTGTGGGGAAGAGCATAGCCTGAGGGAATCAATATAAGATAGACACCAAGGAATCCAATCGGGAATTCATAATAAAGTTTTGGTAGCTGCCAATAAACATGGAGATAAACTAATAATGGAGGGAAAACAAAGAGACTTGAAGTTCTTGAAGACAGAACTTATAAAGTTAAAAGCAAGATAAGTTGCTCTGGGCTTTGAAGAGTACATCGGATTTGTGGCATAGAAATAGATCATACAACCCAACCAGTCCATGCTGGAATTTCCACTCCACTCGAGCATCCTCCCATATTCCTCATCTAAATCCATAATTGTAACCCTTTATTACCTTCTCGGTCCTACATTTGTCTATAAAATCCCTTAGCTGGATCTATACTATTCACTTTAACCACACCCTGTGATAGCGAGTTCCACATTCTCACCACTCTGTGTAAAGACCATTCTTCTGAAATCCCGATTGGATTTCTTGGTGATTATCTTATATTGGTGGCCTCTGGTTATGATCTTCCCCACAGTATAAACATTCTCTCTGTATTCACTCGATCAAAAACTTCCATAATTTTACAAACCTCTACTAGGTCACCCCTCAGCCTCCGTTTTTCACGCGAAAAGAGATCCAGCTTGTTCGTCCATTCCTGATGTATATACTCATGCATTTCAGTCTCATCTTTGTGCATCTTCTCTGCACCCTCACCAGTGCCTCTATATTCTATCTCTAATATGGTGACCAGAACTACACCCGGTGTGGACTAACCAGCGTTCAATACTGGTTCAGTATAACTTCCCTTCTTTTCAACTCTACCCCTCTGGAAATAAAGCCTGGTGCTTGTTTTCATTTTTTTATGGTTTTGCGAACCTGTGGCACAAATTTTATTAATTGTTGTATTTATACTTTGAGATCCCTTTGCTCCTCTACCCCATCTAAACTCGAAACTTCCAAGTCATATGTGAGCTCCATATTCTTCCCACCATAATATACTACCTCACATTTTTCTCTGTTGAACTTCATTTGCCAATTATTTTCTTATTCTGCAAGCTTATTAATGCCCTCCTATAATTTGCCCTCCTCAGAATTGATTATCCAGCCAAATTGGTGTCATGCACAAATTTAGAAATTGTGTTTTTGATTCCAAAGTCCAAATCGATAATGTAAATTGTGAACAGCACTGATCCTTGTCGAACACCACGTCCTACCTTCTGCCATTTTGATTAACTACCACTTACTCCCACTCTCTGCTTTCTGTATTAAAGCCAGCTGGCAATCCATTCTACCACTTGTCCCCTGACTCCGCATTCTCTGGCCTTATTCATTAGTCTATTAGGGAGCATCTTATTGAAAGCCATTTGAAAATCCTGGAAAATTACATCTACCGCATTGCCATTGTCTATTCTTTCTGTTACCTCCTCAAACATACAGTAAGGTTGTCAAGCAAGATTTTCCTCTTCGAAGTTGATGCTGAACAATTTATTATTGTATTTTCATTGTTAGATGTTCATCCATTCTCTCCTTTTGTCGGGATTCCATTATTTTTCCATCCACCAATGTTTCGCTGACTGGTCAATAATTCTTTGGGCATGACTGCCCCCTTTATAACCTTAGGCTATCCTCATCTGCCACTACTTCATTTTCCAATGAAATATTAAATATTTGCTGTAATGACTCTGCTATCTCTTCACTAGATTCTTTTAAAATGCATGGATTCAATTCATCTGGACCAGGAGTTTGATCCTCTTTGAGTTTGATTAGTTTATTCGATAAATTCCCTTTTTATTTTAAGTGAACATATATCGTCATTTAGACCATCATTCAATGTCACGTCTACTTGTTCTATCTCCCAGGTATATAACCAAGTGAAATGATAAATTAATATTTCTGCCATCTCACTATTGTTACCTGTGGTATTATCCTCTCTATCCCTTAATGATCACACTCCCATCCCAGAATTCCTTTTTGATTGGAGTGCCTGTAAATTATTTCAGTATTTTGCTTTACATTCCTTGATAAATTCATTTCATAGTTCCTCTTTGCTTTCTAATCTCTAACTCAGAGGTTAGACTGGATTCTCCCACAGCTCGAAAAGTAATCATAAAAATCTTTTTCAGTATTATGGCCACATATGGGACTGCAGGTCAATCGATAGAAAAGCTATATTTCAGTAGAGTGATACTTTTCAAAGGAAAGTGTTTCTGAAACCGTCCAAAGATGAGAGCAGTTTTGCTGAAAATAGGATGCGTTCAAGTAAAAGCAAATCCAATAATATTTTATTTGCATCATTAAGGGAAACTTTCAGGAATCTTCATGATGGATGTTAGTAATATCTTATTGGGTGGTACTGCAGAATTTGAGAAATGCGTTATTCATAAGATAAGGGTCAAATTTAAAGTTGGAAGTCAGGCTTGTGGGGTGTTAAAATGTGTCAGATTAGATATTAAGCAAAGTAGGCCAGTAATAACTTTAAATCAACAATCCTACCTGGTGAGTGTGACTCCCATTTCCATTAACAATTCGAGAAAGATAATCCATTAACATCACAGAAAGATAATGCCTTATCTAAATAAGAGATAAAGTGATTCCGAATGGTATATGAATGATCATGTATTGTGGGATGATGCACACTCTACAAAAAAGTGTGATTGAGAAAAGTTTGCAGGTTGACCTTTCTGTCTTTTTAGGGGTGGATGCAAGTCATCAACTGTCTTATTTTTTACAGAAAAAAATGCATCTACAAAGAAATTGTTATTGGTCCTAGAGGAGGGGCATGTTGTGTGATTGCCTTTGAGGGTAATATAGCTTTACGATCTTGGTATGCTAAAGAGTTGAGTACCAGGATGCAGTCATGTGACTATAGCCAGTCTCACTCTGTAACTGCAACACCAAGAGGCAAGTTCTGTAATAGTTAGTTCTGTACTGTATGTCGTTGGTAGCTGTTTAATGAACCTGTTTGAGATCGTCAATCAACTGAACTTCACGCGTCTCATTAATGTTGCATCAGACAACATAAAAAAAGCTTCTCATTTCATGGTGGCAGCTGTGGTGAGAAAACTGAAGACCAGAAAGAAAACCGTCCTGAAGACGACTTTCCTACAGCCACTGGAGAGAGAAAGTTCAAAGAAGAATACTGCACAAAAGGTAAGAGAAAAGGAACTGTAGAAGACAGAGCGCTGAACGGCAGGCTGCAAACAACCACTGTGATCAGGTGACTCAGTCTCCCATTGGGACAGGAACCCCAGCTTTTTTTTTAACAAAAGAGAAGCCTTGAAATCCTTATTTTTTTCTCTCAAAGGTTCCCTGGGAGAGTAAAATATATGAGGAAAATCCAATCACTTTCTTAGGCTGAATAAGTCCGCACCATTACAGGAGGCACCGGATGGTGAAAAGCATGGGAATCCTTCATTTACACAGCTTGCAGCTAGAGCTATAAAATGAAACCCCATTAACTCACTCAACCGTGAAGGGCTTTCATTCACTCAACCAAAGTTTAAAAAAAAACACTACTCAACCATGCAGAACTGCCCATTGAATGGCTGTAAAAACAAACCAGCAGAAAAAGCACTTGAAATATCTATTGCACATCTGTGTAAACAAACAGGCTTGGTGCTGGAAGCCAGACAAACAGACAAGCTGCTGCTGTCAATCCAATCAGCCACGAGAGTTTCTTAAAGAGTGAACGATAGTCTTAAAGAAAGTTCTTAAAGCAAGTTTCAGAGCAAACAAACAGCAGAAAGATGGATTCCAAATTTCCCAGCATGAACTGGAAAGTCATGAATACTCTATCTGAGTTTAAACTGTACCAACAGAGAATGCAGTTCTGCTTCACAGACCAAGTAATGGTAGAACCAGAGAAGCAAGCTTTAAAAATAATGATAGTGATTGGAAATGAAGGATTGCATTGCATCAATCTCTCTGGATTATCTGAGCAGGACCAGAAAGATCTTGCTAAGGTATGGAAAGCACTGAAGTTCAGTTCCGATTGCGAGTGAATTGCAGAATTCACTGCCTGGAGTTGATCTCCTACAGGCGACAGCCACAGGAATCAATAGATCAATTTGTCAGTAGATGCCGTAGTAAGGGCAATGAATGCGACTTCTGAGAAGCTGAGCTGTCAGACTGAACAACGGAACTGGTGATTGTATCGACACCCCTTGAAGCATTTCAGAAAGACCTCTTGGGGAAAATGAAAGATCACAGTATCGATGCACTGCTGGAAGATGGCAGGAAGTATGAAGCCATTGTAGCTGGACAATAGCACCTGCAAACACTAGGTGCAACTAACAGTATCGACACCATAACCAGGTTGAAAAGAGCAAGCAAGCTGTGTGCTAAGTGCAGTCTGTCCCACTCCCGGCTAAGTTGTCCTGCATTTTGAGACCTGCGCAAGGTGTGCAGTTTAAAAAGGACACTGGGCCCGCCTAAGAAGGAATTCTGACTTGAAAGATGCACCAGAAACAACAGCAGGAGACGAGCTAACAGAAGACAGGCGAAGCAACAGCAGCAAGGAAAGTGCCGGATACCTGCATAAATACAAGCCAATGCTTGAAGTCCACGCCCAAACAAACCTCAGACAAGACCCAGGTAAGAATAAATCTCTGCCCCACATGGACTGCTGCAATTCAAGAAGGCAACTCACCACCACCTTCTCAAGGGCAGTTGGGGATGGGCGGCACAGTGCCACAGTGGTTAGCACAACAGTTCGATTCTGGGGACTACCTGTGTGGAGTTTGCAAGTTCTCTGTGACTGCTTGGGCTTTCGCCACGTGCTCCGGTTTCCTCCCACCACCAAAGACTTGCAGGTGATAGGTAAATTGGCTGTTGTAAATTGCCCCTACTATAGGTAGGTGTAGGGAATATGGGATTACTGTTCTTTCTTTTGGGCCTCCTTATCTCGAGAGACAATGGATACGCGCCTGGAGGTGGTCAGTGGTTTGTGAAGCAGCGCCTGGAGTGGCTATAAAGGCCAATTCTGGAGTAACAGGCTCTTCCACAGGTGCTGCAGAGAAATTTGTTTGTTGGGGCTGTTGCACAGTTGGCTCTCCCCTTGCGCCTCTGTCTTTTTTCCTGCCAACTACTAAGTCTCTTCGACTCGCCACAATTTAGCCCTGTCTTTATGGCTGCCCGCCAGCTCTGGCGAATGCTGGCAACTGACTCCCACGACTTGTGATCAATGTCACACGATTTCATGTCGCGTTTGCAGACGTCTTTATAACGGAGACATGGACGGCCGGTGGGTCTGATACCAGTGGCGAGCTCGCTGTACAATGTGTCTTTGGGGATCCTGCCATCTTCCATGCGGCTCACATGGCCAAGCCATCTCAAGCGCCGCTGACTCAGTAGTGTGTATAAGCTGGGGATGTTGGCCGCTTCAAGGACTTCTGTGTTGGAGATATAGTCCTGCCACCTGATGCCAAGTATTCTCCGAAGGCAGCGAAGATGGAATGAATTGAGACGTCGCTCTTGACTGGCATACGTTGTCCAGGCCTCGCTGCCGTAGAGCAAGGTACTGAGGACACAGGCCTGATACACTCGGACTTTTGTGTTCCGTGTCAGTGCGCCATTTTCCCACACTCTCTTGGCCAGTCTGAACATAGCAGTGGAAGCCTTACCCATGCGCTTGTTGATTTCTGCATCTAGAGACAGGTTACTGGTGATAGTTGAGCCGAGGTAGGTGAACTCTTGAACCACTTCCAGAGCGTGGTCGCCAATATTGATGGATGGAGCATTTCTGACATCCTGCCCCATGATGTTCGTTTTCTTGAGGCTGATAGTTAGGCCAAATTCATTGCAGGCAGACGCAAACCTGTCGATGAGACTCTGCAGGCATTCTTCAGTGTGAGATGTTAAAGCAGCATCGTCAGCAAAGAGGAGTTCTCTGATGAGGACTTTCCGTACTTTGGACTTCGCTCTTAGACGGGCAAGGTTGAACAACCTGCCCCCTGATCTTGTGTGGAGGAAAATTCCTTCTTCAGAGGATTTGAACGCATGTGAAAGCAGCAGGGAGAAGAAAATCCCAAAAAGTGTGGGTGCGAGAACACAGCCCTGTTTCACACCACTCAGGATAGGAAAGGGCTCTGA
Source organism: Heterodontus francisci (assembly GCF_036365525.1). Classification (NCBI taxonomy): domain Eukaryota; kingdom Metazoa; phylum Chordata; class Chondrichthyes; order Heterodontiformes; family Heterodontidae; genus Heterodontus; species Heterodontus francisci. The sequence continues at coordinate 55,386,822 of NC_090406.1, read as the reverse complement.
TGAGGAGCCACCATGTTGAATTGTGCCTTTCATATTGTCATGGAATGAGGTGATGATACTTAGTAGCTTTGGTGGACATCCGATCTTTTCTAGTAGTCTGAAGAGACCACGTCTGCTGACGAGGTCAAAGGCTTTGGTGAGATCAATGAAAGCAATGTAGAGGGGCATCTGTTGTTCACGGCATTTCTCCTGTATCTGACGAAGGGAGAACAGCATGTCAATAGTCGATCTCTCTGCACGAAAGCCACACTGTGCCTCAGGGTAGACGCGCTCGGCCAGCTTCTGGAGCCTGTTCAGAGCGACTCGAGCAAAGACTTTCCCCACTATGCTGAGCATGGGATTACTGTAGTGTTAGTATAAATGGGTGGTCATTGGTCGGCACAGACTCGGTGGGCCGAAGGGCCTGTTTCAGTGCTGTATCTTTAAATAAATAAATGCTGGCCTTACCAGCGACACCCACAACCAATGAATTTAAAAAAAAGGAAATATAATTATTGGGTGAAGAGGTGCAAGTTTGTATTGTGTATCGCTGTATATAATTGCTTATGAATGTGTGTAAAAATCATCACCAGGTTTGCTGATTATAACATTCAGAAGTTAGCCTAAGAGCGGTGCAACTGAGTTTCATTACATTGATTTTAGAGGGAGTTTAGAGGGATGAGACATAATCTCATTGAAACAGTTAATGGGCTTGGCAGGGTAGAGTTTGAGAGGCTGTTTCCCCTGGTTGGATCATGTAGGACTATGGAGCAGGATCTCAGGATAAGGGGATGGTCATTTTGGACTGTGATGAGGAGAAATTCTTTCCCTCAGAGGGTTGTGAATCTTCGGGATTCTCTACCCCAGAGGCCTGTGAGTGCTCAGTCATTGATTACAATCAAAGCTGAAATCCATAGACTTTTGGACCCTAATGGAATTGGAGGATATGAGGATCAGCTGGAAAATGGAGTTGAGGTCAAAGATCAGACATGGTCTTATTAGATTATGGAGCAGTCCAAGGGACATTATGACCTACCACTGCCAGTATTTATTAAGTTATTATGTTCTTATTGCAGGCCGATACGATAGAAAAAAAAAAATTATTGGATAAGCCAGGGTAAATAGAAACGGACTAATTCACTTCTGGAGTTAGTGCTTGAGGTTGAAATTGCTTTAACACTGAAGATTCGCTCTGATAGGCAGATGATGGAAAAGTGGGATGACTGGAAACAGAAACAATCTGAGTAAATGTGGTTGGAACTATTTGCTCTTTCCGAGGATGAATGCTGGCACAGATTGATTGGGCCATATGCCCTGTTTAAATTCGATGTATTTCGATAGTAGAAAGAACAAATGATGGTCGGAATTGACAGGTAGAATCCTGAAGAGAAAATTAACTTCATCTGTGAATGTTGTGGAGTTTTCCTGAGCAGAAATATGAGTTAACTTTGTGCTAAAAACATTAATTCTATCGATAAAATGTTGTGTGAAAGTGTTTCAGTCTAGGATTTCACCATGTCTTCATTCTTTCGATGATGATTTTAAATGTGTGCATTATCATTAGCAGCTCACCAACATGTGTGCAAAATTTTCTCAAGTTATTTCATCAAAAGCTTTCTCTACTCTCTGCTCAGAACTAAAGCCTCACATCCTTTGTACCAGCTTAACTTAGTCAATATTTATTCACAATGAACACATTCAGTTTGACTTCTCATTTATCTCAATGCTGTGTGTGGGACCTGGTTGTGCACGAATTGTCTGTCAGACTTGCCTCCATTAACAATGAGGACAATAATTCATTGACTATGAGGGGATTTGCAGCTTCAGTGGACATTGTGCACTCGATAAATGGAAGATCATCTTTCTTTCATTCCCCCACTTTTTAGATATATCTGAACGTTCAGGTTTTCAGCTGCTCAATCCCTTTCATTCCACTCTGAAATGCATTTTTACAAGCATACGAATTAGGAGTCGGAGTAGGCCACTCGATCCCTCAAGCCTGCTCCGCTATTCAATAGGTTCATGGCTGATCTGATTACTCCACATTTCCACCTACCCCCGATAATCTTTCACCCCCTTGCTTATCAAGAATCTATCTACCTCTGCCTTAAAAATATCCAAAGACTCCGCTTCCACAGCCTTTTGAGGAAGAGAATTCCAAAGACTCACGATCCTCTGAGAGAAAACAATGTCCTCATCTCTGTCTTAAATGGGAGACCCCTTATTTTTAAAGAGTGATGCTAAGTTCGAGATTCTCCCACAAGGGGAAACATCCTTTCATAGCCACCCTGTCAAGACCCCTTAGGATCTTATGTTTCAATCAAATCACCTCTAACTCTTCTAAATTCCAGCGGATACATTCCTAGCCTGTCCAATCTTTTCTCATAAGGCAGCCCACCCATTCCAAATATCAGTCTAGTAAACCTTGTCTGTACTGCCTCCAATGCATTTACATCCTTCCTTAAATAAGTAGACAAGTACTGTGCACAATAGGGGTAGGCGGTGGCGTAGTGGCATTATCACTGGACTAATAACCCAGAGACCCAGGGTATTTCTCTGGGGACATGGGTTCGAATCCCACCACAGCAGAAGGTGGAATTTGAATTTAATTAATAAATCTGGAATTAAAAAGCTTGTCTAATGATGGCCATGAAACCATTGTCGATTGTTGTAAAAACCCATCTGGTTCACGAATGTCCTTGAGGGAAAGAAATCTGCTGTTCTTACCTGGTCTGGCCTACATGTGACTCCTTCTTTCTTTTCTTTTGGGCCTCCTTATCTCGAGAGACAATGGATACGCGCCTGGAGGTGGTCAGTGGTTTGTGAAGCAGCGCCTGGAGTGGCTATAAAGGCCAATTCTGGAGTGACAGGCTCTTCCACAGGTGCTGCAGAGAAATTTGTTTGTCGGGGCTGTTGCACAGTTGGCTCTCCCCTTGCGCCTCTGTCTTTTTTCCTGCCAACTACTAAGTCTCTTCGACTCGCCACAATTTAGCCCTGTCTTTATGGCTGCCCGCCAGCTCTGGCGAATGCTGGCAACTGACTCCCACGACTTGTGATCAATGTCACACGATTTCATGTCGCGTTTGCAGACGTCTTTATAGCGGAGACATGGACGGCCGGTGGGTCTGATACCAGTGGCGAGCTCGCTGTACAATGTGTCTTTGGGGATCCTGCCATCCTCCATGCGGCTCACATGGCCAAGCCATCTCAAGCGCCGCTGACTCAGTAGTGTGTATAAGCTGGGGGTGTTGGCCGCTTCAAGGACTTCTGTGTTGGAGATATAGTCCTGCCACCTGATGCCAAGTATTCTCCGAAGGCAGCGAAGATGGAATGAATTGAGACGTTGCTCTTGGCTGGCATACGTTGTCCAGGCCTCGCTGCCGCAGAGCAAGGTACTGAGGACACAGGCCTGATACACTCGGACTTTTGTGTTCCGTGTCAGTGCGCCATTTTCCCACACTCTCTTGGCCAGTCTGGACATAGCAGTGGAAGCCTTACCCATGCGCTTGTTGATTTCTGCATCTCAAGACAGGTTACTGGTGATAGTTGAGCCTAGGTAGGTGAACTCTTGAACCACTTCCAGAGCGTGGTCGCCAATATTGATGGATGGAGCATTTCTGACGTCCTGCCCCATGATGTTCATTTTCTTGAGGCTGATGGTTAGGCCAAATTCATTGCAGGCAGACGCAAACCTGTCGATGAGACTCTGCAGGCACACTTCAGTGTGAGATGTTAAAGCAGCATCGTCAGCAAAGAGGAGTTCTCTGATGAGGACTTTCCGTACTTTGGACTTCGCTCTTAGACGGGCAAGGTTGAACAACCTGCCCCCTGATCTTGTGTGGAGGAAAATTCCTTCTTCAGAGGATTTGAACGCATGTGAAAGCAGCAGGGAGAAGAAAATCCCAAAAAGTGTGGGTGCGAGAACACAGCCCTGTTTCACACCACTCAGGATAGGAAAGGGCTCTGATGAGGAGCCACCATGTTGAATTGTGCCTTTCATATTGTCATGGAATGAGGTGATGATACTTAGTAGCTTTGGTGGACATCCGATCTTTTCTAGTAGTCTGAAGAGACCACGTCTGCTGACGAGGTCAAAGGCTTTGGTGAGATCAATGAAAGCAATGTAGAGGGGCATCTGTTGTTCACGGCATTTCTCCTGTATCTGACGAAGGGAGAACAGCATGTCAATGGTCGATCTCTCTGCACGAAAGCCACACTGTGCCTCAGGGTAGATGCGCTCGGCCAGCTTCTGGAGCCTGTTCAGAGCGACTCGAGCAAAGACTTTCCCCACTATGCTGAGCAGGGAGATTCCACGGTAGTTGTTGCAGTCACCGCGGTCACCTTTGTTTTTATAGAGGGTGATGATGTTGGCATCGCGCATGTCCTGGGGTACTGCTCCCTCGTCCCAGCACAGGCATAGCAGTTCATGTAGTGCTGAGAGTATAGCAGGCTTGGCACTCTTGATTATTTCAGGGGTAATGCTGTCCTTCCCAGGGGCTTTTCCGCTGGCTAGAGAATCAATGGCATCACTGAGTTCCGATTTGGTTGGCTGTATGTCCAGCTCATCCATGACTGGTAGAGGCTGGGCTGCATTGAGGGCAGTCTCAGTGACAGCATTCTCCCTGGAGTACAGTTCTAGGTAGTGCTCAACCCAGCGGTCCATCTGTTTGCGTTGGTCAGTGATTATGTCCCCCGATTTAGATTTGAGGGGGGCGATCTTCTTGATGGTTGGCCCAAGAGCTCTCTTCATGCCATCATACATTCCTCTGATGTTTCCGGTGTCTGAGGCCAGCTGAATATGACTGCATAGGTGTTGCCAGTAGTCGTTTGCGCAACGCCTAGCTGTTCTTTGTGCAGTACTTCTGGCTGCTTTAAGTGCTGCGGATGTTAAATCGCTGGGGGCTTTCTTGTAGTTCAACAGTGCAATGCGCTTAGCGGCTATGACAGGTTCCAGCTCTTCATTATGAGATTGAAACCAGTCTGCATTTCTCTTCGCACTTTTGCCGTCGGTGGTCAAAGCTGACTCATAGATGGCGTCTCTGATGTGGGCCCACTTGGTCTCAGCATCCCCTGTGGGAGTGTTTTGAAGGGCTGTTACAAGTGAATTTAGAAATTTTTGTAACAGCTGTGGGTGAGAAATTCTGCTCGTGTTGATGCGCGGGTGGCCCTTCTGCTTGGAATGATGCAACTTCTTTGGTCTGAGTCTAACCTTGCTGCACACCAGGGAGTGGTCGGTGTCGCAGTCCGCACTGTGGAAGCTGCGTGTGATTTGAACACTGTTTAAGGCGGCTCGCCTTGTGACAATGAGGTCTAGCTGGTGCCAACGACGTGATCTTGGGTGCCTCCATGAAACCTGGTGACAGGGTTTAGTGTGAAAGAACGAGTTGGTGATGCAGAGGTTATGATAGGTACACAACTCAAGCAGTCTCTGCCCGTTCTCATTCATCCTTCCAACGCCATAGCGCCCAAGGCAGGAGGGCCATGAGTCATGGTCGGCCCCAACCCTGGCATTAAAGTCTCCCAGCAGGAACAGGTGTTTGGTGTTGGGGATGCTTAATGATGTTATGGAGTTGTTCATAGAACTGGTCTTTAGCTTCAGGTGGGAAGCAGAGTGTTGGAGCATAGATGCTGAGTAGGTGTACTGGACCAGAGGTGGTGAGCAGTCGGATGGACAGTATGCGTTCCGAGCCATTTGAGGGAGGCTCTATCATGCTGAGCAAGGAGTTTCTGATGGCGAAGCCCACTCCATGCTGTCTTGGTTCTTCAGGATCCCTGCCCTGCCAGAAGAAGGTGTAGTCTTGCTCTGCTAGAGAGCCACTCGCGGGGAGGCGAGTCTCCTGAAGTGCTGCAATGTCCACATTGAATCTACTGAGCTCGTTGTTAATGATGGCGGTCTTCCGAGAATCGTTGATTTGTGTAAGGTCTTCCGACAGGCCAGGACACATAGTTCTGACGTTCCAGCTTGCAAAGCGAAGGGCTGGTACCTTCTTTCCTTTTTTCATGTTGTTTGGTGCGGTGTATCAGTCCACCTTTCGGGCAATGACCCTGAGCTCCAAGCACCCATTGAAGCAGGCAGACTGTGGCGGGACAGAACCTTATTGACCGGGGGCTGCCCGGTTTGAGGGGGGCGGTAGCTGTCCAGTGAGGTGCAATGACCTCTCCCACCGACAAAGGCAACCCGTGGCGCCCAGTTTCTACGCCAATTTATCTGGACTTATAACCCGTAACTGCTGCCTTCCGTGTTGTTTTAGTCGCTGTGAGGCAACTATGGAGTGACCTCTCCATGGCGCATGCCTGGGAAAATTTATGGAGGTTGAGAGTTGCCCAGTCGTCAAAACCCCCCTCTCGGCCTTTCTGGTGGGGTCCAAAGGAGTGCAGGACACGACGTTTGGCACCAGTATGGCTGCAGGAACTGCCGGAAACATGCCAAAGGTGACACATGACCGCCTATGGGGTTCCGCTCCGGATTTTCTGTTAGGGTTTACTCCCTTAGCCTTGGTCTCTCCCGAGACGCCCACAAGGCAGTGGGGTTGTTGGGGCCCCTACACAGGTGTAGGATGGTGCCGGTGGGAGGAGGGGATGCAGGGGGGAGGGGTAGAGGGAGGGGGTGGGGTGTGGTTAACTCTTACATGCCCTCTGAAATGGCCTAGCAAGCCACTCAGTTATATCTAACCGCTACAAAGTCGATAAAAAGGATTGAAACCGGACGGACCACCCGGCATCGACCTAGGCACCGGAAGCAACAACAGCAAACCCAGTCCTGTCGACCTGCAATGTCCTCCTTACTAACATCTGGGGGCTTGTGCCAAAGTTGGGAGAGCTGTCCCACAGACCAGTCAAGCAACAGCCTGACATAGTCATACTCACAGAATCATACCTTACAGACAATGTCACAGACATTGCCATCACCATCCCTGGGTATGTCCTGTCCCACCGGCAGGACAGACCCAGCAGAGGTGGTGGCATCGTGGTATACAGTCGGGAGGGAGTTGCCCTGGGAGTCCTCAACATCAACTCTGGACCCCATGAAGTCTCATGGCATCAGGTCAAACATGGGCAAGGTAACCTCCTACTGATTACCACCTTTCGCCCTCCCTCAGCTGATGGCTCAGTACTCCTCCATGTTGAACAGCACTTGGAGGAAGCACTGAGAGTGGCAAGGGCACAAAATGTACTCTGGGTGGGGGACTTCAATGTCCATCACCAAGAGTGGTTCGGTAGCACCACTACTGACCGAGTTGGCCGATTCCGAAAGGACATAGCTGCTAGACTGGGTCTGCGGCAGGTGGTGGGGGAACCAACACGAGGGAAAAACATATTTGACCTCGTCCTCACCAATCTGCCTGCCGCAGATGGTTCTGTCCATGACAGTATTGGTAGGAGTGACCACCGCACAGTCCTTGTGGAGACGAAGTCCCGCCTTCACATTGAGGATACCGTCCATCGTGTTGTGTGGCACAATCAACGTGCTAAATGGGATAGATTTCAAACAGATCTATCAATGCAAAACTGGGCATCCATGAGGCGCTGTGCGCCATCAGCAGCAGCAGAATTGTACTCATCCACAATCTGTAACCTCATGGCCTGGCATATCCCCCACTCTACCATTACCATCAAGCCAGGATACCAACCCTGGTTCAATGAAGAATGCAGGAGGGCATGCCAGGAGCAGCACCAGGCATACCTCACAATGAGGTTACTTTCCTACCTATCTTTGTGTCATCAGCAAATTTAGCAACCATACCTTTGGTCCCTTCTTCTTAATCATTCATATAAATTGTAAAAATTTTATTCCCCAGCACAGATCCCTGTGACACACAACTCGTTACATCTTGCCAACCAGAAAATGACCCATTTATGCCTACTTTCTGTAGCCTGTTAGAGTCATACAGTTGTACAGCATAGAAACAGGCCCTTCGGCCCACCGAGTTTAGGCCAATCATAATTCCTATCTATACTAAACCCACCTGCCTGCATTAATTCCATATCCCTCTATGCCTTGCTCATTCAAGTACCTGTCCAGATCCCACTTAAATGTTGCTACTGTTCCTGCCTCCACCACCACCTCTGGCAGCTCATTCCAGATACCCACTATTCTTTGTGTGAAAAATGTTCCCCATGGATTCCCTTTAAAACTCCTCCCTTTCGCCTTAAATCTATGCCCTCTAGTTTTAGTCACCCCTACCATGGGAAACGGACTCTGGCTATCTACCCTATCTATGCCTCTCATAATTTTATATACATCTATCATGTCATCTCTCAGCCTCCTTCACTCCAGGGAAAACAGACCCAGCCTATCCAATCTTTCTTTATAACTCAAGCCCTCCAAACCAGGCAACATCCTTGTGAATCTTTTCTGCACCATCTCTAGCTTAATCACATCTTTCCTGTAGTGCGGCGACCAGATTTGCACACAGTACTCCAAATGTGGCTTAACCAACATTATGTACAACTGTAACATGATGTCCCAACTCTTGTACTCAATGCCTCGGCCGATGAAGGCAAGCATGCCATATGCCTTCTTCACCACCCTGTCTACCTGTGTTGCAACTTTCAGGGAACTATGCACTTGCATCCCAAGGTCTCTCTGCTCAACAACACTCCCCAGTGCCCTGCCCTGGTTTACCTTCCCAAAATGCATCACTTCGCACTTGTCTGCGTTAAATTCCATTTGCCAATCCCTTGTCCACTTTCCCAGTTGATCTTATCCAGTTGTAACCTTAGACAACATTCTTCACTGTCCACTATACCACCAATTTTGGTGTCATCTGCAAACTTACTAATCATACCCCTTATATTCACATCCAAGTCATTAATATCTATGACAAATAACAGAGGGCCCAGCACTGATCCCTGCGGCACACCACTGGTCACCGACCTCCAATCTGGAAAACAACCCTCCACTCCCGCCCTCTGCCTCCTATCACCAAGCCAATTTTGTATCCCATTGGCTAGCTCACCCTGGATCTCACGTGTTCGAATCTTCCGGACCAGCCTGCCATGCAGGGCCTTGTTAAAGGCCTTGCTGAAGCCTATGTAGACAACGTCCACCTCTCTGCTCTCATCAATGCTCTTGGTCACCTCCTCAAAACACTCAATCAAATTTGTGAGATATGATTAACCACGCACAAAGCCATGCTGTCTATCCCTAATCCCTATCCCTATAAGGCTTTCCAAATGCTTATAAATCCTGTCTCTCAGAATCCCTTCCAACAACATTCCCACCACTGATGTAAGGCTCACCGGCCTTTAGTTTCCTGGCTTATCCCTGCTGCCCTTGTTAAATAAAGGCACAACATTAGCTATCCTTCAGTCTTCCGGTACCTCACACATGGCTAACGAGGAGACAAAAATCTCTGCCGGAACCCCAGCAGTCTCCTCCCTTGCTTCCCATAGCATCCTAGGATACACCTGGTCAGGCCCTGTGGATTTATCTACCTTAATGCGCTTCAAAACTTCCAACACCTCCTCCTTTGTCATGCTGATATGGTCACTGGTCCCTCCCTTAAACTCACTATCTTCCATGACATTCTCCACGGTAAATACAGACAAGAAATATTCATTTAAGACTTCGCCCACTTCCTGTGGCTCCACACATAGATTACCATACTGATCGTTAAGGGGACCTACTCTCTCCCTAGCTACCCTTTTACTCTAAATATACTTATAGAATCTTTTAGGATTCTCCTTTATCTTATCTGCCAGGGAAATCTCATGGCCCCTTTTCACCCTCCTAATTTCCTTCTTAAGTGTACTCCTACATTCCCGACACTCCTCGAGGGACTGGCTCGATCCCAGCTGCCTATACCTGACATATGCCTCCTTCTTTGTCCTGACCAGACCCTCAATATCCCTCGTCAACCAAGGTTCCCTAAACTTGTCAGCCTTGCCCTTCCATCTAAACAGGAACATGCCAGCACTGAACTCTTCCTATCTCACTTTTAAAAGCCTCCAACTTGTCGGACGTCCCTTTACCTGTAAACAGCCTCTCCCATTCAACTTTTGAGCGTTTCTGTCTGATGCCATCGAAATTAGTCTTCCCCCAATTTAGGACTTCAACCTGAGGACCAGTCCTATCTTTTTCCATAACTGTCTTGAAGCTAATAGAGTTATGGTCACTGGTCCAAAAGTGCTCCCCCAATGACACATCAACCACCTGCCCAGCCTCATTTCCTCAGAGGAGGTCGCGTGTAGCCCCTTCTCTAGTAGGGCCATCCACATACTGCTTCAGAAAACTAACTTGGACACACTTAACAAATTCTCCCCCATCTGATCCCTTAGCATTAAAGCAGTCCCAGTCAATATTAGGGAAGTTAAAATCACCTACTATTACAACCCTATAATTCCTACACCTATCTGTGATTTCCCTACATATATGCTCCTCCAATTCCCTCTGACTATTGGGGGGCCTATAGTTTAATCCCATCAAAGTGATCACCCCTTTCTTATTTCTAAGTTCTATCCATATGGCCTGGCTGGACGTTTCCCCCCGGGATATCCTCTCTAAGTACTGCCGTGATGTCCTCCCTAGTCAACAGTGTAACTCCCCGTCCTCTCTTGCTTCCACCTCTGTCACACCAGAAGCATCGGTACTCCGGAACATTGAGCTGCCAGTCCTGCCCACCCCTCAACCATGTTTCTGTAATAGCTATAATATCACAATCCCATCTACTGATCCATGCTCTGATTTCATCTGCCTTCCCTGTAAGGCTTCTTGCATTAAAGTAAATGCAGTTTAGCCTACCAAACCTTCCACACTCCCTGTACTGCCACTGCACGGCCTGCCTACTGGACTTGCTTGCTTTGACCTCTACATTTGCCTCAATTATCTCATCCGAGAAACTACTTCTTTGGGTCCCACCCTCCTGCCAGACGAGTTTACACCCTCCCGAGTAGTACTGCAAACCTCCCTGCAAGGATATTGGTCCCCTTCCAGTTCAGATGCAACCCGTCCTTCTTGTACAGTTCACCTCTGCAGCAGAAGAGATCCCAATGATTCAAGTAGCTGAAGCCCTCCCGCCTACACCAGTTCTTCAGCCACGCATTCATTTGCCTAATCCTCCTATTCCTACCCTCACTAGCACGTGGCACAGGGAGTAATCCTGAGATTACAACCCTAGAGGTCCTGCTGTTTAACCTTCCGCCTGACTCCCTATATTCAGTTTGTAGGACCTCATCTCTCTTCTTGCCTATGTCGTTAGTACCAATATGGACCACGACCTCTGGCTGCTCAACCTCCCCTTTCAGAATCTCCTGCAGCCGCTCCGAGACATCCTTGACCCTAGCACCAGGGAGGCAACATACAATCCTGGAGCCTCGTTTGCGGCCACAGAAACGCCTATCTGCACCCCTTACGATAGAATCCCCTATCACTATAGCTCTTCCACCACTTTTCCTCCCCTGTTGTGCAGCAGAGCCCTCCGTGGTGCCACGAAGTTGGCTGCTGCTGCTTTCCCCAGGGAGGTCATCCCCCCAATAGTATCCAAAGTGGTATATTTGTTTGAGAGGGGGATGGCTACAGGGGACTCCTGCACTACCTGCCTGCGCCTACTGCTCTGCCTGGTGGTCACCCATCCCTTTTCTGCCTGTGCAGCCATTACCTGAGGTGTGACCACCTCACTAAACGTGCTATCCACGATGTCCTCAGCATTGCAGATGCTCCACAGTGAATCCACCCGCAGCTCCAGCTCAGTAATGCTGGTAGCCAGTAGCTGCAGATGGATACACTTCCTGCACATGTCCTCATCAGGGACGCTGGAAGCTTCCCTGATTCCCCACATAGCGCAGGAGGAGCATATTACGGGGCTGAGCTCTCCTGTCATGACTTACTCTTAGATTAATTGGTTACTCCCTTAATTAAAAAATTCTAATTACACTAGGAGCCTTGTTCTACCCATTCCAATCTAAAGTCCTTAATAAGCAACACTGAATTTAAAAATAATATTTTTGTAGTACTCATCTTATCACCAGAGATTTTTTTTTAAAAACGCAACAAAAAACTTTACCCTTATTTTTTAAAGATATTTAAATGCACGAACAGCAGTGACTGCTATAACATCTTTCATAATAGTTTATATGTACAAAGTGCTCTTTCCAGTGGGTGATTATACTGTCTGTGTCTTTGAGGAGAGTCTTGCCCTCTTTGGATCTTACCTCTTTGCTCCATGTGTTGTGAGTTCATAGATCTCTTTGATGGCCTTGAAATTGGGGTGAATATCATGCAAGTCAGTGAGGAGTTGAATTTCCTCAGGCTTCTCTTTCTACCTTTTTTTTTTCTTCAAATCATGGGTTCTTCTTTGAACTTTGACTTTGGCTGTCTGCTGGGAGAGCTTCTTTCCTGTGGAATAAAAACTGAATGTGCTGGAAATACTCAGCAGGTCTGACAGCATCTGCGGAGAGAGAAACAGAGTTAATGTTTCAGGTCAGTGACCTTTCATCACTCTGAAACCAGACTTGAAACGTTAACTGTGATTCTCTCTCTGCAGATGTTGCCAGACCTGCTATGTAATTCCAGAACTTTCTGCTTTTATTTCAGATTGCCAGCATCTGCAATACTCTTATTTTCTTTTCAGTGGAATTTGGGTCTGTTCCCAGGTTTGGAATACTGTCTGTTTACAATCCATGAGTTTGCATATTTCTGTAAGACTCTCATCAAACCAGTTTAGCTTTCTTTAAGAGTGTGTCCACAGATTTCTTGGATGTGAGTGCTGATTAATTTTCATGTTTGCCAGTCTTCTTGGACATTGCTTGCTGGTGTGACCATCCATTCCAGTAGTTTCCAAATGATTTTTTATTGTAAATTTCTTGAGCTTGGTTTCATTTGAAAGGCCAAAACCCTCGAACTTTCTCTTTACCTGTCAGCTCACATCCTGGAATGTGCAAATTTAAGATTATTCACGCAGGTGCAGCACTCCTCCAAGAAGTAATGTTAAACTTGAGTAGAAGAAAAAGATCACAAATTCACAGGATACTGGGACACAGCAGGGTAAGTATGTGGCAGCAAAGCGGTAAGTGCTGGGGTAACTCAGCAGGTCAGGCAGCATCTGTGGAGAGAGAAGTAGAGTTAACTTTCAGGTCTGTGAACTTGGACAAGTTAACTCTGCTTCTCTCTCCACAGATACTGCCTGACCGGCTGGATTTCTGCAGCACCTTCTGCTTTGCTGCCAATTGACAGCAGCCCCAATCTTCAGCAGTCAGTTGTGTATTCTTTGACAGCTGTCAGCAAGCAGGGCTGGGGGCATTAAAATAGGACCCCAGGACTTGCTGCACAACTGTCAAAGGGTTCCTCACTGTGCCGAATGTCCTGCCTCTCCCCACGTAATATCGGTGGAGGGGGGGTGGGGAGGCTCAGTGCAGTGATGCTAATGAGCCCCTATGCATAAAATTGCAGGGATTCTGCAGCAGCCGCTAAATGCACTGAGTTGAAAGGGTGCCGCTGCGCAGTGCAGCAACTGAATAAAATTTAGCCCTGTGTGTTGAAGCATAGGGGGTTTGGGTAGAAAGGGGAACAAGACACAGATGGTCAAGGAATTGCAGACAGTACAGGAAAACATGCTGAAACAGGAAGTGCTGACATGATGAAACCAGTATCCTTGCACATATCAGATAAAGAAGTCACCTTGGACACGGAATAAGATTGGACTTACCGTTAGACACTGGGGAAGTGGGAGAAATGGGAAGAGCTGACCAGGCTCTCACTAAACCAAATAAAGAATTATCATTGTACCAGACCACTATGAGTAAGTAAGTGGGGAGGGTCTTGGAAACAAGGTTTAACCCCTGACTGAAACTAGGGAAGGCACGAGAACCCCGGGGAAGAACACTCCCTGATAGAGAACAGAAGAGCAGCCGCAAGTCAGAGACTGATCACCTCGCGCCTTGACGGGTAGTATACTGTGCAGGTAGTGAGAGCTTGTACTTGATGATTTAGTGTGTGAATAAACCATTGGTGTACCTTTCCCCAATCAGCATTCGTGAATTATTTAAGAGTAAATGTAGGTTAGGTACAACAGTGGTGAGCCACCTTCTTGAACTGCTGCAGTCCATCACGTGTGGTTTACATCCACAGTGCTGTTCAAGAGGGAGATCTTGCAGTAGTAATCCCGGCAGACATAACAGGCCGACAGTGAAAAATAGTGGGAAGGGGAAAAGTAATGTTAAAAAGACAAGCCTTAAGGCTTTGTGCCTGAATGCGTGGAGCTTTCACAATAAAATGGATGAATTACTTGTGCAAATAGATGTAAAAGAGTATGATATAGTCAGGATTACGGAGACGTGGCTGCAAGGTGACCAAGGATGGAAATGCACATCCAGGGGTATTCAGTATTTAGGAAGGACAGACAAAAAGCAAAAGGTGGTGGAGTTGCATTGCTGGTTAAAGAGAAAATTAACGCAATAGTGAGGAAAGATGTGGAATCTGTATGGGTAGAACTGAGAAACACTAAACGGCAGAAAACATTAGTGGGGGTTGTACATAGACCCCCCCCAACTGTAGTGGTGATGTTGGCTATGGCATTAAACAGGAAATTAGAGACGCATGCGATAAAGGAACATCTGTAATTATGAGTGACTTGGATCTGCATATGGATTGGGCAAATCAAATTAGTCACAATTCCATAGAGGAGGAATTCTTGGAGTATGTACGGGATGCTTTTCTGGGCCAGTACGTTGAGGAACCAACTAGAGAACAGGCCATCCTAGACTGGGTGTTGTGCAAAGAGAAAGGAATAATTTTCAATTTAGTCGTGTAAGACCCCTTGGAGTTGAGCGACCATAATATGATAGAATTCTTCAAGATAGAGAGTGACGTAGTTGATTCTGAGACTCAGGTCCTGAATCTTATTAAAGTTGGCTATGATGGATTGGGAAACATTACTTAAAGTGATGATAGGGAACGACAAACATTAAAAGAGTGCATGGATGACCTGCAACAATTGATTATCCCTGTCTGGCGCAAAAGTAAAACAGGAAAGGTAGCCAAACCATGGCTTACAAGGGAAATTAGAGATAGAATTAGATCCAAGGCAGTGGCATATAAATTCGCCTGAAAAAACAACAGACCTGAGGAGTGAGAGCAGTTTAGAATTCAGCGAAGGAGGACCAAAGGATTTATTAAGAATGGAAAAATAGAGTGCGAGAGTAAGCTTGCAGGGAACATAAAAACTGACTGTAAAAGTTTCTATAGCTATGTGAAGAGAAAAAGATTGGTGAAGACAAATGTAGGTCCCTTGCAGTCAGAAACAGGGGAATTCATTATGGGGAATAAAGAAATGGCTGACCGACTAAATACATAATTTGGTTCTGTCTTCACAAAAGAGGACGCAAATATCATACCAGAAACGTTGGGGAACACAGGGCTTAGTGAGGGAGAGGAACTGAAGGAAATCAGTGTCAGTAGAGAAATGGTGTTGGGGAAATTAATGGGATTGAAGGCCAATAAAACCCCAGGGCCTGATGATCTGCATCCCAGAGTAGTTAAGGAAGTGGCCCTAGAAACAGAGGATGCATTGGTGGTCATCTTCCAATATTCTATAGACTCTGGAACAGTCCCTACAGATTGGAGGGTAGCTCATGTAACCACACTATTTAAAAAGGGAGGTAGAGAGAAAGAAGGATATTATCGACCAGTCAGCCTGACATTGGTAGTGGGGAAAATTCTGGAGTCCATTATCAAAGAATTTATAGCACAGCACTTGGAGAACAGTGGTAGAATCGGACTGGGTCAGCATCGATTTACGAAAGGGAAATCATGCTTGACAAATCTACTAGAATACTTCGAGGATGTAACGAGTAGAGTTGATGAGGGGGAGCCAGTGGATGTGGTTTGGACTTGCAGAAGGCTTTCGACAAAGTCCCACATGAGAGGTTTGCGTGTAAAATTAAAGTGCATGGGCTTGGGAGTAGTGTATTGCGATGGATAGAAAATTGGTTGGCAGACAGCAAACAAAGTGCAGGGGTAAATGGGTTTTTTTTGAATGGCAGGCAGTGACTAGTGGGGTACCGCAGGGACTGGTGCTAGGACCCCAGCTATTCACAATATACATTAATGATTTAGATGAGGGAACTAAATGTAACATCTCCAAATTTGCAGATGTCACAAAAGTGGATGGGAGGGTGAGTTGTGAGGAGAATGCAGAGAGGCTTCAGGGTGATTTGGACAAGTTGAGTGAGTGGGCTAATGCATGGCAGATGCAGTATAATGTGGATAAATGTGAGGTTATCCACTTTGGTAGCAAAAACAGGAAAGCAGATTATTAACTGAATGGCTATAAACTGAGAGAGGGGAATATGCAGTGAGACCTGGGTGTTCTCGTACACCAGTCGCTGAAGGTAAGCATGCAGGTCCAACAGGCCATAAAAAGGCAAATGGTATGCTGGCCTTCATAGCGAGAGGATTCGAGTACAGGAGCAGGGATATCTTGCTGCAATTATACAGGGCCTTGGTGAGGCCACATCTGGAATGTTATATGCAGTTCTGGTCTCCTTATCTGAGGAAGGATGTTCTTGCTATAGAGGGGGTGCAGAGACAGTTTACCAAACTGATTCATGGGATGGCAGGACTGGTGTATGAGGAGAGAATGATTCGATTAGGATTATTTTTGCTGGAGTTCAGAAGAGTGAGGAAGGGGGATCTCATAGAAACCTATAAAATTCTAACAGAACTTGACAGGGTAGTTGCAGGAAGGATGTTCCTGATGGTGGGGGAGTCCAGAACCAGGGGTCATAATCTAACGATACGGGGTAAACCTTTCAGGACTGAGATGAGGAGAAATTTCTTCACCCAGAGAGTGGTGAGCCTGTGGAATTCGCTACCACAGAAAGCAGTTGAAGCCAAAACGTTTGTACGTTTTCAAGAAGGAGTTAGATATAGCTCTTGTGTCTAAAGGGATCAAAGGGTATGGGGCGAAAGCGGGAACTGGTTACTGAGTTGGATGATCAGCCATGATAATAATGAATGGTGGAGCAGGCTTGAAGAACCGAATGGCCTACTCCTGCTCCTATTTTCTATGTTTCTATCTTTCTATCAGGGTGATGTGTCGTTTGCAGAGCTCATGTCGGTTCCTATGGAGCAGACAGCCTTTGTCTGAGAAGCCACTTCTGTACATTCCTACTTCACTGCTAGCCCCGTGTGCAGAGCCCGGGTGCCATCTTCCCTCCCTTGCCTCTTTCGTGTTGGAGGTCCTCAGCATCCACATAGTCCGAGGATGAATCCTGTTGACGTCTCCCCTCACCATGCCAGGCCTGGCCCCCATTGGCTGCGTATTTGTGCAGATCATCAAAGAATGGAGCTGCCTTTTTCGGACTGCAATACAGGGCATCACCCTATCCATCCAGTCATTGGAAGCACTCTTTCAGCATACCAATCTCCAGCTCAATGGTGGCTCATGTAGCTCAATGGTTGGCGTTCTATCTCTCCTCTGCAGTATTGGTGAAGTCTCTCACTGGTGTCGGGAGCCATATCTGCAAAGGATTGCCCTTATCTCCAAGAAGCCATCCCTCCTGCTGACCCAGTTCAGTGAACAGTGGTGGCAGCCGAGACTGGTGCAAGACCCAGGTGTCATGGCTGCTGCCTGAGAAGCGGTCGCAGATTCGCTGCAAGCATCTGTGGTGTTCACATACCAGATTCACCTAGATTGAGAGAGCTACTTTAATGTTGACGTCTGCAGGTGGTAGCCTGGCAGTGAGGACCCGCCGGCTTTTCAGATTGTGAAAAATGCAGCAGTGTTAGTGGTGAGACGGCGGGCTGCATAATCAGCAAAGGTAAGTAATTATTACCATATGTTGATTGTGGTGCCGCCACCGTGCAGCAGGGGGGCTTCACCAAGGTCCTGCCGCTGCCAGTAATATGCAGCGGGCCCCTCTCGACATCGTGGGTCGATCAGGCCTCTCCCTGCAACATATTACCGGCCCCCGCGCCGCGACCCGTGGCGTCGAGGGCTGGTAAAATTCAGCTCACTGTGTATTGTTGTGTGACTAGCCCCTTTCTTTCAACTAAGTTCTTATGTGTTCTTACTCGGTCTGCAGTAACCCCACCCTTTGATCCTGCAGGGTTATGCCCAAGGGATCACACTCTCATGACTCTTAGGTAGTACATTTGTGCGATTACAATTTTATAAGCAGGGGAATGTTAAAAAAATCACAACATAAGCATCACTATTGCATGATCATTCACTTGTGCCAAATTAATACAGTCGCAATTTTGTTCTAGAAAATATTAACACATGGGAATATGATATTGTTGCTATCACTGAGACATGGTTGAGGAAAGGGCAGGACTGGCAGCTCAATATCCCAGGGTATAGAATCTTCAGGTGAGACAGGGGAGGGGGTAAAATAGGAAGTGGCATTGCACTGTTGATCAAGGAGTCAATTACTGCAGTGAGGAGGGATGATATCTTAGAAGGTTCCTCAAATGAGGCCATATGGGTAGAACTTAAAAACAGAAAGGGGGCATTCACTTGGCTGGGTGGGTACTACAGGCCTCCAAACAGTCAGGGAGAGATAGGAGAGCAGATATGTGGACAAATCTCAGAGAGGTGTAAAAATAATAGGGTACTCATTTTAGGGTATTTCAACTTCCTCTATATTAGAGGGGATAGTATTAGTGCAAAAGGCTTACAGGGAGCAGAATTCTTCAAGAGCATTCAGGAGAGCTTTTTGAGCCAGCACGTAGAGAGTCCTACAAGAGGAGGAAAGGTACTGGGCCTAATCCTAGGGAATGAAGTGGTAGAAGTGTCAGTGGGGGAGCATTTCGGGGATATTGACCATAGATCTGTAAGATTTCAGATAGTTATGGAAAAGGACATAGACGGACCGGAAATAAAAGTACTGAATTGAGGGAGGGCAGATTTCTATATGATGAAACAGGATCCTGCCAAAGTGGACTGGGGGCAACTTCTTATATGAAAGTCTACATCAGACCAGTGGGAGTCATTCAGAAAGGAAATAGTGAGGGTTCAGGGCCAACATGTTCCCGTCAAGGTGAAGAGTACGACCAACAAGTCCAGGGAACCTTGGATGTCAAGGGATATAGAGGATTGGATAAGAAAGATAAAGGAGGCTTATGGCAGATTCAGAGCGCTGAAAACAGCGGAGGCCCCAGAGGAGTGTAGAAAGTGTAGAGGGGTACTTAAAAAAGTAATTAGGAGAGCAAAGAGGGGGCATGAACAATCACAGGCAGACAAGATAAAGGGAAATCCCAAGGCGTTTTATAAGTATATTAAGGGCAAGAGGATAACCAGGGCCCATTAGGGATCAAAGAGACAATCTGTGTGTGGAGTCAGAGGACATAGGTGAGATTTTGAATGATTACTTTTCATCTGTGTTCACTATGGAGAGGGACCATGTAGGTGTAGTGGTCAGGGAGGGGGATTGTGATACACTTCAACAAATTAGCATTGAAAGGGAGGAAGTATTAGCTGTATTAGCGGGCTTAAAAGTGGATAAATCCCCTGGCCCAGATGAAATGTATCCCAGGCTGCTATGTGAGGCAAGGGAGGAGATAACGGGGGCTTGGACACAAATTTTCAAATCCTCTCTGTCCACAGGAGAGGTTTCAGAGGACTGGAAGACTGCGAATGTTGGTACCATTATTCAAGAAGGGGAGCAGGGATAAACCAGGTAATTATAGGCCAGTGAGTCTAACGTCAGTGGTAGGGAAATTATTGGAAAACATTCTGTGGGACAGGATTAATCTCCATTTGGAGAGGCAGAGATTAATCAGGGATAGTCAGCATGGCTTTGTCAGGGGGAGATCATATTTAACAAATTTGATTGAATTTTTCGACGAGGTTACTAAATGTGTAGATGAGGGTAAAGTAGTTGACGTCATCTACATGGACTTCACTAAGGCTTTTGATAAGGTCCCACATGGGAGATTGGTTAAGAAGGTAAGAGCCCATGGGATCCAGGATAATTTGGCAAATTGGATCCAAAATTGGCTTCCTGGCAGGAGGTAGAGGGTGATGGTCGAGGACTGTTTTTGCGAATAGAGGCCTGTGACCAGTGATGTACCGCAGGGATCAGTGCTGGAACCCTTACTGTTAGTAGTGTACCTTAATGTTTTAGACGTGAATATGCGAGGTATAATCAGTAAGTTTGCAGACAACACGAAAATTGGTGGTGTCGTAAATAGTGAGGAGGAATGCCTTCGACTGCAGGGCGATATAAATGGGCTGGTAAGATGGGCGGAGCAGTGGCAAATTGAGTTTAATCATGAGAAGTGTGTGGTGATGCACTTTGGGTTGTTTAACAAGGCAAGGGAATATATAATGGATGGTGAGACCCCAGGAATTGCAAAGGGTCAGAGGGACCTTGGGGTGCTTGTCCATAGATCACTGAAGGCAGCAGCACAGGTAGATAAAGTGGTTGGGAAGGCATATGGGATACCTGCCTTTATTAGCCGAGGTGTAGAATGTAAGAGCAGGGAGGTTATGTTAGAGCTGTCTAAAATGCTGGTTAGGCCACAGCTGGAGTACTATGTACAGTTCTGGTTATAGGAAGGATGTTATTGCACTGGAAAGGGTGTAAAGGAGATTCACCAGGATGTTGCCTGGATTGGAGCATTTCAGTTATGAAGAGAGATTGGATAAGCTAGGGTTGTTTTCCTTGGAGCGGAGAAGGCTGAAGGGGAACATGACTGAGGTATACAAAATTATGAGGGGCATTGATAGGATAGATAGGAAGAGACCTTTTCCCTTAGCGGAGGTGTCAATAACCAGGGGGCATAGATTTAAGGTAAGGGGCAAGAGGTTTAGAGGGGAGTTGAGGAAAACTTTGTTTCACCCAGACGGTGGTTGGAATCTGGAACTCACTGCCTGAAGGGATGGTAGAGGCAGGAACCTTCACAACATTTAATAAGTATTTAGATGAGCACTTGAAAAGCCATTGTATACAAGGCTACGGGCCAAGTGCGGGAAAATGGGATTAGATTGTTTGGGTGCTTGATTGTCGGCGCAGGCGTGTTGGGCCGAAGGGCCTGTTTCTATACTGTAAAACTCTATGACTCTATTATGATCATTCGTTAATTCATTTTAAGTATCCACTGATAGGTAATATAATTATGCTTGTGTGACATAATTAATTGTCTATCTTTTTATGGAGCAAGTTCGAATACTGATTCCCTTTAAGGGTAGCTGTCTAACCTGTGTTCATACATCCTCTCACATTTCATAATCAATTTCTTAAGTTTTCAAATTAAGTGTGTCACATATAACACCATGAGAACCAAAACCACTATCAGGACATGGGAGATAATTCTAAACCAGGGGTGTATCTGCACATTTGACCCCCAGTTCCATAAGCCCTCACACCAAGTCGACTCGTTTATCTCGTCAATCTCATCTTGTAGCTTCTTCGACTGTTGTTCCAGATTGTAGTACACTACACCAATGACTTCTAGCTGCTGTCTCTCTTTACCCAAGCGCATGGGCAATGGGTGAATAGTATTCCCGGAGCTAATTTATCAAGTCCTCCTTAATACATTCTGTCACCATTATCATTTCTGTCTTCCGTTTATGTATGTCTGCCAACTCTATCTTCCCTACTCTGGTTGGTATTTGTGGGTTGAAACAAAATATACTGTTGCTCACTGGACAAGTTTGTTTATATCAGTACTGATATTCCTTCACCGTGGTGGTTAGGCAATATCTCCCCTTTCCCATATCGGCCACATGGGCGAGCCCTGACAATGCTTTCCTAGTTTCCATGGTGCACTTTACAGTGGCAGTAAATCCACATTTTGACTCTGCTGTTTTATATATAGGATGAGGACATATGATCACCTGGTTTTCCAGACTACACTTAGACAATGTTGTTCCAATTACCTCTTTTCCAATTTCCATAGCATAGGCTAATATATCATAGTAACTTATGTAATCTTTTCCCCTTATTACCCCTATATTTTCTACTTCATATAATTGCATTTCTAACTTATCTCTTAGAATTTCAGGTATTCCCAATATTACACCAATACTCATAGATCTTGTATTTATACACTTCTGAACTTTCCATACATTAACAAGTTTTCTGAGTTGGCACCTGGTAATTTTATCATTTGTGTGACTAGCTAAGTACTCCAACTGGATGTGATTTATTCAAACTGGCACCTGTCCTGCATCAATTTGCCTCCAATTTTCCCGAGTTTGTTCTAACATCCATGAACCGTACGTACTACAAACACTTCCATTATTTGAAATACTATGGACCTCCTTCACTT
Organism: Heterodontus francisci; assembly: GCF_036365525.1. Lineage (NCBI taxonomy): Eukaryota > Metazoa > Chordata > Chondrichthyes > Heterodontiformes > Heterodontidae > Heterodontus > Heterodontus francisci. The sequence goes on along the minus strand of NC_090406.1, from coordinate 55,364,627 downwards.
CCTCTGTTATATCATTAATAGCATAAGCATGACCTTCCAGTTCTCTTACCAGTCGTATCACTGCCATTGCCAAATCCTGTCCTACTTTAGGTACACCATTCAGTCCCTTCTGTTTCTTTTTCAAAATATCCTTTACGAGCTAGCTGAGAGGTCTAACCTTCTGGTCCACATTTTCCAAATCTATAGTATTGACAATTGAAGTTCCTGTACTGAAGACTGTGGCTGCGTCATTCACTAAACTACGTCTTGCCCCAGCAATTGTTGCAGTAACACCTTGTACAACTCTTGGGTCTTCTCGGGGCATCAGGCAGGTCGCTGGGTATCTGAGATATTCAATATTAGCACTACCAACTCATGCTGTATATTATCATATACAATTTTATGAGTTTTTTATGATCGCAAGTCCATTTTCTGGTCTTGCAGTTAAGGCAGGGTAAGGGAGATCAGACACTTATGGCTGTAGGGTTGTAACCCTACTTGTCGGTAATTCGGATGTGGGAATATCCGTGGTGGTTGGTGCTTCTTGCCGTCATGCGCCCCCGGTATGGAGCCAAGGGGTGTCGAAGTCATCTTTCACAACACAAATAGAGCCAAGATCCCCCAATGTTGAGTGGTTTCACACATGTTGATCAGTTTCTACGGTCTTTATCATCGCACTGCCATACAGGGAACTTGGTGGCCCCACTTTTGCCAACTCATCGGCCTCATATTTCCTTCGGGGGTCTCCTTGCTATGAGCCTTTACTTTGATGATCCCATACTGACCTTCACCTTTCCTCGCTGTGTCTACTATTCTCTGCAGTATTGGGCAGACGGCAAAGACTTTCCATCTGCCGAAACAAAACCTGTTGCTTCCCACGGAGATAGGTACTCAGTTAAACTGTTACACACGTGCATACTGTCAGAATATATATCAACCGATGGGGGAAGCATGTGTGGTTGTGTCGCATCAAAAGAAACCACAGCTAGTTCTGCACTGTGCGCACGGAAACTCGCCAGTAACTGTCAGGCAATGTCTGAAATAGGTTTTCTGTTATGATCCTGTACATGTAATCCACATCCTGTCTGTCCAATCCCATCCTCCACTGTCGAGGAACCGTCAACAAAAAGTTTGGGTGCTGGTTTGATTGTGGGCTCCTTCCTTTGTACATCCCCCAATGATTTTGACACAAAGGGTCCCTTGAGGGCCTTTACTGTCAAAACCTGACACTCAGGGGGTTTGCCCTGTTAGATTAAATTGTCTACCAGGCACGTAACAGTTCTTGCCTTTTTTACCAAAATGCCTCTTCCTTGCAAGAGCAAGGTCCACCCAGCAATATGATTCTGACTAACATTAGCGTCCTTCACTCGTCCATTCAGCAACAACTGAATAGGTGTGTGTTCAGTTAGGATAGTTACAGGGCTGAGGCCCACAATATAAATAAAATTTTTAATCGCCCAGAAAACAGCCAGCAAATTATTTTTTCACACACCAACAAGGCCATTCTACCGACGTTAACACGCGAGACAGAATCGGCCATTTTCTTTTCCTGAAGCAATACTGCTGATAAGGTGGTATCTGTGGTAACGACCTCGAGAGCAAAGGGTAGGGATGGGTGCAGCACCTGTAGTACCGGAGCTGTGGCCAGCACCTGTTTTAATTCTGTAACTGCTGATGTACACCCTGGTGTCCATACCCACTTGGAGGTCTTTTTCAGGAGATCATATAAAGGGACTGCCTTTAAGGCAAATCCATCAATATGGTTCCTGCAATACCCAACAAGGTCCCTAAAGTACGCCAGAGCCTTAATATTTTGTAGTAGAGACAGTTTGAGGATTGTCTTTACTTGCATCTGCTCTTTCTCATGCTTTCCCTGTGTTATCACTATTCCCAAATAGGAAACCTTTTCCTTCATTATCTGTGCCTTTTTAGGGTTAACTTTCACTCTGACCTTCCAGAGGAGTTGAAGAAGCTCCTCCAGTATCTCGAGATGCTCCTCCTGACTCTCTGTTTGGAGTAGTAGGTCATCCACATATTGGATCAAACATTTTGATCGGGAGACAGAATTTCATCCCTGTTTCAAATACTGGTGGAATATCGAAGAACTATTATGAAATCCCTGGGAGAGAATGACTAGAGTTAGATTCGGGCCAATCAAGGATAGTAGTGGGAAGTTGTGTGTGGAATCAGAGGAGATAGGGGAAGTGTTAAATGAATATTTTGCGTCAGTATTTACAGTAGAGAAAGAAAATGTTGTTGAGAATACTGAGATTCAGGCTACGAGGCTAGATGGGATTGAGGTTCACAAGGAGGAGGTGTTAGCAATTTTGGAAAGTGTGAAAATAGATAAGTCCCCTGGGCCAGATGGGATTTATCCTAGGATTCTCTGGGAAGCTAGGGAGGAGATTGCAGAGCCTTTGTCCTTGATCTTTATGTCGTCATTGTCGACAGGAATAGTGCCGGAAGACTGGAGGATTGCAAATGTTGTCCCCTTGTTCAAGAAGGGGAGTAGAGACAGCCCTGGTAATTATAGACCTGTGAGCCTTACTTCGGTTGTGGGTAAAATGTTGGAAAAGGTTATAAGAGACAGGATTTATAATCATCTTGAAAAGAATAAGTACATTAGAGATAGTCAGCACGGTTTTGTGACGGGTAGGTCGTGCCTCACAAACCTTATTGAGTTTTTCGAGAAGGTGACCAAACAGGTGGATGAGGGTAAAGCAGTGGATGTGGTGTATATGGATTTCAGTAAGGCGTTTGATAAGGTTCCCCACGGTAGGCTATTGCAGAAAATACGGAAATATGGGGTTGAAGGTGATTTAGAGCTTTGGATCAGAAATTGGCTAGCTGAAAGAAGACAGAGGGTGGTGGTTGATGGCAAATGTTCATCCTGGAGTTTAGTTACTAGTGGTGTACCGCAAGGATCTGTTTTGGGGCCATTGCTGTTTGTCATTTTTATAAATGACCTGGAAGAGGGTGTAGAAGGGTGGGTTAGTAAATTTGCAGATGACACTAAGGTCGGTGGAGTTGTGGATAGTGCCGAAGGATGTTGTAGGGTACAGAGAGACATAGATAGGCTGCAGAGCTGGGCTGAGAGATGGCAAATGGAGTTTAATGCGGAAAAGTGTGAGGTGATTCACTTTGGAAGGAGTAACAGGAATGCAGAGTACTGGGCTAATGGGAAGATTCTTGTTAGTGTAGATGAGCAGAGAGATCTTGGTGTCCAGGTGCATAAATCCCTGAAGGTTGCTAACCAGGTTAATAGGGCTGTCAAGAAGGCATATGGTGTGTTAGCTTTTATTAGTAGGGGGGTCGAGTTTCGGAGCCACGAGGTCATGCTGCAGCTGTACAAGACTCTGGTGAGACCGCACCTGGAGTATTGCGTGCAGTTCTGGTCACCGCATTATAGAAAGGATGTGGAAGCTATGGAAAGGGTGCAGAGGAGATTTACTAGGTTGTTGCCTGGTATGGAGGGAAGGTCTTACGAGGAAAGGCTGAGGGACTTGAGGTTGTTTTCGTTGGAGAGAAGGAGGAGGAGAGGTGACTTAATAGAGACATATAAGATAATCAGAGGGTTAGATAGGGTGGATAGTGAGCGTCTTTTTCCTCGGATGGTGATGGCAAACACGAGGGGACATAGCTTCAAGTTGAGGGGTGATAGATATAGGACAGATGTGAGAGGTAGTTTCTTTACTCAGAGAGTAGTAAGGGCGTGGAATGCCCTGCCTGCAGCAGTAGTAGATTCGCCAACTTTAAGGGCATTTAAGTGGACATTGGATAGACACATGGATGAAAATGGAGTAGTGTAGGTCAGATGGTTTCACAGCTCGGCGCAACATCGAGGGCCGAAGGGCCTGTACAGCGCTGTAATATTCTAATTCTAATTCTAAAAGAGACACATCCAGGTGTACTTTTGTCCCTGGAACGTAAACCCAAATGTATATTGACATTCTTGTGCCAGCCGTATGGACCAGAACCCGTTGCTAATGTGTAACAAAGTAAACCACGAAGACTGTTTTTTTTTTGTTTTCTAAAACTTTGATTGTCCTCTTAAATGTCGGATAAATTTCCCTTTGAGTGCTTTACATAACCACTCATATCAATTAAATTTTGTTTATCGATTCCAATTTCTTATGCCCAGACTTGGTGATATTGCATTTTTTCCATTAAAGACAGAAGTGTTTGCAACTATCTCTGCTTCTCAAGCACTTTGTATCATTGATAACAGATGCTGTGACATCGGAATCCATTGTAGTTCTGCCCCAAAGCCCAATGGGTTAATTTTACTCTCAGCAGTGCTATAATTGTGTGGTGGATTAAATGGAAAAACAGTAGCTGCAGCGGGGTTAATTTCTTTGCTTGTCTCCAAGGCGGTGGAGCCAAACATTCCCAGCTGCGTGACTTTACGTAGCATTTTTCAGATCGAAAAGAACTACACTCCATTTTAAACAGTTTTGTTTTCAATTCTTTTGGTATCCTTAGGGTTTGAAAATGACAAAATCATTACTAACATTATCAACTTCAAAGGAAAGCATCTCCATCAGGAAAGACAGCATTTTAATTTAAACTCCAATTGTTTCCAAACTTTTAGCATCTTCTGTAAGAGGTTTCTAATCCAAGGATTATTTTTTAACAACAAAGATTATTCCAAATTCCAATTCATAGCAATAGACATTTAAAAATCAAAACTTCCAATGTTATATGAACGAGTCTTATGTCTGGAGTTAAAGACTCCCTCAAAACTTGACATAATAAACTTGAAAGTTCTTTGTGGCCACAAATGAAATTTCCAGTTTTCTCAACTTAAAAGGTTAGTTAACCTTAATTGTATAAACTTAACTCAGACTTATTTACTTATAATATTTATTAGCAATACACAGAAAAGAATAGCACATTTTTTTTAAAGATAGGTAAATTACGTCATTTTTCTTGTTCTTTCTTTAGGCACCGAATTAACCTAATTGATAAGTAGAGTAACTAAACCAGAGGGAGGAGATTACTGTATTTAGTTAGCATTTAGTATTTATTGTAGAAATCTAGCACCAGGGACCACATAGTTAAGTGTATCATAATTTAGTAAGGATTTAATAAGCATTTATTTATTTTAAATTAATGTATTAATTAGTGCTAGAAATGTCAGTTAGAGGGGTGAAGTGCTTCACCTGTGAGATGTGGGAGGTCCGTGACGCTTCCAGCGTTCCGGACGACTGCATCTTCAGGAAGTGTACCCAGTTGCAGCTCCTCACAGATCGCATGGATCGGTTGGAGCGGCAACTGGATGCACTTAGGAGCATGCAGGTGGCGGAAAGTGTCTTCGACAGGAGTTTTAGAGAAGTTTTTACACCCAAGGTGCAGGCAGATAGATGGGTGACCTCTAGAAGGGGCAGGCAGTCAGTGCAGGAATCCCCTGTGGCTATCCCCCTCTCTAACAAGTATACCGTTGTGGATACTGTTGGGGGGGATGGCCTATCAGGGGAAAACAGCAGCAGCCAGAGCAGTGGCACCACGGCTGGCACTGTTGTTCAGCAAGGAGAGACAAAGCGCAGAAGAGCAATAGTTAGAGGGGACTCTATAGTTAGGGGCACAGATAGGCGCTTCTGTGGACGTGAAAGAGACTCCAGGATGATATGTTGCCTCCCTGGTGCCAGGGTCAAGGATGTCTCTGAATGGACAGCGGGCATTCTGAGGGGGGAGGGTGAACAGCAAGAGGTTGTGGTACACATCGGTACCAATGACATCGGCAGGAAGAGTGATGAGGTCCTGCAGGGGGAGTTTAGGGAGTTATGCAGTAAGTTAAAAAACAGGACCTCTAGGGTTGTAATCTCGGGATTACTCCCTGTGCCACGTGCCAGTGAGGCGAGAAATAGGAAGATCATGCAGCTAAACACGTGGCTGAGCAGCTGGTGTAGAAGGGAGGGTTTCAGATATCTGGACCATTGGGCTCTCTTCAGGGACAGATGGGACCTGTACAAGAAGGATGGGTTGCATCTAAACTGGAGGGGCACTAATATCCTGGGTGCAAGGTTTGCTAGCGTCACTCGGGAGGGTTTAAACTAGTGTGGCAGGGGGGTGGGAGCCAGAGCAGTAGGACAGCAAGTGAAATAAATGAGGAGGAAACAGTACATAAGGCCAGTAGAACATAGAACATAGAACATCGAACAGTACAGCACAGTACAGGCCCTTCGGCCCACGATGTTGTGCCGAACCTTTAACCTACTCTAAGATCAAACTAACTACCTACCCTTCATTCTACTATCATCCATGTAACTATCCAAGAGTCGCTTAAATGCCCCTAATGTATTTGCTTCTACTACCACCGCTGGCAGCGCATTCCACGCACCCACCACTCTCTGTGTAAAGAACCTACCTCTGACATCTCCCCGAAACCTTCCTCCAATCACCTGAAAATTATGCCCCCTGGTGATAGCACTTTCCACCCTGGGAAAAAGTCTCTGACTATCCACTCTATCTATGCCTCTCATCATCTTGTACCCCTCTATCAAGTCACCTCTCATCCATCTTCGCTCCAATGAGAAAAGCCCAAGCTCCCTCAATCTTTCTTTGTAGGACATGCCCTCCAGTCCAGGCAGCATCCTGGTAAATCTCCTCTGCACCCTCTCTAAAGCTTCCACATTCTTCCTATAATGAGGCGACCAGAACTGAACACAATATTCCAAGTGTGGTCTAACCAGGCCTTACAGAGCTGTAGCATAACCTCGCGGCTCTTAAACTCAATCCCCCTGACAATGAAAGCCAACACACCATACGCCTTCTTAACAACCCTATCAACTTGGGTGGCAACTTTGAGCGATCTAAGGACATGGACCCCAAGATCCCTCTGTTCCTCCACACTACCAAAAATCCTGTCTTTAAGCCTGTATTCCGCATTCAAATTCGACCTTCCAAAATGAATCACTAAGAGGAAGAGCAGGCAGGGAGATGTTGCTGAGCACAGCGGGACTGGTGGTCTGAAGTGCATTTGTTTCAATGTGAGAAGTATAACAGGTAAGGCAGATGAACTTAGAGCTTGGATTAGTACTTGGAAATATGATGTTGTTGCTATTACAGAAACTTGGTTGAGGGAAGGGCAGGATTGGCAGCTAAATGTTCCAGGATTTAGAAGCTTCATGCGGGATAGAGGGGGATGTAAAAGGGGTGGGCGAGTTGCACTACTGGTTAAGGAGAATAGCACAGCTGTACTGCGGGAGGACATCTCAGAGTGGTCATGCAGCGAGGCAATATGGGTGGAGCTCAGGAATAGGAAGGGTGCAGTCACGATGTTGGGGGTTTACTACAGGCCTCCCAACAGCCAGCAAGAGGTAGAGGAGCAGATATGTGGACAGATTTTGGAAAGATGAAAAGGTAACAGGGTTGTGGTGGTGGGTGATTTTAACTTCCCCTATATTGGCTGGGACTCACTTAGTGCTAGGGGCTTGGATGGGGCAGAATTTGTGAGGAGCATCCAGGAGGGCTTTTTGAAACAGTATGTAGATAGTCCAAGTAGGGATGGGGCCATTCTGGACCTGGTATTGGGAAATGAGCCCGGCCAGGTGGTCGAAGTTTCAGTGGGGGAGCATTTCGGGAGCAGTGATCATAATTCCATAAGTTTTAAGGTACTTGTGGATAAGGATAAGAGTAGTCCTCGGGTGAAGGTGCTAAATTGGGGGAAGGCTAATTATAACAATATTAGGCAGGTACTGAAGAATTTAGATTGGGGGCGGCTGTTTGAGGGTAAATCAACATCTGACATGTGGGAGTCTTTCAAACGTCAGCTGATTAGAATCCAGGACTAGCATGTTCCTGTGAGGAAGAAAGACAAGTTTGGCAAGTTTCGGGAAGCTTGGATAACGCGGGATATTGTGAGCCTAGTCAAAAAGAAAAAGGAAGCATTTGTAAGGGCTGGAAGGCTAGGAACAGACGAAGCACTTGAGGAATATAAAGACAGTAGGAAGGAACTTAAGCAAGGAGTTAGGAAGGCTAAAAGAGTTCATGAAAAGTCATTGGCAAACAGGATTAAGGAAAATCCCAAGGCTTTTTATACATATATAAAGAGCAAGAGGGTAACCAGGGAAAGGGTTGGCCCACTCAAGGACAGAGATGGGAATCTATATGTGGAGTCAAAGGGAATGGGCGAGGTGCTAAATGAGTACTTTGCATCAGTATTCACCAAGGAGAAGGACTTGGTGGATGATGAGCCGAGGGAAGGGAGTGTAGATAGTCTCAGTCATCTCATTATCAAAAAGGAGGAGGTGTTGGGTGTCTTCCAAAGCATTAAGGTAGATAAGTCCCCAGGGCCTGATGGGATCTACCCTAGAATACTGAGGGAGGCAAGGGAGGAAATTGCTGGGGCCTTGACAAAAATCTTTTCATCCTCATTGGCTAAAGGTGAGGTCCCAGGGACTGGAGAATAGCCAATGTTGTTCCTTTGTTCAAGAAGGGTAACAAAGGTAATCCAGGAAATTATAGGCCGGTGAGCCTTACGTCACTGGTAGGGAAATAATTAGACAGGATTCTTCGGGACAGGATTTACTCCCATTTTGAAACGAACGAAGTTATTAGCAAGAGGCAGCATGGTTTTGTGAAGGGGAGGTCGTGTCTCACTGATTTGATTGAATTTTTTGAGGAAGTGACGAAGATGATTGATGAAGGAAGGGCAGTGGATGTTATCTATATGGACTTCAGTAAAGCCTTTGACAAGGTCCCTCATGGCAGACTGGTACAAAAGGTGAAGTCACACGGGATCAGCGGGGAGCTGGCAAGATGGATACAGAACTGGCTCGGTCATAGAAGACAGAGGGTATCAGTGGATGGGTGTTTTTCTGAATGGAGGGATGTGACTAGTGGTGTTCCGCAGGGATCAGTGCTGGGACCTTTGCTCTTTGTAGTATATATAAATGATTTGGAGGAAAATGTAGCTGGTCTGATTAGTAAGTTTGCGGACGACACAAAGGTTGGAGGAGTTGCGGATAATGATGAGGATTGTCAGAGGATACAGCAGGATATAGATCGGTTGGAGATTTGGGCGGAGAAATGGCAGATGGAGTTTAATCCAGACAAATGTGAGGTAATGCATTTTGGAAGGTCTAATGCAGGTGGGAGGTATACAGTAAATGGCAGAACCCTTAGGAGTATTGACAGGCAGAGAGATCTGGGCGTACAGGTCCACAGGTCACTGAAAGTGGCAATGCAGGTGGATAAGGTCGTCAAGAAGGCATACGGTATGCTTGCCTTCATCGGTCGGGGCATAGAGTATAAAAATTGGCAAGTCATGTTGCAGCTGTACAGAACCTTAGTTAGGCCACACTTGGAATATTGCGTGCAATTCTGGTCGCCACACTACCAGAAGGATGTGGAGGCTTTGGAGAGGGTACAGAGGAGGTTTGCCAGGATGTTGCCTGGTCTGGAGGGCATTAGCTATGAGGAGAGGTTGGAAAAACTCGGATTGTTTTCCCTGGAACGACGGAGTTGGAGGGGCGACATGATAGAGGTTTACAAAGTTATGAGAGGCATGGACAGAGTGGATAGTCAAAAGCTTTTTCCCAGGGTGGAAGAGTCAGTTACTCGGGGACATAGGTTTAAGGTGCGAGGGGCAAAGTTTAGAGGGGATGTGCGAGGCAAGTTCTTTACACAGAGGGTGGTGAGTGCCTGGAACTTGCTGCAAGGGGATGTGGTGGAAGCAGATACAATAGCGGCGTTTAAGAGACATCTTGACAAATACATGAACAGGATGGGAATAGAGGGATATGGGCCCCAGAAGTGCAGAAGGTTTTAGCTTAGGCAGGCATCAAGATCTGCGCAGGCTTGGAGGGCTGAATGGCCTGTTACTGTGCTGTACTGTTCTTTGTTCTTTGTTTTTGTTCACCTTTACAAATGACTATAATAAAACCAAAAACTAAAGAAAAAGTTATTTAACATTCTTAAAACAAAATATTTAACACAAGCTACTTAAACAGAATTTAAACAGACAGAATCATTCCCATATCTCCTTTGTTTATCCTTCTCTCCCTTAAACCAATATGCAGTTCCTGACATTTGCTACTTAAAACAGTCCAAAAAAAAGCAAGAACAAATTTTAAATTGAAACTCCAATGAAAGCAGTGTTTTAAACTTCAAATTGGATTTCTGTGAGACATCTTCAGACCTTCAAGGCTGAAGCTTATCTCTTAGAAAATTGGTCATTGCCTTTTCACATTTATAAAACCAACTTTTCAAATAAAACTAAAAACTTTAATTTAGGATGTAATTCAATTTTACACCCCGCTCCTGGGTGTACATTCTTAAATTGAAATGAACACACTCAACAAGTACTTTTCACACTCACTCAATTCCAAACAACTTAGTAAATTGATTCCTCTAATGGGTTAGGAATTCAAAGCACCAAAATGTGTCTCATATTCCATGTCCCGATGCCAAGGAACACACAGGTTCAACTAGATCACCACCAAAACATGGCTCAAGATTCCCACAAAATATACACATGTAAAAATAGAACATGTAACAGACACATGCTTTCATCATTAAGGCCAGACAACAAAGAGTTAACGTCTGTCAGTTCTACAGAACACAGGCTGCACATCCCAAGGACATTCATTTGATTCGTTAAAGCTTCCAACATTCACACATTCGAATGAAAAGATACAGTAAATTGCAGCTGCTCTTCTGTTCTCTGAACCCTTGGCTCAGGGTGTCCTGTCGAGTGTTCTTCCCCGGGGTTCTCGTGCCGTCCCCAGTTTCAGTCAGGGGTTAAATCTTGTTTCCAAGACCATCTCCACTTACTTACTCAGAGGGGTCTGGTACAATGATTATTCCTTATTTGGTTTAGTGAGAGCCTGGTCAGCCTGTCCCATCTCTCCCACTTCTCCATTGTCTAACCATAAGTCTAATCTTATCTCGTGTCCAAAGCGACTTTTTTTTCTGATACGTGCAAGGACACTGTCTGGTTTCATCATGTTTTCCTGTCCTGTCTGCAATTCCTTGGGCATCTGTGTCTTGTTCCACTTTCTACCCAAACCCCCTATGCTTCAACACATTATGTATTGTGCTGTGGCTTGCTCCTTTGTTTTGACGAAGTTCTTATGTGTTTTTTAATGGGTCTACACGACCACCTTCTCAAGGTCAATTAGGGATGGGCAACAAATGCTGGCCTTGCCAGCAATGCCCACATCACGTTAAAGATTTTTTGAAAATCGGAGACTCTTTCTCTCAAAAGTATCACTTCTGGTCTCACTATCAGTACTTGCATTGCACTTTTGGACACAGCCCTCCTGTATCCCATTCTGCCAGTCTATGGACCTAATTTCTTTGACTTAAGCCTGAACATTCAACTAATATTTAAACTTACCAGTAGTTTTTACTTCACACCCCATAATTGCTTCAACTCTCTAATCACTAGAGCACTCTGCAATATATGTCACCCTAATACCCAGCCTGGGCAATTGGTCTGTGGATGTAATAGTCCAGTCATGATCACTCCCATTGCCACTACCAGCCCTTGATCTACCCCATTCTGTTCTCAGGAACATAGGAACATAGGAACAGGTGTAGGTCATTCAGCCCGTCAATCCTGCTCTGCCGTTCAATGAGATCATTGCTGATCATCTGCCTCAAAGCCGCTTCCCCGCGCTATATGCATATCCCTTGATTTCATTATTATCCAGCTATACACCGATTTCTGTCTTCAACATGCTCAATGATTGGGTTTCCACAGCACTTTGGGGTATAGAATTTCAAAGATTCACCACCCTCTGAGTGAATGATGTATATCCTTGAATATTCAATATCCAGTGTCGGTCACCCTGTAACCATGTCTCTGAAATGACAATTAAATCATACCCATTCATCTCTATTTGTACCTTCAAATCATCTACCTTGTTGTGAAAGTTGTGTGTATTCAGATAGAGTGCACTTTGACTTTTGAACATTATTTCACATTCTGATCCTGTTTGAGTGTTTCCTTTGCTTCGTCTATCTTCTAATTTCCCTTACTCCTTTTTTACTTCCTGTTACCAATTTTGCTTCCCTCCAATCTTCCCTTCCTGCCACACTCAGATTAACAATTCCTCAGGACCTCCATCACAAACACATGAACATTTGAGGTACAAGTTACCTCTATTGGCTGCTCAGAGTCTGAGATTTTACATTTAATGTGATGAATGAACATGAACAGTTTGATTGCCATATTTGATAAGTACTGACTTCCCAACACCACCTATTACCTTCCCAGGGTCTTTTCATTACCTATGACCCTCTCTTTTATGGGATATTAAATCTCCTGAATTGAAGTTTTTCTCAGATGATCTTAAACAATGTCTCAGTGCTTTTCGAATTTTCAATTATTCAGTTCTGCAGTAAAATGAAACTAATTGTGATATCTTCTAGCTCAGGAGGACTATTGCACAGAGCAGAATGTGATTTGGGTTTCACCCATAGACTAATTGATGGGGACTATAGTCTCCAACTATCTGGAGTGAATTCTTTGTGTGAACCATCCATGCCAGGTGGTTGTCAACTTGCAGTGAGGTTGATCAGCTAAAACATTTAGCAGTATTTCAGCGATCACCACCTGAATCCTTTCACAGAGTCCATTGCTAAAAGAACTTTCAGCTGCAGGATTCATGACCATGATGTTCATATTTTCACACATGTCTCTGAACTCGTTATTGGCAAATTCTCCTCCATTATCAATCAAAAACTTTGCTGGTGTTCCAAGTCTGTAACTGTCCAAGACTGCAACTTGCTATTAATTTACAAAATGAGTAATTAGTTAACTAATCCAATAAATAAATCAGGTTAGACAGATATGGTCGAGCAGATGATGTGCTGGAACAGCAACATGTGGGAGTTTGTGGAGAGCATTGTGATGCTGGACAAGCAGCTCGGGTAACTTTGTCTCTGAGTTATTGAGGTGGTGTCCGAGCTGCATGTATTGTGCACCCTCAGAGAGGGGGAGAGTTACCTGGACACATTGTTTCAGGAGGGAGTCACACCCCTTAGGTTAAGTTTAACTTTGGAGTTATTCAGCGGTCAGGGAAAGGAGGATGTGACTGTGAGTCAGACAGGTTTGGAGATCCAGCATTTAATGATGGAGGAGCCTTGGCCCATGACTTTAACCAACAATCATGAGGTACTTGCTACCTGTGTGGATGAGAACAAGGACTGCAGGGTGGATGGGCAAACTGACCATAACACCATGGTGCAGGAAGACATTCAAGTGGGGCAGTGAAACAGAATGTGACAATGATAGGGGACAGTAGAGTGAGGGGAATAGATACTTTTATCTGCAGCCACGTCCTGGAGTTCCAAAGGTTGTGTGTCCTCCCCATGCCACGGTGCCTCCTCATGTCGGGAGATGAACTTGGAGTGGGAGGGGGGGATGAAGTTGTCATGGCCCACATTAGAAGAAGCAACGTACGTAGAAATAGGAATGATGTTCTACTGAGTGAGTTTGAGGAGTTAGTGTCCAAATTAAAATGCAGAACCTCAAAGGTAATTATCTCTGAATTTTAACTGAGCCAAGCACCAATTGCATAAGGTCAAGACGATTAGAGAATTAAATGTGTGGCTCAACAAGTGGTGTGGAAAGGAGGGGTTTCGATTCATGGGGCACTGGCACCATTACTGGGCAAAGAGGAACATGTTCAATTGGTATGGGCTTCACTTAAACGAGTCTGGGATCAGTGTCCTGGTGAATTGTATAACTAGGGATCTGGGCATGGCTTTAAAGTAAGGCTGCGTTTGCTGACAACTCAGTCACTAAGTGGCGCTACACTGGCACAAGCGCAAATGCAGCCAATTCAACTAAAATGTCAGTCAGCGACGTTCAAGCAGCTGCCAGGATTAAAGATGGCGCTGCTCAAACAATCACACAAAGGCAACCTAAACAAATGGCAGCAGACAATGGCTGGAGAGATTGGCTGGAGATATCGGCTGGCTGGGGAATGGCCAGAGAGAGCGGGCGGGGGTGAGGGGGTTGGGAATGGCCGGAGAGAGTAGGCGGGGTTGGGGGTGGGGAATGGCCGGAGAGAGCGGACGGGCACGGGGATAGAGGGGAATGGCCGGAGAGAGCGAACGGGGTGGGGGGGTGCGGGGGGGGAATGGCCTGAGAGAGCAGGCGGGGGGATGGGGAATGGCCGGAGAGAGCATGCGGTGGGGGGTGGGGAATGGCCGGAGAGAGCGGGTGGGCGGGGTGATTTGCCCGGGGAGCCCATTTGCGCATTTGAGCAGGTTGGCGCTGTCAGATGATGGCTGCTGGCTGCGTTGTCAAGAATCACCTTGTTGTAAAAGTTTAGGAGACGGCTCAGGTGAAGGGACGTTTTTAAATCTCAAGAGAAAAGTCAAGGCAACAGAGTTCAGAAGAAGGGTCACTGACCCAAAACGTTAACTCTGCTTCTCTTTCCACAGATGCTGCCAGACCTGCTGAGTGATTCCAGCATTTCTTGTTTTTGTTTCAGATTTCCAGCATCCGCAGTATTTTGCTTTTATATTAGAGTGTTATGTTGTCACTGGTTTGCTGGATATTTTATGTACCTGATTTATCTCAGAACAATGCAGATAATGCACTTGAATTAAATCACCAAATGGTTAATTACCATACTTTAAAATATCTCAGCACTTACAAGATCTCAGTACAATGTCATTCTCAGAACAGTCTCTGTTTTTTTGAGGATGTAACTAACTGAATGGATAAATGGGAGTTGATGAATGTGGTATACTTGGATTTTCAGAAGATTTTTAATAAAGTCCTCCACAGGAGGTTGGTTAGCAAACTTAAAGCACATAGGATAGGAGGTAATATACTGGCATGGATTAAGGATTGGTTAACAGGCAGATAGCAGAGAGTAGGAATAAACGGTTCATTCTTGCATTGTCAGGCTGCGACTAGTGGGGTACTGCAGGGATCAGTACTTTGGGCCCCAGCTGTTCACAATATATATCAATGATTTGTATGTGGGGACCAAATGTAGGATTACCAGGTTTGTGAATGACACAAAACTAAGTGGGAATGTGTGTTGTGAGGAAGATGTAAAGCGGCTTCAAGGGGATTTGGATAGACTTAGTGAGTGGACAAGAACGTGGCAGATGGAATATAATATGGAAAAATGTGTGGCTATCGACTTTGGCAGGAAGAATAGATGTGCAGAGCATTTAGAACATAGAACATAGAACATTACTGCGCAGTACAGGCCCTTCAGCCCTCGATGTTGCGCCGACCTGTGAAACCATCTGACCTACACTATTCCATTTTCATCCATATGTCTATCCAATGACCACTTAAATGCCCTTAAAGTTGGCGAGTCTACTACTGTTGCAGGCAGGGCGTTCTACGCCCTTACTACTCTCTGAGTAAAGAAACTACCTCTGACATCTGTCCTATATCTATCACCCCTCAACTTGAAGCTATGTCCCCTCATGTTTGCCATCACCATCCGAGGAAAAAGGCTCTCACTATCCACCCTGTCCAGCCCTCTGATTATCTTATATGTCTCTATTAAGTCACCTCTTCTCCTCCTTCTCTCCAACGAAAACAACCTCAAGTCCCTCAGCCTTTCCTCGTAAGACCTTCGCTCCATACCAGGCAACATCCCAGTAAATCTCCTCTGCACCTTTTCCAAAGCTTCCACATCCTTCCTATAATGCGGTGACCAGAACTGCACGCAATACTCCAGGTGCGGCCGCACCAGAGTTCTGTACAGCTGCAGCATGACCTCGTGGCTCCGAAACTCGATCCCCCTACTAATAAAAGCTAACACACCATCTGCCTTCTTAACAGCTCTATTAACCTGGGTGGCAACTTTCAGGGATTTATGTACCTGGACACCAAGATCTCTCTGCTCATCTACACTACCAAGAATCTTCCCATTAGCCCAGTATTCTGCAATCCTGTTACTCCTTCCAAAGTGAATCACCTCACACTTTTCCGCATTAAACTCCATTTGCCATCTCTCAGCCCAGCTCTGCAGCCTATCTATGTCCCTCTGTAACCTACAACATCCTTCGGCACTATCCACAACTCCACCGACATTCGTGTCATCCGCAAATTTACTAACCCACCCTTCTACACCCTCATCCAGGTCATTTATAAAAATGACAAACAGCAGTGGCCCCAAAACAGATCCTTGCGGTACACCACTAGAAACTATACTCCAGGATGAACATTTACCATCAACCACCACCCTCTGTCTTCTTTCAGCTAGCCAATTTCTGATCCAAAGCACTAATTCACCTTCAATCCCATACTTCTGTATTTTCTGCAATAGCCTACCGTGGGGAACTTTATCAAACGCCTTACTGAAATCCATATCGACCACATCCACGGCTTTACCCTCATCCACCTGTTTGGTCACCTTGTCAAAAAACTCAATAAGGTTTGTGAGACACGACCTACCCTTCACAAAACCGTGCTGACTATCTCTAATGAACTTATTCTTTTCAAGATGATTATAAATCCTATCTCTTATAACCTTTTCCAACATTTTACCCACAACCGAAGTAAGGTTCACAGGTCTATAATTACCAGGGCTGTCTCTACTCCCCTTCTTGAACAAGGGGACAACATTTGCTATCCTCCAGTCTTCCGGCACTATTCCTGTCGACAATGACGACATAAAGATCAAGGACAAAGACTCTGCAATCTCCTCCCTGGCTTCCCAGAGAATCCTAGGATAAATCCCATCTGGCCCAGGGGACTTATCTATTTTCACACTTTCCAAAATTGCTAACACCACCTCCTTGTGAAACTCAATCCCATCTAGCCTAGTCGTCTGTATCTCAGTATTCTCCTCGACAACATTTTCTTTCTCCACTGTAAATACTGACGAAAAATATTCATTTAACACTTCCCCTATCTCCTCCGATTCCACACGCAACTTCCCACTACTATCCTTGATTGGCCCTAACCTATCTCTAGTCATTCTTTTATTCCTGATATACCGAGAGAAAGCCTTAGGGTTTTCTTTGATCCTATCCGCCAATGACTTCTCGTGTCCTCTCCTTGCTCTTCTTATCTCTCCCTTTAGATCCTTCCTGGCTAGCTTGTAACTCTCAAGCGCCCTAACTGAGCCTTCACGTCTCATCCGAACATAAGCCTTCTTCTTCCTCTTGACAAGCTCTTCAACTTCTTTAGTAAACCACGGCTCCCTCGCTCGACAACTTCCTCCCTGCCTGACAGGTACATACTTATCAAGGACACGTAGTAGCTGCTCCTTGAATAAGCTCCACATTTCGATTGTGCCCAACCCCTGCAGTTTCCTTCCCCATCCTACGCATCCTAAATCTTGCCGAATCGCATCATAATTTCCTTTCCCCCAGCTATAATTCTTGCCCTGCTGTATTTGCCTGTCCCTGCCCATCGCTAAGGTAAACCTAACCGAATTGTGATCACTATCACCAAAGTGCTCACCAACTTCTAAATCTAACACCTGGCCGGGTTCATTACCCAGTACCAAATCCAATGTGGCATCGCCCCTGGTTGGCCTGTCTACATACTGTGTCAGAAAACCCTCCTGCACACACTGGACAAAAACAGACCCATCTAAAGTACTCGAACTATAGTATTTCCAGTCAATATTTGGAAAGTTAAAGTCCCCCATAAACACTACCCTGTTACTCTCGCTCCTGTCAAGAATCATCTTTGCTATCCTTTCCTCTACATCTCTGGAACTATTTGGAGGTCTATAGAAAACTCCCAACAGGGTGACCTCTCCTCTCCTGTTTCTAACCTCAGCCCAGACTACCTCAGTAGACGAGTCCTCAAACGTCCTTTCTGCCGCTGCAATACTTTCCTTGATTAACAATGCCACACCCCCCCCTCTTTTACCATCTTCTCTGTTCTTAGTGAAACATCTAAATCCCGGAACCCGCAACATCCATTCCTGTCCCTGCTCTACCCATGTCTCTGAAATGGCCACAACATCGAGATCCCAGGTACCAACCCATGCTGCAAGCTCACCCACCTTATTCCGGATGCTCCTGGCGTTGAAGTAGACACATTTTACACCAAGCTCTTGCTTGCCAGTGCCCTCTTGTGTCCTTATAACCTTATCTCTGCCCTCACTACTCTCAACATCCTGCACATTGGAACTACAATTTAGGTTCCCATCCCCCTGCTGAATTAGTTTAAACCCCCCCCGAAGAGCACTAGCAAATCTCCCCCCCAGGATATTGGTACCCCTCTGGTTCAGGTGAAGACCATCCTGTTTGTAGAGGTCCCACCTACCCCAGAAAGATCCCCAATTATCCAGGAAACCAAAACCCTCCCTCCTGCACCATCCCTGCAGCCATGTGTTCAACTCCTCTCTCTCCCTATTCCTCACTTCGCTAGCACGTGGCACGGGCAACAACCCAGAGATAACAACTCTGTTTGTTCTCGCTCTAAGCTTCCACCCTAGCTCCCTGAATTTCTGCCTTAAATCCCCATCTGTCTTCCTACGTATGTCGTTGGTGCCTATGTGTACCACGACTTGGGGCTGCTCCCCCTCCCCCTTGAGGATCCCAAAAACACGATCCGAGACATCACGTACCCTGGCACCTGGGAGGCAACACACCAACCGTGAGTCTCTCTCGTTCCCACAAAACCTCCTATCTGTTCCCCTAACTATGGAGTCCCCAATGACTAATGCTCTGCTCCTCTTACCCCTTCCCTTCTGAGCAACAGGGACAGACTCTGCGCCAGAGACCTGTATCCCATTGCCTACCCCTGGTAAGTCGTCTCCCCCAACAGTATCCAAAACGGTCTACCTGTTGTTGAGGGAAACGGCCACAGGGGATCCCTGCACTGCCTGCTGGTTCCCTCTCCTTCCCCTGACGGTAACCCATCTACCTTCTTCTTTTACCTGAGGTGTGACTGCCTCCTGATAACCCCTCTCAATAATCCCCTCCGCCTCCCGAATGATCCGAAGTTCCTCCAGCTCCAGCTCCAGTTCCCTAACGCGGTCCTGGAGGAGCTGGAGCTGGGTGCACTTCCCGCAGATGCAGTCAGCAGGGACACCCTTGGCGACCCTTACCTCCCACATTCTGCAGGAGGAACATTCAACTGCCTTAACCCCCATTCCCACTATTCTAAATTCCCAAGTTTTTAACCAATCACACGATAAAACAAGAAGAGAAATAGAAAAAGCCTTACCTTACCTACACACAACCGAGTCCTTTTTTTTGGTAAGAGGACACTACAAGAGTAGTGTCTCGGGTTCAGAAACAGCCCAAATATATAGGTTTCTACTTACCCAGCAGTCCCTGCTCCACCGAAACTCCCGATGAAATTGACTTCCTAGCTGTTCACTCCTCGCTCGCAATGCCTTTGCTCCTGGAAAAGCTGCACAACGAAAAGGTAAGAGAATTTACACAGCCCAAATATATAGGTTTCTACTTACCCAGCAGTCCCTGCTCCACCGAAACTCCCGATGAAATTGACTTCCCAGCTGTTCACTCCTCGCTCGCAATGCCTGTGCTCCTGGAAAAGCTGCACAACGAAAATCTTAAATGGTAAGGGATTAGAAAGTGTAGATGTACAAAGGAATCTGTGTGTCTTTGTCAATAAGTCACTGAAACCTAACATACAGGTGCAGCAAGCAATTAAGAAGGCTAACGGTATGTTGGCTTTTATCGCAAGAGGATTTGAGTGCAGGAGTAGTGAAGTTTTGCTTCAATTATAAAGAACCTTGGTTAGACCGCACTTGGAGTACCCTGTACAGTTTTGGTCCCCTTACCTTAGGAAGGATATTATTGCCATAGAGGGAGTACAATGAAGGTTCACCAGTCCTGTTTCCGGGATGAAGGGAGATTGGAGAATCTGGGCCTGTATTCTCTAGAATTTCAAAGAATGAGAGGTGATCTCATTGAAACCTACAAAATATTGAAAGGGCTAGACAGGTTGGGGAGTCTAAAACCAGGAGACACAATTTCAAAATAAGTGGGAGGCTACATTGGACAGAGGTGAGAAGAAATTTCTTTACTCAGAGGCTTGTGAATCTTTGGAATTCTCTGCCCCAGAGGGCTGTGGAAAGTCAAACATTGATTATGTTTAAAGCTGAGATTGACAGATTTTAAATACAAATGACCTAAAGGGATATGCGGATAGTGTCGGAAAAAGGCATTGAAGTCAATGTCACAATCCGCCATGATCATACTGAATGGTGGGGCTAAGTGGCCTACTCCTGCTCCAATGTTCCTTTGTTTTTCTCGAACATTCCAGCCTGTCTCTTTTAGTTTCAGTTTCAAACAATCAAATACAATGAACACTGATCAGTGGACAGGCTAATACAATCAAACCCAGATCAAGTAAACACTACACAGAGCAGTGTAGTGACCTGGCTACAGACAGCAGTGCAGGACAGGAAGGAAAAGATAAATTAATGCCAGTAGCTCATCGGGGAATAAGTACCATGCAAAGAATAGAAGTAAAACAATAAAATTAAAAAGGTTCTTTCTCTGAATACGTGAAGCCATCATCATGAAATAGAGGAACTAGTGGCAGAGATAAAGATTAATTCTTTACATATAATCGCACATTAGATCCTTAGATGGAGACTTGACGGTTGAAGGCATCACCATGAATGGGAGGGCAAAGGGATAGAACATTAACATGGTGTTAGAGCAAAAGAGAGCTGTGAGTGGAGGGTGGGTTTTAGTAGGGCTGGAGAATGTTATTGATATAGAAAGATATTATCATATGGAAGGATCTACAAGAATCAGAACTTTAAATTCAAGTTTTTGGAGGTCAAGGACCTAATGAAGTTCAAGATGAATATGTTTGTCAGATGAGAGGAGCTTGGAGGGGATCAGATGTGGGCAGCAGGGTTTTATCGGAGCTGAGGTTTATTAATCTTGTAAATGGGATGTCGACCAGGAGGACATTGGGTAAAGTGAGTCTCGAGATGACAAGAGCATGGATGAGAGATTCAACAGCACGTGGACTGCGGAGTGAATGGAGGACTTTGATGTTATGGAAGTAGGTGGTCTTTGTGATGAGAGAATATGAGTTCCTGATGCTCATCGTGGGGTCGAATGAGAACCAAGGTTACAAACATTATGGGTCCGGCAGAGACAAAGGCCAAGGAGTAGTAGTAGAGAGTAGAAGGTGCAGAGTTTGTGTTCTGGACTCGAAGATTATGGTTCCTGCCCTCTCAATGTTTAACTGGAGGAACCTGTGAATCATAAATACTGCATCTCAATATCATTCAAGCAATCTGAAACCCAGTGGCAGTGTAAGGGTTGAGTGTGGTAATAGAGAGGTATAAATATATGTCGTTAGTGTACATTTGGAAGCTGACCCTGTGTGTTCTGATAATGTCTTCAAAGGGCAGTATGGAGATGGGAAAGAACAGCTGGAGGGCTGGAGTAGATCCTTGGAGGCTCCAAGAAAAAAAGTGAGGCTTTTATCGGACAGCAGATAAGAACAGAACCACACGAGGACAGTACCAGTTATGTGGTGAATGGATCAGAGGCATTGATGGAGAATTGTGTGGTCAACCATATCAAAGATTGCAGAGAGACTGAGGAGGTCTTGTGGAGGGATTATACACCACAGTAACAGTCACAGAAGGTGCAATGTTTCACTTTGTTTGGGACCATTTGAGTATTGTGGAAGGGGTGGAAACCTGATTGAAGAGATACAAATATATTATTGTCAGAAGGATGTGGGAGGGAACAAAACTTTGAAGGGATTTGGGGAGGAAGGGGAGGTGTGAGATGGGATTGTAGTTTCTTTTAAGAACGTAGGGGTGTGGTTTGACTTTGGAAGAAGAGGTGACAATAGTGGTTTTGAAAGGGATGGAGAAGGTGAGGAGAGGGACACATGTCAGATATCAACTAACATGGGGACCCAGAACAGAAGTGGTTATTATTCGAGTGGAAATAAGCTCAAGGGTGCAGGAGGTGGCTTTCATGGACTAGACAAATTTACATAGAGATTGATGGGAATTGGGACAGAGATTGGTAAAAGCAGTTGGTTGAAGACAGAAAGGGTTGGTTTGGTGGACAATCGAAGGCTGATTTCGACAGGAGCAGGTGAACAGTTGCTCTCAACATGAGAAGCAAAGATGTCGTTGAGCTTCTCACATGTTCATGGACTTGACGGAGGAGGAGGTAAGGGAGAGGTGCTTATAAAGTCTAATGGTAGTGAAGAAGAGACACAGGGGATATCTTGACATTCCAGGATGACCCTGGAGAAATGACAACATAGAGACAGTGAGGCCGCTTCATGTGATCCAGTATGAACCAGTTGTGGAGCAGAAACATTCAGCGGTCCACTGCAAAGACTTGAAGCAGAAAATGTGAGGTCAGAACAGGACATTGTATGAGGGAATTAGACAGTCAACATACTGGCAAAGACGCATTTGAATCCATTTTGGCCTCTTTTTGAGGAACATTTTTTTCTGCATTTGTGCCTTCTCCAACAATGTGAGTTTGGTCTTGAGAAAAAGATAGTTGTAATGCATTGATCCAATGGTGAATTGTGATGATTGTCCGGACATCCTTGCCTGAGGTTATTTAGTGTTACTATTCCATGATGGGGAATTAATTTGATGTATTTTGATGGTGTACGGTTGCTGTAACGCCACAAATCCAGCAGTTAAATTAACATTGGGATATTCATGTTTTACCATTTTATTTACCTACACTAAAATTCATCTTTAACATTATGGTCATTATACATCACGATCCAAAATCTTGTTAAACTCTTCTCATTGTCCTTCACCTGCCCACAAGGATTTCAGGAATATAAAAGCAAGTGATTTATAAACCTATAAACCCTGCTCCAGATCAATGTTCGTTACTTGTTATTGACACAATTTCCTATTCAGTGTAAACAAATATTTCACCCCATTCTTCAGCTCCTCTCTGAATGTCCTCTGTGTCAGTCCATAGATACAAGTGTTTGTGCAGCAACTGAGAAGGTCCAGCATAAACCCAACTTGTTGGGTTATATATATCGGGTTACTGTAATATTTGTCTGTGTAATAAAAGTTTACCACTTGCCAGTTTAACGTATGGACAATGTTAGTCAGCCACAGCAGTATGAAACTGGCAGAAATTGTGAAAAGCAAAATCATGGATTTCCTCCGATTCTTCACCTCTGGATCATTCTGATTCTCACTGTTGCTCCGGAGTCCCCTGCGCACTCGATTTGCCACTATAATGTGTCTGACGGTCAGAGCATTGAACAACAGAATTAGAAAGATTGGTAAAAGAGGGGTTATGATGATGTGGATACAGTCGTAAACCGTCCACAAGGGGGAGGTGAGATAATCAGCTGCAGGAACACAATACCAAGGCACGTTGTCAATTATAACTGCAGCTTCAGATGAATAATAAAAGGGAAAACTTTTGAGACAGCTCACCACAAACACGGTGGCAATAACCACTGTCGCTGTTTTCTCGGTGTTATATTTTGATTGCAGATTCGGACAGCAAATTGCTACAAAGCGATCAAAAGTGAAGGCGCTAGTAAACCAGACAGAACAATCTAAAGCGACAACATAGGCGAAAAGGTTTACCAGACACACAGGAGTTATAAACAGGAAGCTAACTGGAAAGTACATGGTATTAATTCGGTGTAATATCACATTGATGATAACCACCATCAGATCCGACACTGCCATGGCCACCAGGTAACGAGTGATACATTTGGAGAGACCGCAATTTCCTCGAGACAAAATCACAATCGCCACCAAGTTAACTGTAAGAAATAGAAAACATAACATTTACTGCCCCAAAACATTTTTTAAAGAACCATTTATAGTCCAAGAATAATTAATGAAATATGCATTTTCCAGTTCCAAATTAAATGTAATTCTTACTTTACAGAACTGTTTTTTTGGTGGCAGGGTTAGGATAGCAAAAGAAAGTACAGGAAAATTAAAATGCAAATAAAGATGTTGATCTCAGTTAGAGACAAAGATGCTGAGGAAAAAGTACTGAAGTATTTCAGGAGAATTCTGTTATCAAAAAGAAGGGTGCCTCCAAAAGTAGATACCTGCGGTTCAGCTCTGCCATGCTGTGTTGTAGTCTGTGTAACATGGAGAGTGCACTCTCACCCTGTTTTATTATCGTCTGAACAACATGGAGAGAGCACTCTCACCCTGTTTTATTATAGTCTGTACAACATGGAGAGAGCACTCTCACCCTGTTAGATTATAGTCTGAACAACATGGAGAGAACACTCTCACCCTGTTTTATTATAGTCTGTACCACATGGAGAGAACACTCTCACCCTGTTTTATTATAGTCTGTACAACATGGAGAGAGCACTCTCACCCTGTTTTATTATAGTCTGTACAACATGGAGAGAACACTCTCACCCTGTTTTATTATAGTCTGTACAACATGGAGAGAACACTCTCACCCTGTTTTATTATGGTCTGTACAACATGGAGAGAGCACTCTCACCCTGTTTTATTATGGTCTGTACAACATGGAGAGAGCACTCTCACCCTGTTAGATTATAGTCTGAACAACATGGAGAGAACACTCTCACCCTGTTTTATTATGGTCTGTACAACATGGAGAGAGCACTCTCACCCTGTTAGATTATAGTCTGAACAACATGGAGAGAGCACTCTCACCCTGTTTTATTATAGTCTGTACAACATGGAGAGAGCACTCTCACCCTGTTTTATTATGGTCTGTACAACATGGAGAGAGCACTCTCACCCTGTTTTATTATGGTCTGTGCAACATGGAGAGAGCACTCTCACCCTGTTTTATTATGGTCTGTGCAACATGGAGAGAGCACTCTCACCCTGTTTTATTATAGTCTATACAACATGGAGAGAACACTCTCACCCTGTTTTATTATAGTCTGTACAACATGGAGCGAGCACTCTCACCCTGTTTTATTATAGTCTGTACAACATGGAGCGAGCACTCTCACCCTGTTTTATTATAGTCTGTACAACATGGAGCGAGCACTCTCACCCTGTTTTATTATAGTCTGTACAACATGGAGCGAGCACTCTCACCCTGTTTTATTATAGTCTGTACAACATGGAGCGAGCACTCTCACCCTGTTTTATTATAGTCTGTACAACATGGAGAGAACACTCTCACCCTGTTTTATTATGGTCTGTGCAACATGGAGAGAGCACTCTCACCCTGTTTTATTATGGTCTGTGCAACATGGAGAGAGCACTCTCACCCTGTTTTATTATGGTCTGTGCAACATGGAGAGAGCACTCTCACCCTGTTTTATTATGGTCTGTGCAACATGGAGAGAGCACTCTCACCCTGTTTTATTATGGTCTGTCCAACATGGAGAGAGCACTCTCACCCTGTTTTATTATGGTCTGTGCAACATGGAGAGAGCACTCTCACCCTGTTTTATTATGGTCTGTGCAACATGGAGAGAGCACTCTCACCCTGTTTTATTATGGTCTGTGCAACATGGAGAGAGCACTCTCACCCTGTTTTATTATAGTCTGTACAACATGGAGAGAGCACTCTCACCCTGTTTTATTATAGTCTGTACAACATGGAGAGAGCACTCTCACCCTGTTTTATTATGGTCTG
Organism: Heterodontus francisci; assembly: GCF_036365525.1. Taxonomy (NCBI): domain Eukaryota; kingdom Metazoa; phylum Chordata; class Chondrichthyes; order Heterodontiformes; family Heterodontidae; genus Heterodontus; species Heterodontus francisci. The sequence continues at coordinate 55,339,145 of NC_090406.1, read as the reverse complement.
TGCAACATGGAGAGAGCACTCTCACCCTGTTTTATTATAGTCTGTACAACATGGAGAGAACACTCTCACCCTGTTTTATTATAGTCTGTACAACATGGAGAGAGCACTCTCACCCTGTTTTATTATGGTCTGTGCAACATGGAGAGAACACTCTCACCCTGTTTTATTATAGTCTGTACAACATGGAGAGAACACTCTTACCCTGTTTTATTATAGTCTGCACAACATGGAGAGAACACTCTCACCCTGTTAGATTATAGTCTGCACAACATAGAGAGTGCACTCTCACTCTGTCAGATTATAGTCTGTACAACATGGAGAGAGCACTCTCACCCTGTTTTATTATAGTCTGCACAACATGGAGAGAGCACTCTCACCCTGTTAGATTATAGTCTGCACAACATAGAGAGTGCACTCTCACTCTGTTAGATTATAGTCTGTACAACATGGAGAGAGCACTCTCACTCTGTTAGATTATAGTCTGTACAACATGGAGAGAGCACTCTCACTCTGTTAGATTATAGACTGTACAACATGGAGAGAGCACTCTCACCCTGTTAGATTATAGTCTGCACAACATAGAGAGTGCACTCTCACTCTGTCAGATTATAGTCTGAACAACATGGAGAGAGCACTCTCACCCTGTTTTATAATAGTCTGCACAACATGGAGAGAGCACTCTCACCATGTTAGATTATAGTCTGCACAACATAGAGAGTGCACTCTCACTCTGTTAGATTATAGTCTGTACAACATGGAGAGAGCACTCTCACTCTGTTAGATTATAGCCTGTACAACATGGAGAGAGCACTCTCACTCTGTTAGATTATAGTCTGTACAACATGGAGAGAACACTCTCACCCTGTTTTATTATAGTCTGTACAACATGGAGAGAACACTCTCACCCTGTTTTATTATAGTCTGTACAACATGGAGAGAACACTCTCACCCTGTTTTATTATAGTCTGTACAACATGGAGAAAACACTCTCACCCTGTTTTATTATAGTCTGTACAACATGGAGAGAACACTCTCACCCTGTTTTATTATAGTCTGTACAACATGGAGAGAGCACTCTCACCCTGTTTTATTATACTCTGTACAACATGGAGAGAGCACTCTCACCCTGTTTTATTATAGTCTGTACAACATGGAGAAAACACTCTCACCCTGTTTTATTATAGTCTGTACAACATGGAGAGAACACTCTCACCCTGTTTTATTATAGTTTGTACAACATGGAGAGAACACTCTCACCCTGTTTTATTATAGTCTGTACAACATGGAGAGAACACTCTCACCGTTTTATTATAGTCTGTACAACATGGAGAGAATACTCTCACCCTGTTTGATTATAGTCTGTACAACATGGAGAGAACACTCTCACCCTGTTTTATTATAGTCTGTACAACATGGAGAGAACACTCTCACCCTGTTTTATTATAGTCTGTACAACATGGAGAGAACACTCTCACCCTGTTTTATTATAGTCTGTACAACATGGAGAGAACACTCTCACCCTGTTTGATTATAGTCTGTACAACATGGAGAGAAAACTCTCACCCTGTTTTATTATAGTCTGTACAACATGGAGAGAGCACTCTCACCCTGTTTTATTATAGTCTGTACAACATGGAGAGAGCACTCTCACCCTGTTTTATTATAGTCTGTACAACATGGAGAGAACACTCTCACCCTGTTTTATTATAGTCTGTACAACATGGAGAGAACACTCTCACCCTGTTTTATTATAGTCTGTACAACATGGAGAAAACACTCTCACCCTGTTTGATTATAGTCTGTACAACATGGAGAGAGCACTCTCACCCTGTTTTATTATGGTCTGTACAACATGGAGAGAGCACTCTCACCCTGTTTTATTATATCTGTACAACATGGAGAGAGCACTCTCACCCTGTTTTATTATAGTCTGTACAACATGGAGAGAACACTCTCACCCTGTTTTATTATGGTCTGTACAACATGGAGAGAGCACTCTCACCCTGTTTTATTATAGTCTGTACAACATGGAGAGAGCACTCTAACCCTGTTTTATTATAGTCTGTACAACATGGAGAGAACACTCTCACCCTGTTTTATTATAGTCTGTACAACATGGAGAGAGCACTCTCACCCTGTTTTATTACAGTCTGTACAACATGGAGAGAGCACTCTCACCCTGTTTTATTATAGTCTGTACAACATGGAGAGAACACTCTCACCCTGTTTTATTATAGTCTGTACAACATGGAGAGAACACTCTCACCCTGTTTTATTATATCTGTACAACATGGAGAGAGCACTCTAACCCTGTTTTATTACAGTCTGTACAACATGGAGAGAACACTCTCACCCTGTTTTATTATAGTCTGTACAACATGGAGAGAGCACTCTCACCCTGTTTTATTATAGTCTGTACAACATGGAGAAAACACTCTCACCCTGTTTGATTATACTCTGTACAACATGGAGAGAACACTCTCACCCTGTTTTATGATAGTCTGTACAACATGGAGAGAGCACTCTCACCCTGTTTTATTATAGTCTGTACAACATGGAGAGAACACTCTCACCCTGTTTTATTATAGTCTGTACAACATGGAGACAACACTCTCACCCTGTTTTATTATAGTCTGTACAACATGGAGAGAGCACTCTCACCCTGTTTTATTATGGTCTGTACAACATGGAGAGAGCACTCTCACCCTGTTTTATTATATCTGTACAACATGGAGAGAGCACTCTCACCCTGTTTTATTATATCTGTACAACATGGAGAGAGCACTCTCACCCTGTTTTATTATAGTCTGTACAACATGGAGAGAACACTCTCACCCTTTTTTATTATGGTCTGTACAACATGGAGAGAGCACTCTCACCCTGTTTTATTATGGTCTGTACAACATGGAGAGAACACTCTTACCCTGTTTTATTATAGTCTGCACAACATGGAGAGAACACTCTCACCCTGTTTTATTATGGTCTGTACAACATGGAGAGAGCACTCTCACCCTGTTTTATTATAGTCTGTACAACATGGAGAGAGCACTCTAACCCTGTTTTATTATAGTCTGTACAACATGGAGAGAACACTCTCACCCTGTTTTATTATGGTCTGTACAACATGGAGAGAGCACTCTCACCCTGTTTTATTACAGTCTGTACAACATGGAGAGAGCACTCTCACCCTGTTTTATTATAGTCTGTACAACATGGAGAGAACACTCTCACCCTGTTTTATTATAGTCTGTACAACATGGAGAGAACACTCTCACCCTGTTTTATTATATCTGTACAACATGGAGAGAGCACTCTAACCCTGTTTTATTACAGTCTGTACAACATGGAGAGAACACTCTCACCCTGTTTTATTATAGTCTGTACAACATGGAGAGAGCACTCTCACCCTGTTTTATTATAGTCTGTACAACATGGAGAGAGCACTCTCCCCCTGTTTTATTATAGTCTGTACAACATGGAGAGAACACTCTCACCCTGTTTTATTATAGTCTGTACAACATGGAGAGAGCACTCTTACCCTGTTTTATTATAGTCTGTACAACATGGAGAGAGCACTCTCACTCTGTTAGATTATAGTCTGTACAACATGGAGAGAACACTCTCACCCTGTTTTATTATAGTCTGTACAACATGGAGAGAACACTCTCACCCTGTTTTATTATAGTCTGTACAACATGGAGAGAACACTCTTACCCTGTTTTATTATAGTCTGCACAACATGGAGAGAACACTCTCACCCTGTTAGATTATAGTCTGCACAACATAGAGAGTGCACTCTCACTCTGTCAGATTATAGTCTGTACAACATGGAGAGAGCACTCTCACCCTGTTTTATTATAGTCTGCACAACATGGAGAGAGCACTCTCACCCTGTTAGATTATAGTCTGCACAACATAGAGAGTGCACTCTCACTCTGTTAGATTATAGTCTGTACAACATGGAGAGAGCACTCTCACTCTGTTAGATTATAGTCTGTACAACATGGAGAGAGCACTCTCACTCTGTTAGATTATAGACTGTACAACATGGAGAGAGCACTCTCACCCTGTTAGATTATAGTCTGCACAACATAGAGAGTGCACTCTCACTCTGTCAGATTATAGTCTGTACAACATGGAGAGAGCACTCTCACCCTGTTTTATAATAGTCTGCACAACATGGAGAGAGCACTCTCACTCTGTTAGATTATAGTCTGTACAACATGGAGAGAACACTCTCACCCTGTTTTATTATAGTCTGTACAACATGGAGAGAACACTCTCACCCTGTTTTATTATAGTCTGTACAACATGGAGAGAACACTCTCACCCTGTTTTATTATAGTCTGTACAACATGGAGAAAACACTCTCACCCTGTTTTATTATAGTCTGTACAACATGGAGAGAACACTCTCACCCTGTTTTATTATAGTCTGTACAACATGGAGAGAGCACTCTCACCCTGTTTTATTATACTCTGTACAACATGGAGAGAGCACTCTCACCCTGTTTTATTATAGTCTGTACAACATGGAGAAAACACTCTCACCCTGTTTTATTATAGTCTGTACAACATGGAGAGAACACTCTCACCCTGTTTTATTATAGTTTGTACAACATGGAGAGAACACTCTCACCCTGTTTTATTATAGTCTGTACAACATGGAGAGAACACTCTCACCGTTTTATTATAGTCTGTACAACATGGAGAGAATACTCTCACCCTGTTTGATTATAGTCTGTACAACATGGAGAGAACACTCTCACCCTGTTTTATTATAGTCTGTACAACATGGAGAGAACACTCTCACCCTGTTTTATTATAGTCTGTACAACATGGAGAGAACACTCTCACCCTGTTTTATTATAGTCTGTACAACATGGAGAGAACACTCTCACCCTGTTTGATTATAGTCTGTACAACATGGAGAGAAAACTCTCACCCTGTTTTATTATAGTCTGTACAACATGGAGAGAGCACTCTCACCCTGTTTTATTATAGTCTGTACAACATGGAGAGAGCACTCTCACCCTGTTTTATTATAGTCTGTACAACATGGAGAGAACACTCTCACCCTGTTTTATTATAGTCTGTACAACATGGAGAGAGCACTCTCACCCTGTTTTATTATAGTCTGTACAACATGGAGAGAACACTCTCACCCTGTTTTATTATAGTCTGTACAACATGGAGAGAACACTCTCACCCTGTTTTATTATAGTCTGTACAACATGGAGAGAACACTCTCACCCTGTTTTATTATAGTCTGTACAACATGGAGAAAACACTCTCACCCTGTTTGATTATAGTCTGTACAACATGGAGAGAGCACTCTCACCCTGTTTTATTATGGTCTGTACAACATGGAGAGAGCACTCTCACCCTGTTTTATTATATCTGTACAACATGGAGAGAGCACTCTCACCCTGTTTTATTATAGTCTGTACAACATGGAGAGAACACTCTCACCCTGTTTTATTATGGTCTGTACAACATGGAGAGAGCACTCTCACCCTGTTTTATTATAGTCTGTACAACATGGAGAGAGCACTCTAACCCTGTTTTATTATAGTCTGTACAACATGGAGAGAACACTCTCACCCTGTTTTATTATGGTCTGTACAACATGGAGAGAGCACTCTCACCCTGTTTTATTACAGTCTGTACAACATGGAGAGAGCACTCTCACCCTGTTTTATTATAGTCTGTACAACATGGAGAGAACACTCTCACCCTGTTTTATTATAGTCTGTACAACATGGAGAGAACACTCTCACCCTGTTTTATTATATCTGTACAACATGGAGAGAGCACTCTAACCCTGTTTTATTACAGTCTGTACAACATGGAGAGAACACTCTCACCCTGTTTTATTATAGTCTGTACAACATGGAGAGAGCACTCTCACCCTGTTTTATTATAGTCTGTACAACATGGAGAAAACACTCTCACCCTGTTTGATTATACTCTGTACAACATGGAGAGAACACTCTCACCCTGTTTTATGATAGTCTGTACAACATGGAGAGAGCACTCTCACCCTGTTTTATTATAGTCTGTACAACATGGAGAGAACACTCTCACCCTGTTTTATTATAGTCTGTACAACATGGAGACAACACTCTCACCCTGTTTTATTATAGTCTGTACAACATGGAGAGAGCACTCTCACCCTGTTTTATTATATCTGTACAACATGGAGAGAGCACTCTCACCCTGTTTTATTATATCTGTACAACATGGAGAGAGCACTCTCACCCTGTTTTATTATGGTCTGTACAACATGGAGAGAACACTCTTACCCTGTTTTATTATAGTCTGCACAACATGGAGAGAACACTCTCACCCTGTTAGATTATAGTCTGTGCAACATAGAGAGTGCACTCTCACTCTGTCAGATTATAGTCTGTACAACATGGAGAGAGCACTCTCACCCTGTTTTATTACAGTCTGCACAACATGGAGAGAGCACTCTCACCCTGTTTTATTATATCTGTACAACATGGAGAGAGCACTCTCACCCTGTTTTATTATAGTCTGCACAACATGGAGAGAGCACTCTCACCCTGTTAGATTATAGTCTGCACAACATAGAGAGTGCACTCTCACTCTGTTAGATTATAGTCTGGACAACATGGAGAGAGCACTCTCACTCTGTTAGATTATAGTCTGTACAACATGGAGAGAGCACTCTCACTCTGTTAGATTATAGACTGTACAACATGGATAGAGCACTCTCACCCTGTTAGATTATAGTCTGCACAACATAGAGAGTGCACTCTCACTCTGTCAGATTATAGTCTGTACAACATGGAGAGAGCACTCTCACCCTGTTTAATAATAGTCTGCACAACATGGAGAGAGCACTCTCACCATGTTAGATTATAGTCTGCACAACATAGAGAGTGCACTCTCACTCTGTTAGATTATAGTCTGTACAACATGGAGAGAGCACTCTCACTCTGTTAGATTATAGTCTGTACAACATGGAGAGAGCACTCTCACTCTGTTAGATTATAGTCTGTACAACATGGAGAGAACACTCTCACCCTGTTTTATTATAGTCTGTACAACATGGAGAGAACACTCTCACCCTGTTTTATTATAGTCTGTACAACATGGAGAGAACACTCTCACCCTGTTTTATTATAGTCTGTACAACATGGAGAAAACACTCTCACCCTGTTTTATTATAGTCTGTACAACATGGAGAGAACACTCTCACCCTGTTTTATTATAGTCTGTACAACATGGAGAGAACACTCTCACCCTGTTTTATTATACTCTGTACAACATGGAGAGAGCACTCTCACCCTGTTTTATTATAGTCTGTACAACATGGAGAAAACACTCTCACCCTGTTTTATTATAGTCTGTACAACATGGAGAGAACACTCTCACCCTGTTTTATTATAGTTTGTACAACATGGAGAGAACACTCTCACCCTGTTTTATTATAGTCTGTACAACATGGAGAGAACACTCTCACCCTGTTTTATTATAGTCTGTACAACATGGAGAGAATACTCTCACCCTGTTTGATTATAGTCTGTACAACATGGAGAGAACACTCTCACCCTGTTTTATTATAGTCTGTACAACATGGAGAGAACACTCTCACCCTGTTTTATTATAGTCTGTACAACATGGAGAGAACACTCTCACCCTGTTTTATTATAGTCTGTACAACATGGAGAGAACACTCTCACCCTGTTTGATTATAGTCTGTACAACATGGAGAGAAAACTCTCACCCTGTTTTATTATAGTCTGTACAACATGGAGAGAGCACTCTCACCCTGTTTTATTATAGTCTGTACAACATGGAGAGAGCACTCTCACCCTGTTTTATTATAGTCTGTACAACATGGAGAGAACACTCTCACCCTGTTTTATTATAGTCTGTACAACATGGAGAGAGCACTCTCACCCTGTTTTATTATAGTCTGTACAACATGGAGAGAACACTCTCACCCTGTTTTATTATAGTCTGTACAACATGGAGAGAACACTCTCACCCTGTTTTATTATAGTCTGTACAACATGGAGAGAACACTCTCACCCTGTTTTATTATAGTCTGTACAACATGGAGAGAACACTCTCACCCTGTTTTATTATAGTCTGTACAACATGGAGAGAACACTCTCACCCTGTTTTATTATAGTCTGTACAACATGGAGAGAACACTCTCACCCTGTTTGATTATAGTCTGTACAACATGGAGAGAAAACTCTCACCCTGTTTTATTATAGTCTGTACAACATGGAGAGAGCACTCTCACCCTGTTTTATTATAGTCTGTACAACATGGAGAGAGCACTCTCACCCTGTTTTATTATAGTCTGTACAACATGGAGAGAACACTCTCACCCTGTTTTATTATAGTCTGTACAACATGGAGAGAGCACTCTCACCCTGTTTTATTATAGTCTGTACAACATGGAGAGAACACTCTCACCCTGTTTTATTATAGTCTGTACAACATGGAGAGAACACTCTCACCCTGTTTTATTATAGTCTGTACAACATGGAGAGAACACTCTCACCCTGTTTTATTATAGTCTGTACAACATGGAGAAAACACTCTCACCCTGTTTGATTATAGTCTGTACAACATGGAGAGAGCACTCTCACCCTGTTTAATAATAGTCTGCACAACATGGAGAGAGCACTCTCACCATGTTAGATTATAGTCTGCACAACATAGAGAGTGCACTCTCACTCTGTTAGATTATAGTCTGTACAACATGGAGAGAGCACTCTCACTCTGTTAGATTATAGTCTGTACAACATGGAGAGAGCACTCTCACTCTGTTAGATTATAGTCTGTACAACATGGAGAGAACACTCTCACCCTGTTAGATTATAGTCTGAACAACATGGAGAGAGCACTCTCACTCTGTTAGATTATAGTCTGGACAACATGGAGAGAGCACTCTCACTCTGTTAAATTACAGTCTGGACAACATGGAGAGAGCACTCTCACTCTGTTAAATTACAGTCTGGACAACATGGAGAGTGCACTCTCACTCTGTTAAATTATAGTCTGAACAACATGGAGAGAGCACTCTCACTCTGTTAGATTATAGTCTGTACAACATGGAGAGAGCACTCTCACCCTGTTTTATTATAGTCTGTACAACATGGAGAGAGCACTCTCACCCTGTTTTATTATAGTCTGTACAACATGGAGAGAGCACTCTCACCCTGTTTTATTATGGTCTGTACAACATGGAGAGTGCACTCTCACCCTGTTTTATTATAGTCTGTACAACATGGAGAGAGCACTCTCACCCTGTTTTATTACAGCCTCTACAACATGGAGAGAGCACTCTCACCCTGTTTTATTATGGTCTGTACAACATGGTGAGTGCACTCTCACCCTGTTTTATTATACTCTGTACAACATGGAGAGAGCACTCTCACCCTGTTTTATTATGGTCTGTACAACATGGAGAGAGCACTTTCACCCTGTTTTATTATACTCTGTACAACATGGAGAGAGCACTCTCACCCTGTTTTATTATGGTCTGTACAACATGGAGAGAGCACTCTCACCCTATTTTATTATACTCTGTACAACATGGAGAGAGCACTCTCACCCTGTTTTATTATGGTCTGTACAACATGGAGAGAGCACTCTCACCCTGTTTTATTATAGTCTGTACAACATGGAGAGAACACTCTCACCCTGTTTTATTATGGTCTGTACAACATGGAGAGAACACTCTCACCCTGTTTTATTATAGTCTGTACAACATGGAGAGAACACTCTCACCCTGTTTTATTATGGTCTGTACAACATGGAGAGAACACTCTCACCCTGTTTTATTATGGTCTGTACAACATGGAGAGAACACTCTCACCCTGTTTTATTATAGTCTGTACAACATGGAGAGAACACTCTCACCCTGTTTTATTATAGTCTGTACAACATGGAGAGAACACTCTCACCCTGTTTTATTATAGTCTGTACAACATGGAGAGAACACACTCACCCTGTTTTATTATAGTCTGTACAACATGGAGAGAACACTCTCACCCTGTTTTATTATAGTCTGTACAACATGGAGAGAACACTCTCACCCTGTTTTATTATGGTCTGTACAACATGGAGAGAGCACTCTCACCCTGTTTTATTATGGTCTGTACAACATGGAGAGAACACTCTCACCCTGTTTTATTATGGTCTGTACAACATGGAGAGTGCACTCTCACCCTGTTTTATTATAGTCTGTACAACATGGAGAGAACACTCTCACCCTGTTTTATTATAGTCTGTACAACATGGAGAGAGCACTCTCACCCTGTTTTATTATGGTCTGTACAACATGGAGAGAACACTCTCACTCTGTTTTATTATAGTCTGTACAACATGGAGAGAACACTCTCACCCTGTTTTTTAATAGTCTGTACAACATGGAGAGAGCACTCTCACCCTGTTTTATTATGGTCTGTACAACATGGAGAGAACACTCTCACCCTGTTTTATTATAGTCTGCACAACATGGAGAGAACACTCTCACCCTGTTTTATTATAGTCTGCACAACATGGAGAGAGCACTCTCACCCTGTTTTATTATAGTCTGTACAACATGGAGAGAGCACTCTCACTCTGTTAGATTATAGTCTGTGCAACATGGAGAGAGCACTCTCACCCTGCTAGATTATAGTCTGTACAACATGGAGAGAGCACTCTCACTCTGTTAGATTATAGACTGTACAACATGGAGAGAGCACTCTCACCCTGTTAGATTATAGTCTGTACAACATAGAGAGAGCACTCTCACTCTGTCAGATTATAGTCTGTACAACATGGAGAGAGCACTCTCACCCTGTTTTATTATGGTCTGTACAACATGGAGAGAGCACTCTCACCCTGTTTTATTATGGTCTGTACAACATGGAGAGAGCACTATCGCTCTGTTAGATTATAGTCTGTACAACATGGAGAGAGCACTCTCACACTGTTAGATTTTAGTCTGTACAACATGGAGAGAGCACTCTCACTCTGTCAGATTATAGTCTGTACAACATGGAGAGAGCACTCTCACTCTGTTCGATTATAGTCTGTACAACATGGAGAGAGCACTCTCACACTGTTAGATTTTAGTCTGTACAACATGGAGAGAGCACTATCGCTCTGTTAGATTATAGTCTGTACAACATGGAGAGAGCACTCTCACCCTGTTAGATTATAGTCTGTACAACATGGAGAGAGCACTCTTACCCTGTTAGATTATAGTCTGTACAACATGGAGAGAGCACTCTCACTCTGTTAGATTATAGTCTGTACAACATGGAGAGAGCACTCTCACCCTGTTAGATTATAGTCTGTACAACATGGAGAGAGCACTCTTACCCTGTTAGATTATAGTCTGTACAACATGGAGAGAGCACTCTCACCCTGTTAGATTATAGTCTGTACAACATGGAGAGAGCACTCTTACCCTGTTAGATTATAGTCTGTACAACATGGAGAGAGCACTCTCACTCTGTTAGATTATAGTCTGTACAACATGGAGAGAGCACTCTCACTCTGTTAGATTATAGACTGTACAACATGGAGAGAGCACTCTCACTCTGTTAGATTATAGTCTGTACAACATGGAGAGAGCACTCTCACTCTGTTACATTATAGTCTGTACAACATGGAGAGAGCACTCTCACACTGTTAGATTATAGACTGTACAACATGGAGAGAGCACTCTCACCCTGTTAGATTATAGTCTGTACAACATAGAGAGAGCACTCTCACTCTGTCAGATTATAGTCTGTACAACATGGAGAGAGCACTCTCACCCTGTTAAATTATAGTCTGTACAACATGGAGAGAGCACTCTCACACTGTTAGATTTTAGTCTGTACAACATGGAGAGAGCACTCTCACTGTTCGATTATAGTCTGTACAACATGGAGAGAGCACTCTCACACTGTTAGATTTTAGTCTGTACAACATGGAGAGAGCACTATCGCTCTGTTAGATTATAGTCTGTACAACATGGAGAGAGCACTCTCACTGTGATAAATTATAGTCTGTACAACATGGAGAGAGCACTCTCACCCTGTTAGATTATAGTCTGTACAACATGGAGAGAGCACTCTCACTCTGTTAGATTATAGTCTGTACAACATGGAGAGAGCACTCTCACCCTGTTAGATTATAGTCTGAACAACATGGAGAGAGCACTCTCACTCTGTTAGATTATAGTCTGGACAACATGGAGAGAGCACTCTCACTCTGTTAAATTACAGTCTGGACAACATGGAGAGAGCACTCTCACTCTGTTAAATTACAGTCTGGACAACATGGAGAGAGCACTCTCACTCTGTTAAATTATAGTCTGAACAACATGGAGAGAGCACTCTCACTCTGTTAGATTATAGTCTGTACAACATGGAGAGAGCACTCTCAACCTGTTTTATTATAGTCTGTACAACATGGAGAGAGCACTCTCACCCTGTTTTATTATAGTCTGTACAACATGGAGAGAGCACTCTCACCCTGTTTTATTATGGTCTGTACAACATGGAGAGTGCACTCTCACCCTGTTTTATTATAGTCTGTACAACATGGAGAGAGCACTCTCACCCTGTTTTATTACAGCCTCTACAACATGGAGAGAGCACTCTCACCCTGTTTTATTATGGTCTGTACAACATGGTGAGTGCACTCTCACCCTGTTTTATTATACTCTGTACAACATGGAGAGAGCACTCTCACCCTGTTTTATTATGGTCTGTACAACATGGAGAGAGCACTTTCACCCTGTTTTATTATACTCTGTACAACATGGAGAGAGCACTCTCACCCTGTTTTATTATGGTCTGTACAACATGGAGAGAGCACTCTCACCCTATTTTATTATACTCTGTACAACATGGAGAGAGCACTCTCACCCTGTTTTATTATGGTCTGTACAACATGGAGAGAGCACTCTCACCCTGTTTTATTATAGTCTGTACAACATGGAGAGAACACTCTCACCCTGTTTTATTATGGTCTGTACAACATGGAGAGAACACTCTCACCCTGTTTTATTATAGTCTGTACAACATGGAGAGAACACTCTCACCCTGTTTTATTATGGTCTGTACAACATGGAGAGAACACTCTCACCCTGTTTTATTATGGTCTGTACAACATGGAGAGAAAACTCTCACCCTGTTTTATTATAGTCTGTACAACATGGAGAGAACACTCTCACCCTGTTTTATTATAGTCTGTACAACATGGAGAGAACACTCTCACCCTGTTTTATTATAGTCTGTACAACATGGAGAGAGCACTCTCACCCTGTTTTATTATGGTCTGTACAACATGGAGAGAACACTCTCACCCTGTTTTATTATAGTCTGTACAACATGGAGAGAGCACTCTCACCCTGTTTTATTATGGTCTGTACAACATGGAGAGAGCACTCTCACCCTGCTAGATTATAGTCTGTACAACATGGAGAGAGCACTCTCACTCTGTTAGATTATAGACTGTACAACATGGAGAGAGCACTCTCACTCTGTCAGATTATAGTCTGTACAACATGGAGAGAGCACTCTCACCCTGTTTTATTATGGTCTGTACAACATGGAGAGAGCACTCTCACCCTGTTTTATTATGGTCTGTACAACATGGAGAGAGCACTATCGCTCTGTTAGATTATAGTCTGTACAACATGGAGAGAGCACTCTCACACTGTTAGATTTTAGTCTGTACAACATGGAGAGAGCACTCTCACTCTGTCAGATTATAGTCTGTACAACATGGAGAGAGCACTCTCACTCTGTTCGATTATAGTCTGTACAACATGGAGAGAGCACTCTCACACTGTTAGATTTTAGTCTGTACAACATGGAGAGAGCACTATCGCTCTGTTAGATTATAGTCTGTACAACATGGAGAGAGCACTCTCACCCTGTTAGATTATAGTCTGTACAACATGGAGAGAGCACTCTTACCCTGTTAGATTATAGTCTGTACAACATGGAGAGAGCACTCTCACTCTGTTAGATTATAGTCTGTACAACATGGAGAGAGCACTCTCACCCTGTTAGATTATAGTCTGTACAACATGGAGAGAGCACTCTTACCCTGTTAGATTATAGTCTGTACAACATGGAGAGAGCACTCTCACCCTGTTAGATTATAGTCTGTACAACATGGAGAGAGCACTCTTACCCTGTTAGATTATAGTCTGTACAACATGGAGAGAGCACTCTCACACTGTTAGATTATAGTCTGTACAACATGGAGAGAGCACTCTCACTCTGTTAGATTATAGACTGTACAACATGGAGAGAGCACTCTCACTCTGTTAGATTATAGTCTGTACAACATGGAGAGAGCACTCTCACTCTGTTACATTATAGTCTGTACAACATGGAGAGAGCACTCTCACACTGTTAGATTATAGACTGTACAACATGGAGAGAGCACTCTCACCCTGTTAGATTATAGTCTGTACAACATAGAGAGAGCACTCTCACTCTGTCAGATTATAGTCTGTACAACATGGAGAGAGCACTCTCACCCTGTTAAATTATAGTCTGTACAACATGGAGAGAGCACTCTCACACTGTTAGATTTTAGTCTGTACAACATGGAGAGAGCACTCTCACTGTTCGATTATAGTCTGTACAACATGGAGAGAGCACTCTCACACTGTTAGATTTTAGTCTGTACAACATGGAGAGAGCACTATCGCTCTGTTAGATTATAGTCTGTACAACATGGAGAGAGCACTCTCACTGTGATAAATTATAGTCTGTACAACATGGAGAGAGCACTCTCACCCTGTTAGATTATAGTCTGTACAACATGGAGAGAGCACTCTCACTCTGTTAGATTATAGTCTGTACAACATGGAGAGAGCACTCTCACCCTGTTAGATTATAGTCTGAACAACATGGAGAGAGCACTCTCACTCTGTTAGATTATAGTCTGGACAACATGGAGAGAGCACTCTCACTCTGTTAAATTACAGTCTGGACAACATGGAGAGAGCACTCTCACTCTGTTAAATTACAGTCTGGACAACATGGAGAGAGCACTCTCACTCTGTTAAATTATAGTCTGAACAACATGGAGAGAGCACTCTCACTCTGTTAGATTATAGTCTGTACAACATGGAGAGAGCACTCTCACCCTGTTTTATTATAGTCTGTACAACATGGAGAGAGCACTCTCACCCTGTTTTATTATAGTCTGTACAACATGGAGAGAGCACTCTCACCCTGTTTTATTATGGTCTGTACAACATGGAGAGTGCACTCTCACCCTGTTTTATTATAGTCTGTACAACATGGAGAGAGCACTCTCACCCTGTTTTATTACAGCCTCTACAACATGGAGAGAGCACTCTCACCCTGTTTTATTATGGTCTGTACAACATGGTGAGTGCACTCTCACCCTGTTTTATTATACTCTGTACAACATGGAGAGAGCACTCTCACCCTGTTTTATTATGGTCTGTACAACATGGAGAGAGCACTTTCACCCTGTTTTATTATACTCTGTACAACATGGAGAGAGCACTCTCACCCTGTTTTATTATGGTCTGTACAACATGGAGAGAGCACTCTCACCCTATTTTATTATACTCTGTACAACATGGAGAGAGCACTCTCACCCTGTTTTATTATGGTCTGTACAACATGGAGAGAGCACTCTCACCCTGTTTTATTATAGTCTGTACAACATGGAGAGAACACTCTCACCCTGTTTTATTATGGTCTGTACAACATGGAGAGAACACTCTCACCCTGTTTTATTATAGTCTGTACAACATGGAGAGAACACTCTCACCCTGTTTTATTATGGTCTGTACAACATGGAGAGAACACTCTCACCCTGTTTTATTATGGTCTGTACAACATGGAGAGAACACTCTCACCCTGTTTTATTATAGTCTGTACAACATGGAGAGAACACTCTCACCCTGTTTTATTATAGTCTGTACAACATGGAGAGAACACTCTCACCCTGTTTTATTATGGTCTGTACAACATGGAGAGTGCACTCTCACCCTGTTTTATTATAGTCTGTACAACATGGAGAGAGCACTCTCACCCTGTTTTATTATGGTCTGTACAACATGGAGAGAACACTCTCACCCTGTTTTATTATGGTCTGTACAACATGGAGAGAGCACTCTCACCCTGTTTTATTATGGTCTGTACAACATGGAGAGAACACTCTCACCCTGTTTTGTTATGGTCTGTACAACATGGAGAGAGCACTCTCACCCTGTTTTATTATGGTCTGTACAACATGGAGGGAACACTCTCACCCTGTTTTATTATGGTCTGTACAACATGGAGAGAACACTCTCACCCTGTTTTATTATGGTCTGTACAACATGGAGAGTGCACTCTCACCCTGTTTTATTATAGTCTGTACAACATGGAGAGAGCACTCTCACCCTGTTTTATTATGGTCTGTACAACATGGAGAGAACACTCTCACCCTGTTTTATTATGGTCTGTACAACATGGAGAGAGCACTCTCACCCTGTTTTATTATGGTCTGTACAACATGGAGAGAACACTCTCACCCTGTTTTATTATGGTCTGTACAACATGGAGAGAGCACTCTCACCCTGTTTTATTATGGTCTGTACAACATGGAGAGAACACTCTCACCCTGTTTTATTATGGTCTGTACAACATGGAGAGAACACTCTCACCCTGTTTTATTATGGTCTGTACAACATGGAGAGTGCACTCTCACCCTGTTTTATTATGGTCTGTACAACATGGAGAGAACAC
The DNA here is from genome assembly GCF_036365525.1 of Heterodontus francisci. Classification (NCBI taxonomy): domain Eukaryota; kingdom Metazoa; phylum Chordata; class Chondrichthyes; order Heterodontiformes; family Heterodontidae; genus Heterodontus; species Heterodontus francisci. The sequence continues at coordinate 55,322,380 of NC_090406.1, read as the reverse complement.
TCTCACCCTGTTTTATTATGGTCTGTACAACATGGAGAGTGCACTCTCACCCTGTTTTATTACAGTCTGCACAACATGGAGAGAGCACTCTCACCCTGTTTTATTATAGTCTGTACAACATGGAGAGAACACTCTCACCCTGTTTTATTATAGTCTGCACAACATGGAGAGAGCACTCTCACCCTGTTTTATTATAGTCTGTACAACATGGAGAGAACACTCTCACCCTGTTTTATTATGGTCTGTACAACATGGAGAGTGCACTCTGACCCTGTTTTATTATAGTCTGTACAACATGGAGAGAGCACTCTCACCCTGTTTTATTATGGTCTGTACAACATGGAGAGAACACTCTCACCCTGTTTTATTATAGTCTGCACAACACGGAGAGAACACTCTCACCCTGTTTTATTATAGTCTGTACAACATGGAGAGAACACTCTCACCCTGTTTTATTATAGTCTGTACAACATGGAGAAAACACTCTCACCCTGTTTTATTATAGTCTGTACAACATGGAGAGAGCACTCTTACCCTGTTAGATTATAGTCTGTACAACATGGAGAGAGCACTCTCACTCTGTTAGATTATAGTCTGTACAACATGGAGAGAGCACTCTCACTCTGTTAGATTATAGACTGTACAACATGGAGAGAGCACTCTCACTCTGTTAGATTATAGTCTGTACAACATGGAGAGAGCACTCTCACTCTGTTAGATTATAGTCTGTACAACATGGAGAGAGCACTCTCACACTGTTAGATTATAGACTGTACAACATGGAGAGAGCACTCTCACCCTGTTAGATTATAGTCTGTACAACATAGAGAGAGCACTCTCACTCTGTCAGATTATAGTCTGTACAACATGGAGAGAGCACTCTCACCCTGTTAAATTATAGTCTGTACAACATGGAGAGAGCACTCTCACTCTGTTCGATTATAGTCTGTACAACATGGAGAGAGCACTCTCACACTGTTAGATTTTAGTCTGTACAACATGGAGAGAGCACTATCGCTCTGTTAGATTATAGTCTGTACAACATGGAGAGAGCACTCTCACTGTGATAAATTATAGTCTGTACAACATGGAGAGAGCACTCTCACCCTGTTAGATTATAGTCTGCACAACATGGAGAGAGCACTCTCACTCTGTTAGATTACAGTCTGTACAACATGGAGAGAGCACTCTCACCCTGTTAGATTATAGTCTGAACAACATGGAGAGAGCACTCTCACTCTGTTAGATTATAGTCTGGACAACATGGAGAGAGCACTCTCACTCTGTTAAATTACAGTCTGGACAACATGGAGAGAGCACTCTCACTCTGTTAAATTACAGTCTGGACAACATGGAGAGAGCACCTCACTCTGTTAAATTATAGTCTGAACAACATGGAGAGAGCACTCTCACTCTGTTAGATTATAGTCTGTACAACATGGAGAGAGCACTCTCACCCCGTTTTATTATGGTCTGTACAACATGGAGAGTGCACTCTCACCCTGTTTTATTATAGTCTGTACAACATGGAGAGAGCACTCTCACCCTGTTTTATTACAGCCTCTACAACATGGAGAGAGCACTCTCACCCTGTTTTATTATGGTCTGTACAACATGGAGAGTGCACTCTCACCCTGTTTTATTATACTCTGTACAACATGGAGAGAGCACTCTCACCCTGTTTTATTATGGTCTGTACAACATGGAGAGAGCACTCTCACCCTGTTTTATTATACTCTGTACAACATGGAGAGAGCACTCTCACCCTGTTTTATTATGGTCTGTACAACATGGAGAGAGCACTCTCACCCTGTTTTATTATACTCTGTACAACATGGAGAGAGCACTCTCACCCTGTTTTATTATGGTCTGTACAACATGGAGAGAGCACTCTCACCCTGTTTTATTACAATCTGTACAACATGGAGAGAACACTCTCACCCTGTTTTATTATGGTCTGTACAACATGGAGAGAGCACTCTCACCCTGTTTTATTATGGTCTGTGCAACATGGAGAGTGCACTCTCACCCTGTTTTATTATAGTCTGTACAACATGGAGAGAACACTCTCACCCTGTTTTATTATACTCTGTACAACATGGAGAGAGCACTCTCACCCTGTTTTATTATGGTCTGTACAACATGGAGAGTGCACTCTCACCCTGTTTTATTATAGTCTGTACAACATGGAGAGAACACTCTCACCCTGTTTTATTATAGTCTGCACAACATGGAGAGTGCACTCTCACCCTGTTTTATTATGGTCTGTACAACATGGAGAGAACACTCTCACCCTGTTTTATTATAGTCTGTACAACACGGAGAGAGCACTCTCACCCTGTTTTATTATAGTCTGTACAACATGGAGAGAACACTCTCACCCTGTTTTATTATAGTCTGTACAACATGGAGAGAACACTCTCACCCTGTTTTATTATAGTCTGTACAACATGGAGAGAACACTCTCACCCTGTTTTATTATAGTCTGTACAACATGGAGAGAGCACTCTCACCCTGTTTTATTATAGTCTGTACAACATGGAGAGAACTCTCTCACCCTGTTTTATTATAGTCTGTACAACATGGAGAGAACACTCTCACCCTGTTTTATTATAGTCTGTACAACATGGAGAGAACACCCTCACCCTGTTTTATTATACTCTGTACAACATGGAGAGAACACTCTCACCCTGTTTTATTATAGTCTGTACAACATGGAGAGAACACTCTCACCCTGTTTTATTATAGTCTGTACAACATGGAGAGAACACTCTTACCCTGTTTTATTATAGTCTGTACAACATGGAGAGAACACTCTCACCCTGTTTTATTATAGTCTGTACAACATGGAGAGAGCACTCTCACCCTGTTTTATTATAGTCTGTACAACATGGAGAGAACACTCTCACCCTGTTTTATTATAGTCTGTACAACATGGAGAGAACACTCTCACCCTGTTTTATTATAGTCTGTACAACATGGAGAGAACACTCTCACCCTGTTTTATTATAGTCTGTACAACATGGAGAGAGCACTCTCACCCTGTTTTATTATGGTCTGTACAACATGGAGAGAACACTCTCACCCTGTTTTATTATGGTCTGTACAACATGGAGAGAACACTCTCACCCTGTTTTATTATGGTCTGTACAACATGGAGAGTGCACTCTCACCCTGTTTTATTATGGTCTGTACAACATGGAGAGAGCACTCTCACCCTGCTTTATTATAGTCTGTACAACATGGAGAGAACACTCTCACCCTGTTTTATTATAGTCTGTACAACATGGTGAGAACACTCTCACCCTGTTTTATTATAGTCTGTACAACATGGAGAAAACACTCTCACCCTGTTTTATTATAGTCTGTACAACATGGAGAGAACACTCTCACCCTGTTTTATTATAGTCTGTACAACATGGAGAGAACACTCTCTCCCTGTTTTATTATAGTCTGTACAACATGGGGAAAACACTCTCACCCTGTTTTATTATAGTCTGTACAACATGGAGAGAACACTCTCACCCTGTTTTATTATAGTCTGTACAACATGGAGAAAACACTCTCACCCTGTTTTATTATAGTCTGTACAACATGGAGAGAACACTCTCACCCTGTTTTATTAATGTCTGTACAACATGGAGAGAGCACTCTCACCCTGTTTTATTATAGTCTGTACAACATGGAGAAAACACTCTCACCCTGTTTTATTATGGTCTGTACAACATGGAGAGAGCACTCTCACCCTGTTTTATTATAGTCTGTACAACATGGAGAAAACACTCTCACCCTGTTTTATTATAGTCTGTACAACATGGAGAGAACACTCTCACCCTGTTTTATTATAGTCTGTACAACATGGAGAGAGCACTCTCACCCTGTTTTATTATAGTCTGTACAACATGGAGAGAACACTCTCACCCTGTTTTATTATAGTCTGTACAACATGGAGAGTGCACTCTCACCCTGTTTTATTATGGTCTGTACAACATGGAGAGTGCACTCTCACCCTGTTTTATTATGGTCTGTACAACATGGAGAGAACACTCTCACCCTGTTTTATTATAGTCTGTACAACATGGAGAGAACACTCTCACCCTGTTTTATTATAGTCTGTACAACATGGAGAGTGCACTCTCACCCTGTTTTATTATGGTCTGTACAACATGGAGAGAACACTCTCACCCTGTTTTATTATAGTCTGTACAACATGGAGAGAACACTCTCACCCTGTTTTATTATAGTCTGTACAACATGGAGAGAACACTCTCACCCTGTTTTATTATAGTCTGTACAACATGGAGAAAACACTCTCACCCTGTTTTATTATAGTCTGTACAACATGGAGAGAACACTCTCACCCTGTTTTATTATAGTCTGTACAACATGGAGAGAACACTCTCACCCTGTTTTATTATAGTCTGTACAACATGGAGAGAGCACTCTCACCCTGTTTTATTATGGTCTGTACAACATGGAGAGTGCACTCTCACCCTGTTTTATTACAGCCTGTACAACGTGGAGAGAACACTCTCACCCTGTTTTATTATAGTCTGTACAACATGGAGAGAACACTCTCACCCTGTTTTATTATAGTCTGTACAACATGGAGAGAACACTCTCACCCTGTTTTATTATAGTCTGTACAACATGGAGAGAACACTCTCACCCTGTTTTATTATAGTCTGTACAACATGGAGAGAACACTCTCACCCTGTTTTATTATGGTCTGTACAACATGGAGAGAGCACTCTCACCCTGTTTTATTATATTCTGTACAACATGGGGAGAACACTCTCACCATGTTTTATTATAGTCTGTACAACATGGAGAGAGCACTCTCACCCTGTTTTATTATGGTCTGTACAACATGGAGAGAGCACTCTCACCCTGTTTTATTCCAGTCTGTACAACATGGAGAGAACACTCTCACCCTGTTCGATTATAGTCTGTACAACATGGAGAGAGCACTCTCACCCTGTTTTATTATAGTCTGTACAACATGGAGAGAGCACTCTCACCCTGTTTTATTATAGTCTGTACAACATGGAGAGAACACTCTCACCCTGTTTTATTATGGTCTGTACAACATGGAGAGAACACTCTCACCCTGTTCGATTATAGTCTGTACAACATGGAGAGAGCACTCTCACCCTGTTTTATTATGGTCTGTACAACATGGAGAGAGCACTCTCACCCTGTTTTATTATGGTCTGTACAACATGGAGAGAGCACTCTCACCCTGTTTTATTATGGTCTGTACAACATGGAGAGTGCACTGTCACCCTGTTTTATTACAGCCTGTACAACGTGGAGAGAGCGCACTCACCCTGTTTTATTATGGTCTGTACAACATGGAGAGAACACTCTCACCCTGTTTTATTATGGTCTGCACAACATGGAGAGAGCACTCTCACCCTGTTTTATTATAGTCTGTACAACATGGAGAGAACACTCTCACCCTGTTTTATTATGGTCTGGACAACATGGAGAGAGCACTCTCACCCTGTTGTATTATGGTCTGCACAACATGGAGAGAGCACTCTCACCCTGTTTTATTATGGTCTGGACAACATGGAGAGAGCACTCTCACCCTGTTTTATTACAGCCTGTACAACGTGGAGAGAGCACTCTCACCCTGTTTTATTACAGCCTGTACAACGTGGAGAGAGCACTCTCACCCTGTTTTATTATGGTCTGTACAACATGGAGAGAGCACTCTCACCCTGTTTTATTATGGTCTGTACAACATGGAGAGTGCACTCTCACCCTGTTTTATTACAGCCTGTACAACGTGGAGAGAGCACGCTCACCCTGTTTTATTATGGTCTGTACAACATGGAGAGAACACTCTCACCCTGTTTTATTATGGTCTGTACAACATGGAGAGTGCACTCTCACCCTGTTTTATTATAGTCTGTACAACATGGAGAGAGCACTCTCACCCTGTTTTATCATAGTCTGTACAACATGGAGAGAACACTCTCACCCTGTTTTATTATGGTCTGGACAACATGGAGAGAGCACTCTCACCCTGTTTTATTATAGTCTGTACAACATGGAGAGAACACTCTCACCCTGTTTTATTATGGTCTGGACAACATGGAGAGAGCACTCTCACCCTGTTTTATTATAGTCTGTACAACATGGAGAGAGCACTCTCACCCTGTTTTATTATAGTCTGTACAACATGGAGAGAGCACTCTCACCCTGTTTTATTATAGTCTGTACAACATGGAGAGAACACTCTCACCCTGTTTTATTACAGCCTGTACAACGTGGAGAGAGCACTCTCACCCTGTTTTATTATAGTCTGTACAACATGGAGAGAACACTCTCACCCTGTTTTATTATGGTCTGGACAACATGGAGAGAGCACTCTCACCCTGTTTTATTATAGTCTGTACAACATGGAGAGAACACTCTCACCCTGTTTTATTATGGTCTGTACAACATGGAGAGTGCACTCTCACCCTGTTTTATTACAGCCTGTACAACGTGGAGAGAGCACTCTCACCCTGTTTTATTATAGTCTGTACAACATGGAGAGAGCACTCTCACCCTGTTTTATTACAGCCTGTACAACGTGGAGAGAGCACTCTCACCCTGTTTTATTATAGTCTGTACAACATGGAGAGAGCACTCTCACCCTGTTTTATTACAGCCTGTACAACGTGGAGAGAGCACTCTCACCCTGTTTTATTATAGTCTGTACAACATGGAGAGAACACTCTCACCCTGTTTTATTATGGTCTGGACAACATGGAGAGAGCACTCTCACCCTGTTTTATTATGGTCTGTACAACATGGAGAGTGCACTCTCACCCTGTTTTATTACAGCCTGTACAACATGGAGAGAGCACTCTCACCCTGTTTTATTACAGCCTGTACAACGTGGAGAGAGCACTCTCACTCTGTTTTATTATAGTCTGTACAACATGGAGAGAACACTCTCACCCTGTTTTATTACAGCCTGTACAACGTGGAGAGAGCACTCTCACTCTGTTTTATTATAGTCTGTACAACATGGAGAGAACACTCTCACCCTGTTTTATTATAGTCTGTCCAACATGGAGAGAGCACTCTCACCCTGTTTTATTACAGCCTGTACAACGTGGAGAGAGCACTCTCACCCTGTTTTATTATAGTCTGTACAACATGGAGAGAACACTCTCACCCTGTTTTATTATGGTCTGTACAACATGGAGAGAGCACTCTCACCCTGTTTTATTATGGTCTGTACAACATGGAGAGTGCACTCTCACCCTGTTTTATTATGGTCTGTACAACATGGAGAGAGCACTCTCACCCTGTTTTATTATGGTCTGTACAACATGGAGAGAGCACTCTCACCCTGTTTTATTATGGTCTGTACAACATGGAGAGAACACTCTCACCCTGTTTTATTATGGTCTGTACAACATGGAGAGAACACTCTCACCCTGTTTTATTATAGTCTGTACAACATGGAGAGAACACTCTCACCCTGTTTTATTATGGTCTGTACAACATGGAGAGAGCACTCTCACCCTGTTTTATTATGGTCTGTGCAACATGGAGAGAACACTCTCACCCTGTTTTATTATGGTCTGTACAACATGGAGAGAGCACTCTCACCCTGTTTTATTATGGTCTGTACAACATGGAGAGAGCACTCTCACCCTGTTTTATTATGGTCTGTACAACATGGAGAGAGCACTCTCACCCTGTTTTATTATGGTCTGTACAACATGGAGAGAGCACTCTCACCCTGTTTTATTATGGTCTGTACAACATGGAGAGTGCACTCTCACCCTGTTTTATTACAGCCTGTACAACGTGGAGAGAGCACGCTCACCCTGTTTTATTATAGTCTGTACAACATGGAGAGAACACTCTCACCCTGTTTTATTATGGTCTGGACAACATGGAGAGAGCACTCTCACCCTGTTTTATTATAGTCTGTACAACATGGAGAGAACACTCTCACCCTGTTTTATTATGGTCTGGACAACATGGAGAGAGCACTCTCACCCTGTTTTATTATAGTCTGTACAACATGGAGAGAGCACTCTCACCCTGTTTTATTATAGTCTGTACAACATGGAGAGAGCACTCTCACCCTGTTTTATTATAGTCTGTACAACATGGAGAGAACACTCTCACCCTGTTTTATTACAGCCTGTACAACGTGGAGAGAGCACTCTCACCCTGTTTTATTATAGTCTGTACAACATGGAGAGAACACTCTCACCCTGTTTTATTATGGTCTGGACAACATGGAGAGAGCACTCTCACCCTGTTTTATTATAGTCTGTACAACATGGAGAGAACACTCTCACCCTGTTTTATTATGGTCTGTACAACATGGAGAGTGCACTCTCACCCTGTTTTATTACAGCCTGTACAACGTGGAGAGAGCACTCTCACCCTGTTTTATTATAGTCTGTACAACATGGAGAGAGCACTCTCACCCTGTTTTATTACAGCCTGTACAACGTGGAGAGAGCACTCTCACCCTGTTTTATTATAGTCTGTACAACATGGAGAGAGCACTCTCACCCTGTTTTATTACAGCCTGTACAACGTGGAGAGAGCACTCTCACCCTGTTTTATTATAGTCTGTACAACATGGAGAGAACACTCTCACCCTGTTTTATTATGGTCTGGACAACATGGAGAGAGCACTCTCACCCTGTTTTATTATGGTCTGTACAACATGGAGAGTGCACTCTCACCCTGTTTTATTACAGCCTGTACAACATGGAGAGAGCACTCTCACCCTGTTTTATTACAGCCTGTACAACGTGGAGAGAGCACTCTCACTCTGTTTTATTATAGTCTGTACAACATGGAGAGAACACTCTCACCCTGTTTTATTACAGCCTGTACAACGTGGAGAGAGCACTCTCACTCTGTTTTATTATAGTCTGTACAACATGGAGAGAACACTCTCACCCTGTTTTATTATAGTCTGTCCAACATGGAGAGAGCACTCTCACCCTGTTTTATTACAGCCTGTACAACGTGGAGAGAGCACTCTCACCCTGTTTTATTATAGTCTGTACAACATGGAGAGAACACTCTCACCCTGTTTTATTATGGTCTGTACAACATCGAGAGAGCACTCTCACCCTGTTTTATTATGGTCTGTACAACATGGAGAGTGCACTCTCACCCTGTTTTATTATGGTCTGTACAACATGGAGAGAGCACTCTCACCCTGTTTTATTATGGTCTGTACAACATGGAGAGAGCACTCTCACCCTGTTTTATTATGGTCTGTACAACATGGAGAGAACACTCTCACCCTGTTTTATTATGGTCTGTACAACATGGAGAGAACACTCTCACCCTGTTTTATTATAGTCTGTACAACATGGAGAGAACACTCTCACCCTGTTTTATTATGGTCTGTACAACATGGAGAGAGCACTCTCACCCTGTTTTATTATGGTCTGTACAACATGGAGAGAGCACTCTCACCCTGTTTTATTATGGTCTGTACAACATGGAGAGAGCACTCTCACCCTGTTTTATTATGGTCTGTACAACATGGAGAGAGCACTCTCACCCTGTTTTATTATGGTCTGTACAACATGGAGAGAGCACTCTCACCCTGTTTTATTATAGTCTGTACAACATGGAGAGAACACTCTCACCCTGTTTTATTATGGTCTGTACAACATGGAGAGTGCACTCTCACCCTGTTTTATTACAGCCTGTACAACGTGGAGAGAGCACTCTCACCCTGTTTTATTATGGTCTGTACAACATGGAGAGTGCACTCTCACCCTGTTTTATTACAGCCTGTACAACATGGAGAGTGCACTCTCACCCTGTTTTATTACAGCCTGTACAACGTGGAGAGAGCACTCTCACCCTGTTTTATTATGGTCTGTACAACATGGAGAGAACACTCTCACCCTGTTTTATTATAGTCTGTACAACATGGAGAGAGCACTCTCACCCTGTTTTATTATAGTCTGTACAACATGGAGAGAACGCTCTCACCCTGTTAGATTATAGTCTGTACAACATGGAGAGTGCACTCTCACCCTGTTTTATTATGGTCTGTACAACATGGCGAGAACACTCCCACCCTGTTTTATTATGGTCTGTACAAGATGGAGAGAGCACTCTCACCCTGTTTTATTATGGTCTGTACAACATGGAGAGAACACTCCCACCCTGTTTTATTATGGTCTGTACAACATGGAGAGTGCACTCTCACCCTGTTTTATTACAGCCTGTACAACGTGGAGAGAGCACTCTCACCCTGTTTTATTATGGTCTGTACAACATGGAGAGAACACTCCCACCCTGTTTTATTATGGTCTGTACAAGATGGAGAGAACACTCTCACCCTGTTTTATTATAGTCTGTACAACATGGAGAGAGCACTCTCACCCTGTTTTATTACAGCCTGTACAACGTGGAGAGAGCACTCTCACCCTGTTTTATTATAGTCTGTACAACATGGAGAGAACACTCTCACCCTGTTTTATTATGGTCTGTACAACATGGAGAGAACACTCTCACCCTGTTTTATTACAGCCTGTACAACATGGAGAGTGCACTCTCACCCTGTTTTATTACAGCCTGTACAACGTGGAGAGAGCACTCTCACCCTGTTTTATTATGGTCTGTACAACATGGAGAGAACACTCTCACCCTGTTTTATTATAGTCTGTACAACATGGAGAGAGCACTCTCACCCTGTTTTATTATAGTCTGTACAACATGGAGAGAACACTCTCACCCTGTTAGATTATAGTCTGTACAACATGGAGAGTGCACTCTCACCCTGTTTTATTATGGTCTGTACAACATGGCGAGAACACTCCCACCCTGTTTTATTATGGTCTGTACAAGATGGAGAGAGCACTCTCACCCTGTTTTATTATGGTCTGTACAACATGGAGAGAACACTCCCACCCTGTTTTATTATGGTCTGTACAACATGGAGAGTGCACTCTCACCCTGTTTTATTACAGCCTGTACAACGTGGAGAGAGCACTCTCACCCTGTTTTATTATGGTCTGTACAACATGGAGAGAACACTCCCACCCTGTTTTATTATGGTCTGTACAAGATGGAGAGAACACTCTCACCCTGTTTTATTATAGTCTGTACAACATGGAGAGAGCACTCTCACCCTGTTTTATTACAGCCTGTACAACGTGGAGAGAGCACTCTCACCCTGTTTTATTATAGTCTGTACAACATGGAGAGAACACTCTCACCCTGTTTTATTATGGTCTGTACAACATGGAGAGAACACTCTCACCCTGTTTTATTACAGCCTGTACAACGTGGAGAGAGCACTCTCACCCTGTTTTATTATAGTCTGTACAACATGGAGAGAGCACTCTCACCCTGTTTTATTACAGCCTGTACAACGTGCAGAGAGCACTCTCACCCTGTTTTATTATAGTCTGTACAACATGGAGAGAGCACTCTCACCCTGTTTTATTACAGCCTGTACAACGTGGAGAGAGCACTCTCACCCTGTTTTATTATAGTCTGTACAACATGGAGAGAACACTCTCACCCTGTTTTATTATGGTCTGGACAACATGGAGAGAGCACTCTCACCCTGTTTTATTATGGTCTGTACAACATGGAGAGTGCACTCTCACCCTGTTTTATTACAGCCTGTACAACATGGAGAGAGCACTCTCACCCTGTTTTATTACAGCCTGTACAACGTGGAGAGAGCACTCTCACTCTGTTTTATTATAGTCTGTACAACATGGAGAGAACACTCTCACCCTGTTTTATTACAGCCTGTACAACGTGGAGAGAGCACTCTCACCCTGTTTTATTATAGTCTGTACAACATGGAGAGAGCACTCTCACCCTGTTTTATTACAGCCTGTACAACGTGGAGAGAGCACTCTCACCCTGTTTTATTATAGTCTGTACAACGTGGAGAGAGCACTCTCACCCTGTTTTATTATGGTCTGTACAACATGGAGAGAACACTCTCACTCTGTTTTATTATAGTCTGTACAACATGGAGAGAACACTCTCACCCTGTTTTATTATAGTCTGTCCAACATGGAGAGAGCACTCTCACCCTGTTTTATTACAGCCTGTACAACGTGGAGAGAGCACTCTCACCCTGTTTTATTATAGTCTGTACAACATGGAGAGAACACTCTCACCCTGTTTTATTATGGTCTGTACAACATCGAGAGAGCACTCTCACCCTGTTTTATTATGGTCTGTACAACATGGAGAGTGCACTCTCACCCTGTTTTATTATGGTCTGTACAACATGGAGAGAGCACTCTCACCCTGTTTTATTATGGTCTGTACAACATGGAGAGAGCACTCTCACCCTGTTTTATTATGGTCTGTACAACATGGAGAGAACACTCTCACCCTGTTTTATTATGGTCTGTACAACATGGAGAAAACACTCTCACCCTGTTTTATTATAGTCTGTACAACATGGAGAGAACACTCTCACCCTGTTTTATTATGGTCTGTACAACATGGAGAGAGCACTCTCACCCTGTTTTATTATGGTCTGTACAACATGGAGAGAACACTCTCACCCTGTTTTATTATGGTCTGTACAACATGGAGAGAGCACTCTCACCCTGTTTTATTATGGTCTGTACAACATGGAGAGAGCACTCTCACCCTGTTTTATTATGGTCTGTACAACATGGAGAGAACACTCTCACCCTGTTTTATTATAGTCTGTACAACGTGGAGAGAGCACTCTCACCCTGTTTTATTATAGTCTGTACACCATGGAGAGAACACTCTCACCCTGTTTTATTATGGTCTGTACAACATGGAGAGTGCACTCTCACCCTGTTTTATTACAGCCTGTACAACGTGGAGAGAGCACTCTCACCCTGTTTTATTATGGTCTGTACAACATGGAGAGTGCACTCTCACCCTGTTTTATTACAGCCTGTACAACATGGAGAGTGCACTCTCACCCTGTTTTATTATAGTCTGTACAACATGGAGAGAACACTCTCACCCTGTTTTATTATGGTCTGTACAACATGGAGAGTGCACTCTCACCCTGTTTTATTACAGCCTGTACAACGTGGAGAGAGCACTCTCACCCTGTTTTATTATGGTCTGTACAACATGGAGAGTGCACTCTCACCCTGTTTTATTACAGCCTGTACAACATGGAGAGTGCACTCTCACCCTGTTTTATTATGGTCTGTACAACATGGAGAGAACACTCTCACCCTGTTTTATTATGGTCTGTACAACATGGAGAGAACACTCTCACCCTGTTTTATTATAGTCTGTACAACGTGGAGAGAGCACTCTCACCCTGTTTTATTATAGTCTGTACAACATGGAGAGAACACTCTCACCCTGTTTTATTATGGTCTGTACAACATGGAGAGTGCACTCTCACCCTGTTTTATTACAGCCTGTACAACGTGGAGAGAGCACTCTCACCCTGTTTTATTATGGTCTGTACAACATGGAGAGTGCACTCTCACCCTGTTTTATTACAGCCTGTACAACATGGAGAGTGCACTCTCCCCCTGTTTTATTATAGTCTGTACAACATGGAGAGAACACTCTCACCCTGTTTTATTATGGTCTGTACAACATGGAGAGTGCACTCTCACCCTGTTTTATTACAGCCTGTACAACGTGGAGAGAGCACTCTCACCCTGTTTTATTATGGTCTGTACAACATGGAGAGTGCACTCTCACCCTGTTTTATTACAGCCTGTACAACATGGAGAGTGCACTCTCACCTTGTTTTATTATAGTCTGTACAACATGGAGAGAACACTCTCACCCTGTTTTATTATGGTCTGTACAACATGGAGAGTGCACTCTCACCCTGTTTTATTACGGCCTGTACAACGTGGAGAGAGCACTCTCACCCTGTTTTATTATGGTCTGTACAACATGGAGAGAGCACTCTCACCCTGTTTTATTATAGTCTGTACAACATGGAGAGTGCACTCTCACCCTGTTTTATTATGGTCTGTACAACATGGCGAGAACACTCCCACCCTGTTTTATTATGGTCTGTACAAGATGGAGAGAGCACTCTCACCCTGTTTTATTATGGTCTGTACAACATGGAGAGAACACTCCCACCCTGTTTTATTATGGTCTGTACAACATGGAGAGTGCACTCTCACCCTGTTTTATTACAGCCTGTACAACGTGGAGAGAGCACTCTCACCCTGTTTTATTATGGTCTGTACAACATGGAGAGAACACTCCCACCCTGTTTTATTATGGTCTGTACAAGATGGAGAGAACACTCTCACCCTGTTTTATTATAGTCTGTACAACATGGAGAGAGCACTCTCACCCTGTTTTATTACAGCCTGTACAACGTGGAGAGAGCACTCTCACCCTGTTTTATTATAGTCTGTACAACATGGAGAGAACACTCTCACCCTGTTTTATTATGGTCTGTACAACATGGAGAGATCACTCTCACCCTGTTTTATTACAGCCTGTACAACGTGGAGAGAGCACTCTCACCCTGTTTTATTATAGTCTGTACAACATGGAGAGAGCACTCTCACCCTGTTTTATTACAGCCTGTACAACGTGGAGAGAGCACTCTCACCCTGTTTTATTATAGTCTGTACAACATGGAGAGAGCACTCTCACCCTGTTTTATTACAGCCTGTACAACGTGGAGAGAGCACTCTCACCCTGTTTTATTATAGTCTGTACAACATGGAGAGAACACTCTCACCCTGTTTTATTATGGTCTGTACAACATGGAGAGAACACTCTCACCCTGTTTTATTATGGTCTGTACAACATGGAGAGAACACTCTCACCTTGTTTTATTATAGTCTGTACAACATGGAGAGAACACTCTCACCCTGTTTTATTATGGTCTGTACAACATGGAGAGAGCACTCTCACCCTGTTTTATTATGGTCTGTACAACATGGAGAGAGCACTCTCACCCTGTTTTATTACAGCCTGTACAACGTGGAGAGAGCACTCTCACTCTGTTTTATTATAGTCTGTACAACATGGAGAGAACACTCTCACCCTGTTTTATTACAGCCTGTACAACGTGGAGAGAGCACTCTCACTCTGTTTTATTATAGTCTGTACAACATGGAGAGAACACTCTCACCCTGTTTTATTATAGTCTGTCCAACATGGAGAGAGCACTCTCACCCTGTTTTATTACAGCCTGTACAACGTGGAGAGAGCACTCTCACCCTGTTTTATTATAGTCTGTACAACATGGAGAGAACACTCTCACCCTGTTTTATTATGGTCTGTACAACATCGAGAGAGCACTCTCACCCTGTTTTATTATGGTCTGTACAACATGGAGAGTGCACTCTCACCCTGTTTTATTATGGTCTGTACAACATGGAGAGAGCACTCTCACCCTGTTTTATTATGGTCTGTACAACATGGAGAGAGCACTCTCACCCTGTTTTATTATGGTCTGTACAACATGGAGAGAACACTCTCACCCTGTTTTATTATGGTCTGTACAACATGGAGAGAACACTCTCACCTTGTTTTATTATAGTCTGTACAACATGGAGAGAACACTCTCACCCTGTTTTATTATGGTCTGTACAACATGGAGAGAGCACTCTCACCCTGTTTTATTATGGTCTGTACAACATGGAGAGAACACTCTCACCCTGTTTTATTATGGTCTGTACAACATGGAGAGAGCACTCTCACCCTGTTTTATTATGGTCTGTACAACATGGAGAGAGCACTCTCACCCTGTTTTATTATGGTCTGTACAACATGGAGAGAGCACTCTCACCCTGTTTTATTATGGTCTGTACAACATGGAGAGAACACTCTCACCCTGTTTTATTATGGTCTGTACAACATGGAGAGAACACTCTCACCCTGTTTTATTATAGTCTGTACAACGTGGAGAGAGCACTCTCACCCTGTTTTATTATAGTCTGTACAACATGGAGAGAACACTCTCACCCTGTTTTATTATGGTCTGTACAACATGGAGAGTGCACTCTCACCCTGTTTTATTACAGCCTGTACAATGTGGAGAGAGCACTCTCACCCTGTTTTATTATGGTCTGTACAACATGGAGAGTGCACTCTCACCCTGTTTTATTACAGCCTGTACAACATGGAGAGTGCACTCTCACCCTGTTTTATTACAGCCTGTACAACGTGGAGAGAGCACTCTCACCCTGTTTTATTATGGTCTGTACAACATGGAGAGAACACTCTCACCCTGTTTTATTATAGTCTGTACAACATGGAGAGAGCACTCTCACCCTGTTTTATTATAGTCTGTACAACATGGAGAGAACACTCTCACCCTGTTAGATTATAGTCTGTACAACATGGAGAGTGCACTCTCACCCTGTTTTATTATGGTCTGTACAACATGGCGAGAACACTCCCACCCTGTTTTATTATTGTCTGTACAAGATGGAGAGAGCACTCTCACCCTGTTTTATTATGGTCTGTACAACATGGAGAGAACACTCCCACCCTGTTTTATTATGGTCTGTACAACATGGAGAGTGCACTCTCACCCTGTTTTATTACAGCCTGTACAACGTGGAGAGAGCACTCTCACCCTGTTTTATTATGGTCTGTACAACATGGAGAGAACACTCCCACCCTGTTTTATTATGGTCTGTACAAGATGGAGAGAACACTCTCACCCTGTTTTATTATAGTCTGTACAACATGGAGAGAGCACTCTCACCCTGTTTTATTACAGCCTGTACAACGTGGAGAGAACACTCTCACCCTGTTTTATTATGGTCTGTACAACATGGAGAGAACACTCTCACCCTGTTTTATTATAGTCTGTACAACATGGAGAGAGCACTCTCACCCTGTTTTATTACAGCCTGTACAACGTGGAGAGAACACTCTCACCCTGTTTTATTATGGTCTGTACAACATGGAGAAAACACTCTCACCCTGTTTTATTATGGTCTGTACAACATGGAGAGAACACTCTCACCCTGTTTTATTATAGTCTGTACAACATGGAGAGAGCACTCTCACCCTGTTTTATTACAGCCTGTACAACGTGGAGAGAACACTCTCACCCTGTTTTATTATGGTCTGTACAACATGGAGAGAACACTCTCACCCTGTTTTATTATAGTCTGTACAACATGGAGAGTGCACTCTCACCCTGTTTTATTACAGCCTGTACAACGTGGAGAGAGCACTCTCACCCTGTTTTATTATGGTCTGTACAACATGGAGAGTGCACTCTCACCCTGTTTTATTACAGCCTGTACAATGTGGAGAGAGCACTCTCACCCTGTTTTATTATGGTCTGTACAACATGGAGAGAACACTCTCACCCTGTTTTATTATAGTCTGTACAACATGGAGAGAGCAATCTCACCCTGTTTTATTATAGTCTGTACAACATGGAGAGAGCACTCTCACCCTGTTTTATTATGGTCTGTACAACATGGAGAGAACACTCTCACCCTGTTTTATTATAGTCTGTACAACATGGAGAGTGCACTCTCACCCTGTTTTATTACAGTCTGTACAACATGGAGAGAGCACTCTCACCCTGTTTTATTATAGTCTGTACAACATGGAGAGTGCACTCTCACCCTGTTTTATTATAGTCTGTACAACATGGAGAGAGCACTCTCACCCTGTTTTATTATGGTCTGTACAACATGGAGAGAACACTCTCACCCTGTTTTATTATAGTCTGTACAACATGGAGAGTGCACTCTCACCCTGTTTTATTATGGTCTGTACAACATGGAGAGAACACTCTCACCCTGTTTTATTATAGTCTGTACAACATGGAGAGAGCACTCTCACCCTGTTTTATTATGGTCTGTACAACATGGAGAGAACACTCTCACCCTGTTTTATTACAGTCTGTACAACATGGAGAGAGCACTCTCACCCTGTTTTATTATGGTCTGTACAACATGGAGAGAACACTCTCACCCTGTTTCATTATAGTCTGTACAACATGGAGAGAGCACTCTCACTCTCTTTTATTATGGTCTGTACAACATGGAGAGAACACTCTCACCCTGTTTTATTATAGTCTGTACAACATGGAGAGTGCACTCTCACCCTGTTTTATTACAGTCTGTACAACATGGAGAGAGCACTCTCACCCTGTTTTATTATAGTCTGTACAACATGGAGAGTGCACTCTCACCCTGTTTTATTACAGTCTGTACAACATGGAGAGTGCACTCTCACCCTGTTAGATTACAGTCTGTACAACATGGAGAGAGCACTCTCACCCTGTTTTATTATAGTCTGTACAACATGGAGAGAGCACTCTCACCCTGTTTTATTATGGTCTGTACAACATGGAGAGAACACTCTCACCCTGTTTTATTATAGTCTGTACAACATGGAGAGTGCACTCTCACCCTGTTTTATTATGGTCTGTACAACATGGAGAGAACACTCTCACCCTGTTTTATTATAGTCTGTACAACATGGAGAGAACACTCTCACCCTGTTTTATTATAGTCTGTACAACATGGAGAGAGCACTCTCACCCTGTTTTATTATAGTCTGTACAACATGGAGAGAGCACTCTCACCCTGTTTTATTATGGTCTGTACAACATGGAGAGAACACTCTCACCCTGTTTTATTACAGTCTGTACAACATGGAGAGAGCACTCTCACCCTGTTTTATTATAGTCTGTACAACATGGAGAGAGCACTCTCACCCTGTTTTATTATTGTCTGTACAACATGGATAGAACACTCTCACCCTGTTTTATTATAGTCTGTACAACATGGAGAGAACACTCTCACCCTGTTTTATTATAGTCTGTACAACATGGAGAGTGCACTCTCACCCTGTTTTATTACAGCCTGTACAATGTGGAGAGAGCACTCTCACCCTGTTTTATTATGG
The DNA here is from genome assembly GCF_036365525.1 of Heterodontus francisci. Lineage (NCBI taxonomy): Eukaryota > Metazoa > Chordata > Chondrichthyes > Heterodontiformes > Heterodontidae > Heterodontus > Heterodontus francisci. The sequence goes on along the minus strand of NC_090406.1, from coordinate 55,303,528 downwards.
TCTGTACAACGTGGAGAGAGCACTCTCACCCTGTTTTATTATGGTCTGTACAACATGGAGAGTGCACTCTCACCCTGTTTTATTACAGCCTGTACAACATGGAGAGTGCACTCTCACCCTGTTTTATTATAGTCTGTACAACATGGAGAGAACACTCTCACCCTGTTTTATTATAGTCTGTACAACATGGAGAGAACACTCTCACCCTGTTTTATTATAGTCTGTACAACATGGAGAGAACACTCTCACCCTGTTAGATTATAGTCTGTACAACATGGAGAGTGCACTCTCACCCTGTTTTATTATGGTCTGTACAACATGGCGAGAACACTCCCACCCTGTTTTATTATTGTCTGTACAAGATGGAGAGAGCACTCTCACCCTGTTTTATTATGGTCTGTACAACATGGAGAGAACACTCCCACCCTGTTTTATTATGGTCTGTACAACATGGAGAGTGCACTCTCACCCTGTTTTATTACAGCCTGTACAACGTGGAGAGAGCACTCTCACCCTGTTTTATTATGGTCTGTACAACATGGAGAGAACACTCCCACCCTGTTTTATTATGGTCTGTACAAGATGGAGAGAACACTCTCACCCTGTTTTATTATAGTCTGTACAACATGGAGAGAGCACTCTCACCCTGTTTTATTATGGTCTGTACAACATGGAGAGAACACTCTCACCCTGTTTTATTATGGTCTGTACAACATGGAGAGAGCACTCTCACCCTGTTTTATTATGGTCTGTACAACATGGAGAGAGCACTCTCACCCTGTTTTATTATGGTCTGTACAACATGGAGAGAGCACTCTCACCCTGTTTTATTATGGTCTGTACAACATGGAGAGAACACTCTCACCCTGTTTTATTATGGTCTGTACAACATGGAGAGAACACTCTCACCCTGTTTTATTATAGTCTGTACAACGTGGAGAGAGCACTCTCACCCTGTTTTATTATAGTCTGTACACCATGGAGAGAACACTCTCACCCTGTTTTATTATGGTCTGTACAACATGGAGAGTGCACTCTCACCCTGTTTTATTACAGCCTGTACAACGTGGAGAGAGCACTCTCACCCTGTTTTATTATGGTCTGTACAACATGGAGAGTGCACTCTCACCCTGTTTTATTACAGCCTGTACAACATGGAGAGTGCACTCTCACCCTGTTTTATTATAGTCTGTACAACATGGAGAGAACACTCTCACCCTGTTTTATTATGGTCTGTACAACATGGAGAGTGCACTCTCACCCTGTTTTATTACAGCCTGTACAACGTGGAGAGAGCACTCTCACCCTGTTTTATTATGGTCTGTACAACATGGAGAGTGCACTCTCACCCTGTTTTATTACAGCCTGTACAACATGGAGAGTGCACTCTCACCCTGTTTTATTATGGTCTGTACAACATGGAGAGAACACTCTCACCCTGTTTTATTATGGTCTGTACAACATGGAGAGAACACTCTCACCCTGTTTTATTATAGTCTGTACAACGTGGAGAGAGCACTCTCACCCTGTTTTATTATAGTCTGTACAACATGGAGAGAACACTCTCACCCTGTTTTATTATGGTCTGTACAACATGGAGAGTGCACTCTCACCCTGTTTTATTACAGCCTGTACAACGTGGAGAGAGCACTCTCACCCTGTTTTATTATGGTCTGTACAACATGGAGAGTGCACTCTCACCCTGTTTTATTACAGCCTGTACAACATGGAGAGTGCACTCTCCCCCTGTTTTATTATAGTCTGTACAACATGGAGAGAACACTCTCACCCTGTTTTATTATGGTCTGTACAACATGGAGAGTGCACTCTCACCCTGTTTTATTACAGCCTGTACAACGTGGAGAGAGCACTCTCACCCTGTTTTATTATGGTCTGTACAACATGGAGAGTGCACTCTCACCCTGTTTTATTACAGCCTGTACAACATGGAGAGTGCACTCTCACCTTGTTTTATTATAGTCTGTACAACATGGAGAGAACACTCTCACCCTGTTTTATTATGGTCTGTACAACATGGAGAGTGCACTCTCACCCTGTTTTATTACGGCCTGTACAACGTGGAGAGAGCACTCTCACCCTGTTTTATTATGGTCTGTACAACATGGAGAGAGCACTCTCACCCTGTTTTATTATAGTCTGTACAACATGGAGAGTGCACTCTCACCCTGTTTTATTATGGTCTGTACAACATGGCGAGAACACTCCCACCCTGTTTTATTATGGTCTGTACAAGATGGAGAGAGCACTCTCACCCTGTTTTATTATGGTCTGTACAACATGGAGAGAACACTCCCACCCTGTTTTATTATGGTCTGTACAACATGGAGAGTGCACTCTCACCCTGTTTTATTACAGCCTGTACAACGTGGAGAGAGCACTCTCACCCTGTTTTATTATGGTCTGTACAACATGGAGAGAACACTCCCACCCTGTTTTATTATGGTCTGTACAAGATGGAGAGAACACTCTCACCCTGTTTTATTATAGTCTGTACAACATGGAGAGAGCACTCTCACCCTGTTTTATTACAGCCTGTACAACGTGGAGAGAGCACTCTCACCCTGTTTTATTATAGTCTGTACAACATGGAGAGAACACTCTCACCCTGTTTTATTATGGTCTGTACAACATGGAGAGATCACTCTCACCCTGTTTTATTACAGCCTGTACAACGTGGAGAGAGCACTCTCACCCTGTTTTATTATAGTCTGTACAACATGGAGAGAGCACTCTCACCCTGTTTTATTACAGCCTGTACAACGTGGAGAGAGCACTCTCACCCTGTTTTATTATAGTCTGTACAACATGGAGAGAGCACTCTCACCCTGTTTTATTACAGCCTGTACAACGTGGAGAGAGCACTCTCACCCTGTTTTATTATAGTCTGTACAACATGGAGAGAACACTCTCACCCTGTTTTATTATGGTCTGTACAACATGGAGAGAACACTCTCACCCTGTTTTATTATGGTCTGTACAACATGGAGAGAACACTCTCACCTTGTTTTATTATAGTCTGTACAACATGGAGAGAACACTCTCACCCTGTTTTATTATGGTCTGTACAACATGGAGAGAGCACTCTCACCCTGTTTTATTATGGTCTGTACAACATGGAGAGAGCACTCTCACCCTGTTTTATTACAGCCTGTACAACGTGGAGAGAGCACTCTCACTCTGTTTTATTATAGTCTGTACAACATGGAGAGAACACTCTCACCCTGTTTTATTACAGCCTGTACAACGTGGAGAGAGCACTCTCACTCTGTTTTATTATAGTCTGTACAACATGGAGAGAACACTCTCACCCTGTTTTATTATAGTCTGTCCAACATGGAGAGAGCACTCTCACCCTGTTTTATTACAGCCTGTACAACGTGGAGAGAGCACTCTCACCCTGTTTTATTATAGTCTGTACAACATGGAGAGAACACTCTCACCCTGTTTTATTATGGTCTGTACAACATCGAGAGAGCACTCTCACCCTGTTTTATTATGGTCTGTACAACATGGAGAGTGCACTCTCACCCTGTTTTATTATGGTCTGTACAACATGGAGAGAGCACTCTCACCCTGTTTTATTATGGTCTGTACAACATGGAGAGAGCACTCTCACCCTGTTTTATTATGGTCTGTACAACATGGAGAGAACACTCTCACCCTGTTTTATTATGGTCTGTACAACATGGAGAGAACACTCTCACCTTGTTTTATTATAGTCTGTACAACATGGAGAGAACACTCTCACCCTGTTTTATTATGGTCTGTACAACATGGAGAGAGCACTCTCACCCTGTTTTATTATGGTCTGTACAACATGGAGAGAACACTCTCACCCTGTTTTATTATGGTCTGTACAACATGGAGAGAGCACTCTCACCCTGTTTTATTATGGTCTGTACAACATGGAGAGAGCACTCTCACCCTGTTTTATTATGGTCTGTACAACATGGAGAGAGCACTCTCACCCTGTTTTATTATGGTCTGTACAACATGGAGAGAACACTCTCACCCTGTTTTATTATGGTCTGTACAACATGGAGAGAACACTCTCACCCTGTTTTATTATAGTCTGTACAACGTGGAGAGAGCACTCTCACCCTGTTTTATTATAGTCTGTACAACATGGAGAGAACACTCTCACCCTGTTTTATTATGGTCTGTACAACATGGAGAGTGCACTCTCACCCTGTTTTATTACAGCCTGTACAACGTGGAGAGAGCACTCTCACCCTGTTTTATTATGGTCTGTACAACATGGAGAGTGCACTCTCACCCTGTTTTATTACAGCCTGTACAACATGGAGAGTGCACTCTCACCCTGTTTTATTACAGCCTGTACAACGTGGAGAGAGCACTCTCACCCTGTTTTATTATGGTCTGTACAACATGGAGAGAACACTCTCACCCTGTTTTATTATAGTCTGTACAACATGGAGAGAGCACTCTCACCCTGTTTTATTATAGTCTGTACAACATGGAGAGAACACTCTCACCCTGTTAGATTATAGTCTGTACAACATGGAGAGTGCACTCTCACCCTGTTTTATTATGGTCTGTACAACATGGCGAGAACACTCCCACCCTGTTTTATTATTGTCTGTACAAGATGGAGAGAGCACTCTCACCCTGTTTTATTATGGTCTGTACAACATGGAGAGAACACTCCCACCCTGTTTTATTATGGTCTGTACAACATGGAGAGTGCACTCTCACCCTGTTTTATTACAGCCTGTACAACGTGGAGAGAGCACTCTCACCCTGTTTTATTATGGTCTGTACAACATGGAGAGAACACTCCCACCCTGTTTTATTATGGTCTGTACAAGATGGAGAGAACACTCTCACCCTGTTTTATTATAGTCTGTACAACATGGAGAGAGCACTCTCACCCTGTTTTATTACAGCCTGTACAACGTGGAGAGAACACTCTCACCCTGTTTTATTATGGTCTGTACAACATGGAGAGAACACTCTCACCCTGTTTTATTATAGTCTGTACAACATGGAGAGAGCACTCTCACCCTGTTTTATTACAGCCTGTACAACGTGGAGAGAACACTCTCACCCTGTTTTATTATGGTCTGTACAACATGGAGAAAACACTCTCACCCTGTTTTATTATGGTCTGTACAACATGGAGAGAACACTCTCACCCTGTTTTATTATAGTCTGTACAACATGGAGAGAGCACTCTCACCCTGTTTTATTACAGCCTGTACAACGTGGAGAGAACACTCTCACCCTGTTTTATTATGGTCTGTACAACATGGAGAGAACACTCTCACCCTGTTTTATTATAGTCTGTACAACATGGAGAGTGCACTCTCACCCTGTTTTATTACAGCCTGTACAACGTGGAGAGAGCACTCTCCCCTGTTTTATTATGGTCTGTACAACATGGAGAGTGCACTCTCACCCTGTTTTATTACAGCCTGTACAATGTGGAGAGAGCACTCTCACCCTGTTTTATTATGGTCTGTACAACATGGAGAGAACACTCTCACCCTGTTTTATTATAGTCTGTACAACATGGAGAGAGCAATCTCACCCTGTTTTATTATAGTCTGTACAACATGGAGAGAGCACTCTCACCCTGTTTTATTATGGTCTGTACAACATGGAGAGAACACTCTCACCCTGTTTTATTATAGTCTGTACAACATGGAGAGTGCACTCTCACCCTGTTTTATTACAGTCTGTACAACATGGAGAGAGCACTCTCACCCTGTTTTATTATAGTCTGTACAACATGGAGAGTGCACTCTCACCCTGTTTTATTATAGTCTGTACAACATGGAGAGAGCACTCTCACCCTGTTTTATTATGGTCTGTACAACATGGAGAGAACACTCTCACCCTGTTTTATTATAGTCTGTACAACATGGAGAGTGCACTCTCACCCTGTTTTATTATGGTCTGTACAACATGGAGAGAACACTCTCACCCTGTTTTATTATAGTCTGTACAACATGGAGAGAGCACTCTCACCCTGTTTTATTATGGTCTGTACAACATGGAGAGAACACTCTCACCCTGTTTTATTACAGTCTGTACAACATGGAGAGAGCACTCTCACCCTGTTTTATTATGGTCTGTACAACATGGAGAGAACACTCTCACCCTGTTTCATTATAGTCTGTACAACATGGAGAGAGCACTCTCACTCTCTTTTATTATGGTCTGTACAACATGGAGAGAACACTCTCACCCTGTTTTATTATAGTCTGTACAACATGGAGAGTGCACTCTCACCCTGTTTTATTACAGTCTGTACAACATGGAGAGAGCACTCTCACCCTGTTTTATTATAGTCTGTACAACATGGAGAGTGCACTCTCACCCTGTTTTATTACAGTCTGTACAACATGGAGAGTGCACTCTCACCCTGTTAGATTACAGTCTGTACAACATGGAGAGAGCACTCTCACCCTGTTTTATTATAGTCTGTACAACATGGAGAGAGCACTCTCACCCTGTTTTATTATGGTCTGTACAACATGGAGAGAACACTCTCACCCTGTTTTATTATAGTCTGTACAACATGGAGAGTGCACTCTCACCCTGTTTTATTATGGTCTGTACAACATGGAGAGAACACTCTCACCCTGTTTTATTATAGTCTGTACAACATGGAGAGAACACTCTCACCCTGTTTTATTATAGTCTGTACAACATGGAGAGAGCACTCTCACCCTGTTTTATTATAGTCTGTACAACATGGAGAGAGCACTCTCACCCTGTTTTATTATGGTCTGTACAACATGGAGAGAACACTCTCACCCTGTTTTATTACAGTCTGTACAACATGGAGAGAGCACTCTCACCCTGTTTTATTATAGTCTGTACAACATGGAGAGAGCACTCTCACCCTGTTTTATTATTGTCTGTACAACATGGATAGAACACTCTCACCCTGTTTTATTATAGTCTGTACAACATGGAGAGAACACTCTCACCCTGTTTTATTATAGTCTGTACAACATGGAGAGTGCACTCTCACCCTGTTTTATTACAGCCTGTACAATGTGGAGAGAGCACTCTCACCCTGTTTTATTATGGTCTGTACAACGTGGAGAGAGCACTCTCACCCTGTTTTATTATGGTCTGTACAACATGGAGAGTGCACTCTCACCCTGTTTTATTACAGCCTGTACAACATGGAGAGTGCACTCTCACCCTGTTTTATTATAGTCTGTACAACATGGAGAGAACACTCTCACCCTGTTTTATTATAGTCTGTACAACATGGAGAGAACACTCTCACCCTGTTTTATTATAGTCTGTACAACATGGAGAGAACACTCTCACCCTGTTAGATTATAGTCTGTACAACATGGAGAGTGCACTCTCACCCTGTTTTATTATGGTCTGTACAACATGGCGAGAACACTCCCACCCTGTTTTATTATTGTCTGTACAAGATGGAGAGAGCACTCTCACCCTGTTTTATTATGGTCTGTACAACATGGAGAGAACACTCCCACCCTGTTTTATTATGGTCTGTACAACATGGAGAGTGCACTCTCACCCTGTTTTATTACAGCCTGTACAACGTGGAGAGAGCACTCTCACCCTGTTTTATTATGGTCTGTACAACATGGAGAGAACACTCCCACCCTGTTTTATTATGGTCTGTACAAGATGGAGAGAACACTCTCACCCTGTTTTATTATAGTCTGTACAACATGGAGAGAGCACTCTCACCCTGTTTTATTACAGCCTGTACAACGTGGAGAGAACACTCTCACCCTGTTTTATTATGGTCTGTACAACATGGAGAGAACACTCTCACCCTGTTTTATTATAGTCTGTACAACATGGAGAGAGCACTCTCACCCTGTTTTATTACAGCCTGTACAACGTGGAGAGAACACTCTCACCCTGTTTTATTATGGTCTGTACAACATGGAGAAAACACTCTCACCCTGTTTTATTATGGTCTGTACAACATGGAGAGAACACTCTCACCCTGTTTTATTATAGTCTGTACAACATGGAGAGAGCACTCTCACCCTGTTTTATTACAGCCTGTACAACGTGGAGAGAACACTCTCACCCTGTTTTATTATGGTCTGTACAACATGGAGAGAACACTCTCACCCTGTTTTATTATAGTCTGTACAACATGGAGAGTGCACTCTCACCCTGTTTTATTACAGCCTGTACAACGTGGAGAGAGCACTCTCACCCTGTTTTATTATGGTCTGTACAACATGGAGAGTGCACTCTCACCCTGTTTTATTACAGCCTGTACAATGTGGAGAGAGCACTCTCACCCTGTTTTATTATGGTCTGTACAACATGGAGAGAACACTCTCACCCTGTTTTATTATAGTCTGTACAACATGGAGAGAGCAATCTCACCCTGTTTTATTATAGTCTGTACAACATGGAGAGAGCACTCTCACCCTGTTTTATTATGGTCTGTACAACATGGAGAGAACACTCTCACCCTGTTTTATTATAGTCTGTACAACATGGAGAGTGCACTCTCACCCTGTTTTATTACAGTCTGTACAACATGGAGAGAGCACTCTCACCCTGTTTTATTATAGTCTGTACAACATGGAGAGTGCACTCTCACCCTGTTTTATTATAGTCTGTACAACATGGAGAGAGCACTCTCACCCTGTTTTATTATGGTCTGTACAACATGGAGAGAACACTCTCACCCTGTTTTATTATAGTCTGTACAACATGGAGAGTGCACTCTCACCCTGTTTTATTATGGTCTGTACAACATGGAGAGAACACTCTCACCCTGTTTTATTATAGTCTGTACAACATGGAGAGAGCACTCTCACCCTGTTTTATTATGGTCTGTACAACATGGAGAGAACACTCTCACCCTGTTTTATTACAGTCTGTACAACATGGAGAGAGCACTCTCACCCTGTTTTATTATGGTCTGTACAACATGGAGAGAACACTCTCACCCTGTTTCATTATAGTCTGTACAACATGGAGAGAGCACTCTCACTCTCTTTTATTATGGTCTGTACAACATGGAGAGAACACTCTCACCCTGTTTTATTATAGTCTGTACAACATGGAGAGTGCACTCTCACCCTGTTTTATTACAGTCTGTACAACATGGAGAGAGCACTCTCACCCTGTTTTATTATAGTCTGTACAACATGGAGAGTGCACTCTCACCCTGTTTTATTACAGTCTGTACAACATGGAGAGTGCACTCTCACCCTGTTAGATTACAGTCTGTACAACATGGAGAGAGCACTCTCACCCTGTTTTATTATAGTCTGTACAACATGGAGAGAGCACTCTCACCCTGTTTTATTATGGTCTGTACAACATGGAGAGAACACTCTCACCCTGTTTTATTATAGTCTGTACAACATGGAGAGTGCACTCTCACCCTGTTTTATTATGGTCTGTACAACATGGAGAGAACACTCTCACCCTGTTTTATTATAGTCTGTACAACATGGAGAGAACACTCTCACCCTGTTTTATTATAGTCTGTACAACATGGAGAGAGCACTCTCACCCTGTTTTATTATAGTCTGTACAACATGGAGAGAGCACTCTCACCCTGTTTTATTATGGTCTGTACAACATGGAGAGAACACTCTCACCCTGTTTTATTACAGTCTGTACAACATGGAGAGAGCACTCTCACCCTGTTTTATTATAGTCTGTACAACATGGAGAGAGCACTCTCACCCTGTTTTATTATTGTCTGTACAACATGGATAGAACACTCTCACCCTGTTTTATTATAGTCTGTACAACATGGAGAGAACACTCTCACCCTGTTTTATTATAGTCTGTACAACATGGAGAGTGCACTCTCACCCTGTTTTATTACAGCCTGTACAATGTGGAGAGAGCACTCTCACCCTGTTTTATTATGGTCTGTACAACGTGGAGAGAGCACTCTCACCCTGTTTTATTATAGTCTGTACAACATGGAGAGTGCACTCTCACCCTGTTTTATTACAGCCTGTACAGCATGGAGAGTGCACTCTCACCCTGTTTTATTATAGTCTGTACAACATGGAGAGAACACTCTCACCCTGTTTTATTATAGTCTGTACAACATGGAGAGAACACTCTCACCCTGTTTTATTACAGCCTGTACAACGTGGAGAGAGCACTCTCACCCTGTTTTATTATGGTCTGTACAACATGGAGAGTGCACTCTCACCCTGTTTTATTACAGCCTGTACAATGTGGAGAGAGCACTCTCACCCTGTTTTATTATGGTCTGTACAACATGGAGAGAACACTCTCACCCTGTTTTATTATGGTCTGTACAACATGGAGAGTGCACTCTCACCCTGTTTTATTACAGCCTGTACAACATGGAGAGTGCACTCTCACCCTGTTTTATTACAGCCTGTACAATGTGGAGAGAGCACTCTCACCCTGTTTTATTATGGTCTGTACAACATGGAGAGAACACTCTCACCCTGTTTTATTATAGTCTGTACAACATGGAGAGTGCACTCTCACCCTGTTTTATTACAGCCTGTACAACGTGGAGAGAGCACTCTCACCCTGTTTTATTATGGTCTGTACAACATGGAGAGTGCACTCTCACCCTGTTTTATTACAGCCTGTACAACGTGGAGAGAGCACTCTCACCCTGTTTTATTATGGTCTGTACAACATGGAGAGAACACTCCCACCCTGTTTTATTATGGTCTGTACAAGATGGAGAGAGCACTCTCACCCTGTTTTATTATGGTCTGTACAACATGGAGAGAACACTCCCACCCTGTTTTATTATGGTCTGTACAAGATGGAGAGAGCACTCTCACCCTGTTTTATTATAGTCTGTACAACATGGAGAGAACACTCTCACCCTGTTTTATTATACTCTGTACAACATGGAGAGAACACTCTCACCCTGTTTTATTATAGTCTGTACAACATGGAGAGAGCACTCTCACCCTGTTTTATTATGGTCTGTACAACATGGAGAGAACACTCTCACCCTTTTTTATTATAGTCTGTACAACATGGAGAGAGCACTCTCACCCTGTTTTATTATAGTCTGTACAACATGGAGAGAACACTCTCACCCTGTTTTATTATAGTCTGTACAACATGGAGAGAACACTCTCACCCTGTTTTATTATACTCTGTACAACATGGAGAGAACACTCTCACCCTGTTTTATTATAGTCTGTACAACATGGAGAGAACACTCTCACCCTGTTTTATTATAGTCTGTACAACATGGAGAGAACACTCTCACCCTGTTTTATTATAGTCTGTACAACATGGAGAGAGCACTCTCACCCTGTTTTATTATAGTCTGTACAACATGGAGAGAACACTCTCACCCTGTTTTATTATAGTCTGTACAACATGGAGAGAACACTCTCACCCTGTTTTATTATAGTCTGTACAACATGGAGAGAGCACTCTCACCCTGTTTTATTATAGTCTGTACAACATGGAGAGAACACTCTCACCCTGTTTTATTATAGTCTGTACAACATGGAGAGAACACTCTCACCCTGTTTTATTATAGTCTGTACAACATGGAGAGAGCACTCTCACCCTGTTTTATTCCAGTCTGTACAACATGGAGAGAACACTCTCACCCTGTTTTATTCCAGTCTGTACAACATGGAGAGAACACTCTCACCCTGTTTTATTATAGTCTGTACAACATGGAGAGAGCACTCTCACCCTGTTTTATTCCAGTCTGTACAACATGGAGAGAACACTCTCACCCTGTTTTATTATAGTCTGTACAACATGGAGAGAGCACTCTCACCCTGTTTTATTCCAGTCTGCACAACATGGAGAGAACACTCTCACCCTGTTAGATTATAGTCTGTACAACATGGAGAGAGCACTCTCACACTGTTAGATTTTAGTCTGTACAACATGGAGAGAGCACTATCGCTCTGTTAGATTATAGTCTGTACAACATGGAGAGAGCACTCTCACCCTGTTTTATTATAGTCTGTACAACATGGAGAGAACACTCTCACCCTGTTTTATTCCAGTCTGTACAACATGGAGAGAGCACTCTCACCCTGTTTTATTCCAGTCTGTACAACATGGAGAGAACACTCTCACCCTGTTTTATTATAGTCTGTACAACATGGAGAGAACACTCTCACCCTGTTTTATTATAGTCTGTACAACATGGAGAGAGCACTCTCACCCTGTTTTATTCCAGTCTGTACAACATGGAGAGAACACTCTCACCCTGTTTTATTATAATCTGTACAACATGGAGAGAACACTCTCACCCTGTTTTATTATAGTCTGTACAACATGGAGAGAGCACTCTCACCCTGTTTTATTCCAGTCTGCACAACATGGAGAGAACACTCTCACCCTGTTAGATTATAGTCTGTACAACATGGAGAGAGCACTCTCACTCTGTTCGATTATAGTCAGTACAACATGGAGAGAGCACTCTCACACTGTTAGATTTTAGTCTGTACAACATGGAGAGAGCACTATCGCTCTGTTAGATTATAGTCTGTACAACATGGAGAGAGCACTCTCACTCTGATAAATTATAGTCTGTACAACATGGAGAGGGCACACTCACCCTGTTAGATTATAGTCTGTACAACATGGAGAGAGCACTCTCACCCTGTTAGATTATAGTCTGTACAACATGGAGAGAGCACTCTCACTCTGTTAGATTATAGTCTGTACAACATGGAGAGAGCACTCTCACACTGTTAGATTATAGTCTGTACAACATAGAGAGAGCACTCTCACTCTGTTAGATTGTAGTCTGTACAACATGGAGAGAAGACTCTCACTCTGTTAGATTATAGTCTGAACAACATGGAGAGAGCACTCTCACCCTGTTAGATTATAGTCTGTACAACATGGAGAGAAGACTCTCACTCTGTTAGATTATAGTCTGAACAACATGGAGAGAGCACTCTCACCCTGTTAGATTATAGTCTGAACAACATGGAGAGAGCACTCTCACTCTGTTAGATTATAGTCTGAACAACATGGAGAGGGCACTCTCACTCTTTTAGATTATAGTCTGTACAACATGGAGAGAAGACTCTCACTCTGTTAGATTATAGTCTGTACAACATGGAGAGAGCACTCTCACCCTGTTAGATTATAGTCTGTACAACATGGAGAGAGCACTCTCACCCTGTTAGATTATAGTCTGTACAACACGGAGAGAGCACTCTCACTCTGTTAGATTATAGTCTGAACAACATGGAGAGAGCACTCTCACCCTGTTAGATTATAGTCTGTACAACATGGAGAGAGCACTCTCACCCTCTTAGATTATAGTCTGTACAACATGGAGAGAGCACTCTCACCCTGTTAGATTATAGTCTGAACAACATGGAGAGAGCACTCTCACTCTGTTAGATTATAGTCTGAACAACATGGAGAGGGCACTCTCACTCTGTTAGATTATAGTCTGTACAACATGGAGAGAGCACTCTCACCCTGTTAGATTATAGTCTGTACAACATGGAGAGAGCACTCTCACCCTGTTAGATTATAGTCTGAACAACATGGAGAGAGCACTCTCATCCTGTTAGATTATAGTCTGAACAACATGGAGAGAGCACTCTCACTCTGTTAGATTATGGTCTGAACAACATGGAGAGAGCACTCTCACTCTGTTAGATTATACTCTGAACAACATGGAGAGAGCACTCTCACTCTGTTTGATTATAGTCTGTACAACATGGACAGAGCACTCTCACACTGTTAGATTATAGTCTGTACAACATGGACAGAGCACTCTCACTCTGTTAGATTATAGTCTGAACAACATGGAGAGAGCACTCTCACTCTGTTAGATTATAGTTGTTACAACATGGAGAGAGCACTCTCACCCTGTTAGATTATAGTCTGTACAACATGGAGAGAGCACTCTCACCCTGTTAGATTATAGTCTGAACAACATGGAGAGAGCACTCTCACCCTGTTAGATTATAGTCTGAACAACATGGAGAGAGCACTCTCACCTTGTTAGATTATAGTCTGAACAACATGGAGAGAGCACTCTCACCCTGTTAGATTATAGTCTGAACAACATGGAGAGAGCACTCTCACCCTGTTAGATTATAGTCTGAACAACATGGAGAGAGCACTCTCACCCTGTTAGATTATAGTCTGAACAACATGGAGAGAGCACTCTCACCCTGTTAGATTATAGTCTGAACAACATGGAGAGAGCACTCTCACTCTGTTAGATTATATTCTGAACAACATGGAGAGAGCACTCTCACTCTGTTAGATTATAGTCTGAACAACATGGAGAGAGCACTCTCACTCTGTTAGATTATAGTCTGAACAACATGGAGAGAGCACTCTCACCCTGTTAGATTATAGTCTGAACAACATGGAGAGAGCACTCTCACTCTGTTAGATTATAGTCTGTACAACATGGAGAGAGCACTCTCACCCTGTTAGATTATAGTCTGTACAACATGGAGAGAGCACTCTCACCCTGTTAGATTATAGTCTGAACAACATGGAGAGAGCACTCTCACCCTGTTAGATTATAGTCTGAACAACATGGAGAGAGCACTCTCACTCTGTTAGATTATAGTCTGAACAACATGGAGAGAGCACTCTCACCCTGTTTTATTATAGTCTGTACAACATGGAGAGAACACTCTCACCCTGTTTTATTATAGTCTGTACAACATGGAGAGAACACTCTCACCCTGTTTTATTATACTCTGTACAACATGGAGAGAGCACTCTCACCCTGTTTTATTATAGTCTGTACAACATGGAGAGAACACTCTCACCCTGTTTTATTATAGTCTGTACAACATGGAGAGAGCACTCTCACCCTGTTTTATTATAGTCTGTACAACATGGAGAGAACACTCTCACCCTGTTTTATTATAGTCTGTACAACATGGAGAGAACACTCTCACCCTGTTTTATTATAGTCTGTACAACATGGAGAGAGCACTCTCACCCTGTTTTATTCCAGTCTGTACAACATGGAGAGAACACTCTCACCCTGTTTTATTATAGTCCGTACAACATGGAGAGAACACTCTCACCCTGTTTTATTATAGTCTGTACAACATGGAGAGAGCACTCTCACCCTGTTTTATTCCAGTCTGTACAACATGGAGAGAACACTCTCACCCTGTTAGATTATAGTCTGTACAACATGGAGAGAGCACTCTCACTCTGTTCGATTATAGTCAGTACAACATGGAGAGAGCACTCTCACACTGTTAGATTTTAGTCTGTACAACATGGAGAGAGCACTATCGCTCTGTTAGATTATAGTCTGTACAACATGGAGAGAGCACTCTCACTCTGATAAATTATAGTCTGTACAACATGGAGAGGGCACTCTCACCCTGTTAGATTATAGTCTGTACAACATGGAGAGAGCACTCTCACCCTGTTAGATTATAGTCTGTACAACATGGAGAGAGCACTCTCACTCTGTTAGATTATAGTCTGTACAACATAGAGAGAGCACTCTCACTCTGTTAGATTATAGTCTGTACAACATGGAGAGAAGACTCTCAATCTGTTAGATTATAGTCTGAACAACATGGAGAGAGCACTCTCACCCTGTTAGATTATAGTCTGTACAACATGGAGAGAAGACACTCACTCTGTTAGATTATAGTCTGAACAACATGGAGAGAGCACTCTCACCCTGTTAGATTATAGTCTGAACAACATGGAGAGAGCACTCTCACTCTGTTAGATTATAGTCTGTACAACATGGAGAGAAGACTCTCACTCTGTTAGATTATAGTCTGTACAACATGGAGAGAGCACTCTCACCCTGTTAGATTATAGTCTGTACAACATGGAGAGAGCACTCTCACCCTGTAAGATTATAGTCTGTACAACACGGAGAGAGCACTCTCACTCTGTTAGATTATAGTCTGAACAACATGGAGAGAGCACTCTCACCCTGTTAGATTATAGTCTGTACAACATGGAGAGAGCACTCTCACCCTGTTAGATTATAGTCTGAACAACATGGAGAGAGCACTCTCACTCTGTTAGATTATAGTCTGAACAACATGGAGAGGGCACTCTCACTCTGTTAGATTATAGTCTGTACAACATGGAGAGAGCACTCTCACCCTGTTAGATTATAGTCTGTACAACATGGAGAGAGCACTCTCACCCTGTTAGATTATAGTCTGAACAACATGGAGAGAGCACTCTCATCCTGTTAGATTATAGTCTGAACAACATGGAGAGAGCACTCTCACCCTGTTAGATTATAGTCTGAACAACATGGAGAGAGCACTCTCACTCTGTTAGATTATAGTCTGAACAACATGGAGAGAGCACTCTCACTCTGTTAGATTATAGTCTGTACAACATGGACAGAGCACTCTCACACTGTTAGATTATAGTCTGAACAACATGGAGAGAGCACTCTCACTCTGTTAGATTATAGTCTGTACAACATGGAGAGAGCACTCTCACACTGTTAGATTATAGTCTATACAACATGGAGAGAGCACTCTCACCCTGTTAGATTATAGTCTGAACAACATGGAGAGAGCACTCTCACCCTGTTAGATTATAGTCTGAACAACATGGAGAGAGCACTCTCACCTTGTTAGATTATAGTCTGAACAACATGGAGAGAGCACTCTCACCCTGTTAGATTATAGTCTGAACAACATGGAGAGAGCACTCTCACCCTGTTAGATTATAGTCTGAACAACATGGAGAGAGCACTCTCACCCTGTTAGATTATAGTCTGAACAACATGGAGAGAACACTCTCACCCTGTTGGATTATAGTCTGAACAACATGGAGAGAGTACTCTCACCCTGTTAGATTATAGTCTGAACAACATGGAGAGAGCACTCTCACCCTGTTAGATTATAGTCTGAACAACATGGAGAGAGCACTCTCACTCTGTTAGATTATAGTCTGAACAACATGGAGAGAGCACTCTCACTCTGTTAGATTATAGTCTGTACAACATGGAGAGAGCACTCTCACCCTGTTAGATTATAGTCTGAACAACATGGAGAGAGCACTCTCACCCTGTTAGATTATAGTCTGAACAACATGGAGAGAGCTCTCTCACTCTGTTAGATTATAGTCTGAACAACATGGAGAGAGCACTCTCACCCTGTTAGATTATAGTCTGAACAACATGGAGAGAGCACTCTCACTCTGTTAGATTATAGTCTGAACAACATGGAGAGAGCTCTCTCACTCTGTTAGATTATAGTCTGAACAACATGGAGAGAGCACTCTCACCCTGTTAGATTATAGTCTGAACAACATGGAGAGAGCACTCTCACCCTGTTAGATTATAGTCTGAACAACATGGAGAGAGCTCTCTCACTCTGTTAGATTATAGTCTGAACAACATGGAGAGAGCACTCTCACCCTGTTAGATTATAGTCTGAACAACATGGAGAGAGCACTCTCACTCTGTTAGATTATAGTCTGAACAACATGGAGAGAGCACTCTCACCCTGTTAGATTATAGTCTGAACAACATGGAGAGAGCACTCTCACCCTGTTAGATTATAGTCTGAACAACATGGAGAGAGCACTCTCACTCTGTTAGATTATAGTCTGAACAACATGGAGAGAGCACTCTCACTCTGTTAGATTATAGTCTGTACAACATGGAGAGAGCACTCTCACCCTGTTAGATTATAGTCTGAACAACATGGAGAGAGCACTCTCACCCTGTTAGATTATAGTCTGAACAACATGGAGAGAGCTCTCTCACTCTGTTAGATTATAGTCTGAACAACATGGAGAGAGCACTCTCACCCTGTTAGATTATAGTCTGAACAACATGGAGAGAGCACTCTCACTCTGTTAGATTATAGTCTGAACAACATGGAGAGAGCACTCTCACTCTGTTAGATTATAGCCTGTGCAACATGGAGAGAGCACTCTCACCCTGTTAGATTATAGTCTGAACAACATGGAGAGAGCACTCTCACTCTGTTAGATTATAGCCTAAGCAACATGGAGAGAGCACTCTCACCCTGTTAGATTATAGTCTGTACAACATGGAGAGAGCACTCTCACTCTGTTAGATTATAGTCTGAACAACATGGAGAGAGCACTCTCACTCTGTTAGATTATAGTCTGTACAACATGGAGAGAGCACTCTCACTCTGTTAGATTATAGTCTGAACAACATGGAGAGAGCACTCTCACTCTGTTAGATTATAGCCTGTGCAACATGGAGAGAGCACTCTCACCCTGTTAGATTATAGTCTGTACAACATGGAGAGAGCACTCTCACTCTGTTAGATTATAGTCTGAACAACATGGAGAGAGCACTCTCACTCTGTTAGATTATAGTCTGTACAACATGGAGAGAGCACTCTCACCCTGTTAGATTATAGTCTGAACAACATGGAGAGAGCACTCTCACCCTGTTAGATTATAGTCTGAACAACATGGAGAGAGCACTCACTCTGTTAGATTATAGTCTGAACAACATGGAGAGAGCACTCTCACCCTGTTAGATTATAGTCTGTACAACATGGAGAGAGCACTCTCACTCTGTTAGATTATAGTCTGTACAACATGGAGAGAGCACTCTTACCCTGTTAGATTATAGTCTGTGCAACATGGAGAGAGCACTCTCACTCTGTTAGATTATAGTCTGAACAACATGGAGAGAGCACTCTCACTCTGTTAGATTATAGTCTGTACAACATGGAGAGAGCACTCTCACTCTGTTAGATTATAGTCTGAACAACATGGAGAGAGCACTCTCACTCTGTTAGATTATAGTCTGAACAACATGGAGAGAGCACTCTCACCCTGTTAGATTATAGTCTGAACAACATGGAGAGAGCACTCTCACTCTGTTAGATTATAGTCTGAACAACATGGAGAGAACACTCTCACCTTGTTAGATTATAGTCTGTACAACATGGAGAGAGCACTCTCACTCTGTTAGATTATAGTCTGAACAACATGGAGAGAGCACTCTCACTCTGTTAGATTATAGTCTGAACAACATGGAGAGAGCACTCTCACTCTGTTAGATTATAGTCTGTACAACATGGAGAGAGCACTCTTACCCTGTTAGATTATAGTCTGTGCAACATGGAGAGAGTACTCTCACTCTGTTAGATTATAGTCTGTACAACATGGAGAGAGCACTCTCACCTTGTTAGATTATAGTCTGTACAACATGGAGAGAGCACTCTCACTCTGTTAGATTATAGTCTGAACAACATGGAGAGAGCACTCTCACTCTGTTAGATTATAGTCTGAACAACATGGAGAGAGCACTCTCACTCTGTTAGATTATAGTCTGTACAACATGGAGAGAGCACTCTTACCCTGTTAGATTATAGTCTGAACAACATGGAGAGAGCACTCTCACTCTGTTAGATTATAGTCTGAACAACATGGAGAGAGCACTCTCACCTTGTTAGATTATAGTCTGAACAACATGGAGAGAGCACTCTCACCCTGTTAGATTATAGTCTGAACAACATGGAGAGAGCACTCTCACTCTGTTAGATTATAGTCTGAACAACATGGAGAGAGCACTCTCACTCTGTTAGATTATAGTCTGTACAACATGGAGAGAGCACTCTCACTCTGTTAGATTATAGTCTGTACAACATGGAGAGAGCACTCTCACTCTGTTAGATTATAGTCTGGACAACATGGAGAGAGCACTCTCACTCTGTTAGATTATAGTCTGAACAACATGGAAAGAGCACTCTCACTCTGTTAGATTATAGTCTGAACAACATGGAGAGAGCACTCTCACTCTGTTAGATTATAGTCTGTACAACATGGAGAGAGCACTCTCACCCTGTTAGATTATAGTCTGTACAACATGGAGAGAGCACTCTCACTCTGTTAGATTATAGTCTGGACAACATGGAGAGAGCACTCTCACACTGTTAGATTATAGTCTGTACAACATGGGGAGAGCACTCTCACCCTGTTAGATTATAGTCTGAACAACATGGAGAGAGCACTCTCACCCTGTTAGATTATAGTCTGAACAACATGGAGAGAGCACTCTCACCTTGTTAGATTATAGTCTGTACAACATGGAGAGAGCACTCTCACTCTGTTAGATTATAGTCTGAACAACATGGAGAAAGCACTCTCACTCTGTTAGATTATAGTCTGAACAACATGGAGAGAGCACTCTCACCCTGTTAGATTATAGTCTGAACAACATGGAGAGAGCACTCTCACTCTGTTAGATTATAGTCTGTACAACATGGAGAGAGCACTCTCACTCTGTTAGATTATAGTCTGTACAACATGGAGAGAGCACTCTCACTCTGTTAGATTATAGTCTGGACAACATGGAGAGAGCACTCTCACACTGTTAGATTATAGTCTGTACAACATGGAGAGAGCACTCTCACCCTGTTAGATTATAGTCTGAACAACATGGAGAGAGCACTCTCACCCTGTTAGATTATGGTCTGTACAACATGGAGAGAGCACTCTCACTCTGTTAGATTATAGTCTGTACAACATGGAGAGAGCACTCTCACTCTGTTAGATTATAGTCTGGACAACATGGAGAGAGCACTCTCACTCTGTTAGATTATAGTCTGTACAACTTGGAGAGAGCACTCTCACTCTGTTTTATTATAGTCTGTACAACATGGAGAGAGCACTCTCACCCTGTTAGATTATAGTCTGTACAACATGGAGAGAGCACTCTCACTCTGTTAGATTATAGTCTGTACAACATGGAGAGAGCACTCTCACCCTGTTAGATTATAGTCTGTACAACATGGAGAGAGCACTCTCACTCTGTTAGATTATAGTCTGTACAACATGGAGAGAGCACTCTCACCCTGTTAGATTATAGTCTGGACAACATGGAGAGAGCACTCTCACCCTGTTAGATTATAGTCTGTACAACATGGAGAGAGCACTCTCACCCTGTTAGATTATAGTCTGTACAACATGGAGAGAGCACTCTCACCCTGTTAGATTATAGTCTGGACAACATGGAGAGAGCACTCTCACCCTGTTAGATTATAGTCTGTACAACATGGAGAGAGCACTCTCACCCTGTTAGATTATAGTCTGGACAACATGGAGAGAGCACTCTCAGCCTGTTAGATTATAGTCTGGACAACATGGAGAGAGCACTCTCACCCTGTTAGATTATAGTCTGTACAACATGGAGAGAGCACTCTCACTCTGTTTTATTATAGTCTGTACAACATGGAGAGAGCACTCTCACTCTGTTAGATTATAGTCTGTACAACATGGAGAGAACACTCTCACTCTGTTAGATTATAGTCTGTACAACATGGAGAGAACACTCTCACTCTGTTAGATTATAGTCTGTACAACATGGAGAGAACACTCTCACCCTGTTAGATTATAGTCTGGACAACATGGAGAGAGCACTCTCACTCTGTTAGATTATAGTCTGGACAACATGGAGAGAGCACTCTCACCCTGTTAGATTATAGTCTGTACAACATGGAGAGAGCACTCTCACTCTGTTAGATTATAGTCTGTACAACATGGAGAGTGCACTCTCACTCTGTTAGATTATAGTCTGTACAACATGGAGAGAGCACTCTCACTCTGTTAGATTATAGTCTGTACAACATGGAGAGAGCACTCTCACTCTGTTAGATTATAGTCTGGACAACATGGAGAGAGCACTCTCACTCTGTTAGATTATAGTCTGAACAACATGGAGAGAGCACTCTCACTCTGTTAGATTATAGTCTGTACAACATGGAGAGAGCACTCTCACTCTGTTAGATTATAGTCTGTACAACATGGAGAGAGCACTCTCACTCTGTTAGATTATAGTCTGTACAACATGGAGAGAGCACTCTCACTCTGTTAGATTATAGTCTGGACAACATGGAGAGAGCACTCTCACTCTGTTAGATTATAGTCTGGACAACATGGAGAGAGCACTCTCACTCTGTTAGATTATAGTCTGGACAACATGGAGAGAGCACTCTCACTCTGTTAGATTATAGTCTGTACAACATGGAGAGAACACTCTCACCCTGTTAGATTATAGTCTGTACAACATGGAGAGAGCACTCTCACCCTGTTAGATTATATTCTGTACAACATGGAGAGAGCACTCTCACTCTGTTAGATTATAGTCTGTACAACATGGAGAGAGCACTCTCACCCTGTTAGATTATAGTCTGTACAACATGGAGAGAGCACTCTCACTCTGTTAGATTATAGTCTGTACAACATGGAGAGAGCACTCTCACCCTGTTAGATTATAGTCTGTACAACATGGAGAGAGCACTCTCACCCTGTTAGATTATAGTCTGTACAACATGGAGAGAGCACTCTCACCCTGTTACAATATAGTCTGAACAACATGGAGAGAGCACTCTCACTCTGTTAGATTATAGTCTGTACAACATGGAGAGAGCACTCTCACCCTGTTAGATTATAGTCTGTACAACATGGAGAGAGCACTCTCACCCTGTTAGATTATAGTCTGAACAACATGGAGAGAGCACTCTCACCCTGTTAGATTATATTCTGTACAACATGGAGAGAGCACTCTCACCCTGTTAGATTATAGTCTCTACAACATGGAGAGTGCACTCTCACCCTGTTAGATTATATTCTGTACAACATGGAGAGAGCACTCTCACCCTGTTAGATTATAGTCTGTACAACATGGAGAGTGCACTCTCACCCTGTTAGATTATATTCTGTACAACATGGAGAGAGCACTCTCACCCTGTTAGATTATAGTCTGAACAACATGGAGAGAGCACTCTCACCCTGTTAGATTATATTCTGTACAACATGGAGAGAGCACTCTCACCCTGTTAGATTATATTCTGCACAACATGGAGAGAGCACTCTCACCCTGTTAGATTATATTCTGTACAACATGGAGAGAACACTCTCACCCTGTTAGATTATATTCTGTACAACATGGAGAGAGCACTCTCACTCTGTTAGATTATATTCTGAACAACATGGAGAGAGCACTCTCACTCTGTTAGATTATCGTCTGTACAACATGGAGAGAGCACTCTGACCCTGTTAGATTATATTCTGAATAACATGGAGAGAGCACTCTCACTCTGTTAGATTATCGTCTGTACAACATGGAGAGAGCACTCTCACCCTGTTAGATTATAGTCTGTACAACATGGAGAGAGCACTCTCACCCTGTTAGATTAAAGTCTGTACAACATGGAGAGAGCACTCTCACCCTGTTAGATTATAGTCTGTACAACATGGAGAGAGCACTCTCACCCTGTTAGATTATAGTCTGTACAACATGGAGAGAGCACTCTCACCCTGTTAGATTATAGTCTGTACAACATGGAGAGAGCACTCTCACCCTGTTAGATTATAGTCTGTACAACATGGAGAGAGCACTCTCACCCTGTTAGATTATAGTCTGTACAACATGGAGAGAGCACTCTCACCCTGTTAGATTATAGTCTGTACAACATGGAGAGAGCACTCTCACTCTGTTAGATTATCGTCTGTACAACATGGAGAGAGCACTCTCCCTCTGTTAGATTATCGTCTGTACAACATGGAGAGAGCACTCTCACCCTGTTAGATTATAGTCTGTACAACATGGAGAGAGCACTCTCACTCTGTTAGATTATATTCTGAACAACATGGAGAGAGCACTCTCACTCTGTTAGATTATAGTCTGTACAACATGCAGAGAACACTCTCACTCTGTTAGATTATAGTCTGTACAACATGGAGAGAGCACTCTCACCCTGTTAGATTATAGTCTGTGCAACATGGAGGGAGCACTCTCACTCTGTTAGATTATAGTCTGAACAACATGGAGAGAGCACACTCACTCTGTTAGATTATAGTCTGTACAACATGGAGAGAGCACTCTCACTCTGTTAGATTATAGTCTGTACAACATGGAGAGAGCACTCTCACTCTGTTAGATTATAGTCTGAACAACATGGAGAGAGCACTCTCACCCTGTTAGATTATAGTCTGTGCAACATGGAGAGAGCACTCTCACTCTGTTAGATTATAGTCTGAACAACATGGAGAGAGCACTCTCACTCTGTTAGATTATAGTCTGTACAACATGGAGAGAGCACTCTCACTCTGTTAGATTATATTCTGAACAACATGGAGAGAGCACTCTCACTCTGTTAGATTATAGTCTGTACAACATGGAGAGAGCACTCTCACCCTGTTAGATTATAGTCTGTACAACATGGAGAGAGCACTCTCACTCTGTTAGATTATAGTCAGTACAACATGGAGAGAGCACTCTCACTCTGTTAGATTATATTCTGAACAACATGGAGAGAGCACTCTCACTCTGTTAGATTATAGTCTGTACAACATGGAGAGAGCACTCTCACTCTGTTAGATTATATTCTGAACAACATGGAGAGAGCACTCTCACTCTGTTAGATTATAGTCTGTAAAACATGGAGAGAGCACTCTCACTCTGTTAGATTATAGTCTGTACAACATGGAGAGAGCACTCTCACTCTGTTAGATTATAGTCTGAACAACATGGAGAGAGCACTCTCACTCTGTTAGATTATAGTCTGTACAACATGGAGAGAGAACTCTCACTCTGTTAGATTATATTCTGAACAACATGGAGAGAGCACTCTCACTCTGTTAGATTATAGTCTGTACAACATGGAGAGAGCACTCTCACCCTGTTAGATTATAGTCTGTACAACATGGAGAGAGCACTCTCACTCTGTTAGATTATAGTCAGTACAACATGGAGAGAGCACTCTCACTCTGTTAGATTATATTCTGAACAACATGGAGAGAGCACTCTCACTCTGTTAGATTATAGTCTGTACAACATGGAGAGAGCACTCTCACTCTGTTAGATTATATTCTGAACAACATGGAGAGAGCACTCTCACTCTGTTAGATTATAGTCTGTAAAACATGGAGAGAGCACTCTCACTCTGTTAGATTATAGTCTGTACAACATGGAGAGAGCACTCTCACTCTGTTAGATTATATTCTGAACAACATGGAGAGAGCACTCTCACTCTGTTAGATTATAGTCTGAACAACATGGAGAGAGCACTCTCACTCTGTTAGATTATAGTCTGAACAACATGGAGAGAGCACTCTCACTCTGTTAGATTATAGTCTGAACAACATGGAGAGAGCACTCTCACTCTGTTAGATTATAGTCTGAACAACATGGAGAGAGCACTCTCACTCTGTTAGATTATAGTCTGAACAACATGGAGAGAGCACTCTCACTCTGTTATATTATATTCTGAACAACATGGAGAGAGCACTCTCACTCTGTTAGATTATAGTCTGAACAACATGGAGAGAGCACTCTCACTCTGTTAGATTATAGTCTGTACAACATGGAGAGAGCACTCTCACTCTGTTAGATTATAGTCTGAACAACATGGAGAGAGCACTCTCACTCTGTTAGATTATAGTCTGAACAACATGGAGAGAGCACTCTCACCCTGTAAGATTATAGTCTGAACAACATGGAGAGAGCACTCTCACTCTGTTAGATTATAGTCTGAACAACATGGAGAGAGCACTCTCACTCTGTTAGATTATAGTCTGAACAACATGGAGAGAGCACTCTCACCCTGTTAGATTATAGTCTGTGCAACATGGAGAGAGCACTCTCACTCTGTTAGATTATAGTCTGAACAACATGGAGAGAGCACTCTCACTCTGTTAGATTATAGTCTGTGCAACATGGAGAGAGCACTCTCACCCTGTTAGATTATAGTCTGAACAACATGGAGAGAGCACTCTCACTCTGTTAGATTATAGTCTGTACAACATAGAGAGAGCACTCTCACCCTGTTAGATTATAGTCTGAACAACATGGAGAGAGCACTCTCACCCTGTTAGATTATAGTCTCTACAACATGGAGAGAGCACTCTCACCCTGTTAGATTATAGTCTGAACAACATTGAGAGAGCACTCTCACCCTGTTAGATTATAGTCTGTGCAACATGGAGAGAGCACTCTCACTCTGTTAGATTATAGTCTGTACAACATGGAGAGAGCACTCTCACTCTGTTAGATTATAGTCTGTACAACATGGAGAGAGCACTCTCACTCTGTTAGATTATAGTCTGAACAACATGGAGAGAGCACTCTCACCCTGTTAGACGATAGTCTGTACAACATGGAGAGAGCACTCTCACTCTGTTAAACTATAGTCTGGACAACATGGAGAGAGCACTCTCACCCCGTTAGATTATAGTCTGTACAACATGGAGAGAGCACTCTCACCCTGTTAGATTATAGTCTGGACAACATGGAGAGAGCACTCTCACTCTGTTAGATTATAGTCTGTAAAACATGGAGAGAGCACTCTCACTCTGTTAGATTATAGTCTGTACAACATGGAGAGAGCACTCTCACTCTGTTAGATTATATTCTGAACAACATGGAGAGAGCACTCTCACTCTGTTAGATTATAGTCTGAACAACATGGAGAGAGCACTCTCACTCTGTTAGATTATAGTCTGAACAACATGGAGAGAGCACTCTCACTCTGTTAGATTATAGTCTGAACAACATGGAGAGAGCACTCTCACTCTGTTAGATTATAGTCTGAACAACATGGAGAGAGCACTCTCACTCTGTTAGATTATAGTCTGAACAACATGGAGAGAGCACTCTCACTCTGTTATATTATATTCTGAACAACATGGAGAGAGCACTCTCACTCTGTTAGATTATAGTCTGAACAACATGGAGAGAGCACTCTCACTCTGTTAGATTATAGTCTGTACAACATGGAGAGAGCACTCTCACTCTGTTAGATTATAGTCTGAACAACATGGAGAGAGCACTCTCACTCTGTTAGATTATAGTCTGAACAACATGGAGAGAGCACTCTCACCCTGTAAGATTATAGTCTGAACAACATGGAGAGAGCACTCTCACTCTGTTAGATTATAGTCTGAACAACATGGAGAGAGCACTCTCACTCTGTTAGATTATAGTCTGAACAACATGGAGAGAGCACTCTCACCCTGTTAGATTATAGTCTGTGCAACATGGAGAGAGCACTCTCACTCTGTTAGATTATAGTCTGAACAACATGGAGAGAGCACTCTCACTCTGTTAGATTATAGTCTGTGCAACATGGAGAGAGCACTCTCACCCTGTTAGATTATAGTCTGAACAACATGGAGAGAGCACTCTCACTCTGTTAGATTATAGTCTGTACAACATAGAGAGAGCACTCTCACCCTGTTAGATTATAGTCTGAACAACATGGAGAGAGCACTCTCACCCTGTTAGATTATAGTCTCTACAACATGGAGAGAGCACTCTCACCCTGTTAGATTATAGTCTGAACAACATTGAGAGAGCACTCTCACCCTGTTAGATTATAGTCTGTGCAACATGGAGAGAGCACTCTCACTCTGTTAGATTATAGTCTGTACAACATGGAGAGAGCACTCTCACTCTGTTAGATTATAGTCTGTACAACATGGAGAGAGCACTCTCACTCTGTTAGATTATAGTCTGAACAACATGGAGAGAGCACTCTCACCCTGTTAGACGATAGTCTGTACAACATGGAGAGAGCACTCTCACTCTGTTAAACTATAGTCTGGACAACATGGAGAGAGCACTCTCACCCCGTTAGATTATAGTCTGTACAACATGGAGAGAGCACTCTCACCCTGTTAGATTATAGTCTGGACAACATGGAGAGAGCACTCTCACCCTGTTAGATTATAGTCTGTACAACATGGAGAGAGCACTCTCACCCTGTTAGATTATAGTCTGGACAACATGGAGAGAGCACTCTCAACCTGTTAGATTATAGTCTGTACAACATGGAGAGAGCACTCTCACTCTGTTAGATTATAGTCTGTGCTACATGGAGAGAGCACTCTCACTCTGTTAGATTATAGTCTGTGCTACATGGAGAGAGCACTCTCACTCTGTTAGATTATAGTCTGGACAACATGGAGAGAGCACTCTCACCCTGTTAGATTATAGTCTGTGCAACATGGAGAGAGCACTCTCACCCTGTTAGATTATAGTCTGTGCAACATGGAGAGAGCACTCTCACTCTGTTAGATTATAGTCTGTACAACATGGAGAGAGCACTCTCACCCTGTTAGATTATAGTCTGTGCAACATGGAGAGAGCACTCTCACCCCGTTAGATTATAGTCTGTGCAACATGGAGAGAGCACTCTCACCCTGTTAGATTATAGTCTGTGCAACATGGAGAGAGCACTCTCACTCTGTTAGATTATAGTCTGGACAACATGGAGAGAGCACTCTCACCCCGTTAGATTATAGTCTGTACAACATGGAGAGAGCACTCTCACCCTGTTAGATTATAGTCTGTGCAATATGGAGAGAGCACTCTCACCCTGTTAGATTATAGTCTGTGCAACATGGAGAGAGCACTCTCACTCTGTTAGATTATAGTCTGGACAACATGGAGAGAGCACTCTCACCCCGTTAGATTATAGTCTGTACAACATGGAGAGAGCACTCTCACCCTGTTAGATTATAGTCTGGACAACATGGAGAGAACACTATCACTCTGTTAGATTATAGTCTGGACAACATGGAGAGAGCACTCTCACCCTGTTAGATTATAGTCTGTACAACATGGAGAGAGCACTCTCACCCTGTTAGATTATAGTCTGGACAACATGGAGAGAGCACTCTCACCCTGTTAGATTATAGTCTGGACAACATGGAGAGAGCACTCTCACCCTGTTAGATTATAGTCTGGACAACATGGAGAGAGCACTCTCACCCTGTTAGATTATAGTCTGTACAACATGGAGAGAGCACTCTCACCCTGTTAGAT
The DNA here is from genome assembly GCF_036365525.1 of Heterodontus francisci. NCBI lineage: Eukaryota > Metazoa > Chordata > Chondrichthyes > Heterodontiformes > Heterodontidae > Heterodontus > Heterodontus francisci. The sequence goes on along the minus strand of NC_090406.1, from coordinate 55,274,760 downwards.
TATAGTCTGGACAACATGGAGAGAGCACTCTCACCCTGTTAGATTATAGTCTGGACAACATGGAGAGAGCACTCTCACCCTGTTAGATTATAGTCTGAACAACATGGAGAGATCACTCTCACCCTGTTAGATTATAGTCTGTACAACATGGAGAGAACACTATCACTCTGTTAGATTATAGTCTGGACAACATGGAGAGAGCACTCTCACCCCGTTAGATTATAGTCTGGACAACATGGAGAGAGCACTCTCACCCTGTTAGATTATAGTCTGGACAACATGGAGAGAGCACTCTCACCCTGTTAGATTATAGTCTGTACAACATGGAGAGAGCACTCTCACCCTGTTAGATTATATTCTGGACAACATGGAGAGAGCACTCTCACCCTGTTAGATTATAGTCTGGACAACATGGAGAGAGCACTCTCACCCTGTTAGATTATAGTCTGTACAACATGGAGAGAGCACTATCACTCTGTTAGATTATAGTCTGGACAACATGGAGAGAGCACTCTCACCCCGTTAGATTATAGTCTTGACAACATGGAGAGAGCACTCTCACTCTGTTAGATTATAGTCTGGACAACATGGAGAGAGCACTCTCACCCCGTTAGATTATAGTCTGTACAACATGGAGAGAGCACTCTCAGCCTGTTAGATTATAGTCTGGACAACATGGAGAGAGCACTCTCACCCTGTTAGATTATAGTCTGGACAACATGGAGAGAGCACTCTCACCCTGTTAGATTATAGTCTGGACAACATGGAGAGAGCACTCTCACCCTGTTAGATTATAGTCTGGACAACATGGAGAGAGCACTCTCACCCTGTTAGATTATAGTCTGTGCAACATGGAGACAGCACTCTCACTCTGTTAGATTATAGTCTGAACAACATGGAGAGAGCACTCTCACCCTGTTAGATTATAGTCTGTGCAACATGGAGAGAGCACTCTCACTCTGTTAGATTATTGTCTGAACAACATGGAGAGAGCACTCTCACCCTGTTAGATTATAGTCTGGACAACATGGAGAGAGCACTCTCACCCTGTTAGATTATAGTCTGTACAACATGGAGAGAGCACTCTCACACTGTTAGATTATAGTCTGGACAACATGGAGAGAGCACTCTCACCCTGTTAGATTATAGTCTGGACAACATGGAGAGAGCACTCTCACCCTGTTAGATTATAGTCTGGACAACATGGAGAGAGCACTCTCACCCTGTTAGATTATAGTCTGGACAACATGGAGAGAGCACTCTCACCCTGTTAGATTATAGTCTGTACAACATGGAGAGAGCACTCTCACCCTGTTAGATTATAGTCTGAACAACATGGAGAGAGCACTCTCACCCTGTTAGACGATAGTCTGTACAACATGGAGAGAGCACTCTCACTCTGTTAAACTATAGTCTGGACAACATGGAGAGAGCACTCTCACCCCGTTAGATTATAGTCTGTACAACATGGAGAGAGCACTCTCACCCTGTTAGATTATAGTCTGGACAACATGGAGAGAGCACTCTCACCCTGTTAGATTATAGTCTGTACAACATGGAGAGAGCACTCTCACCCTGTTAGATTATAGTCTGGACAACATGGAGAGAGCACTCTCACCCTGTTAGATTATAGTCTGTACAACATGGAGAGAGCACTCTCACTCTGTTAGATTATAGTCTGTGCTACATGGAGAGAGCACTCTCACTCTGTTAGATTATAGTCTGTGCTACATGGAGAGAGCACTCTCACTCTGTTAGATTATAGTCTGGACAACATGGAGAGAGCACTCTCACCCTGTTAGATTATAGTCTGTGCAACATGGAGAGAGCACTCTCACCCTGTTAGATTATAGTCTGTGCAACATGGAGAGAGCACTCTCACTCTGTTAGATTATAGTCTGTACAACATGGAGAGAGCACTCTCACCCTGTTAGATTATAGTCTGTGCAACATGGAGAGAGCACTCTCACCCCGTTAGATTATAGTCTGTGCAACATGGAGAGAGCACTCTCACCCTGTTAGATTATAGTCTGTGCAACATGGAGAGAGCACTCTCACTCTGTTAGATTATAGTCTGGACAACATGGAGAGAGCACTCTCACCCCGTTAGATTATAGTCTGTACAACATGGAGAGAGCACTCTCACCCTGTTAGATTATAGTCTGTGCAACATGGAGAGAGCACTCTCACCCTGTTAGATTATAGTCTGTGCAACATGGAGAGAGCACTCTCACTCTGTTAGATTATAGTCTGGACAACATGGAGAGAGCACTCTCACCCCGTAAGATTATAGTCTGTACAACATGGAGAGAGCACTCTCACCCTGTTAGATTATAGTCTGGACAACATGGAGAGAACACTATCACTCTGTTAGATTATAGTCTGGACAACATGGAGAGAGCACTCTCACCCTGTTAGATTATAGTCTGTACAACATGGAGAGAGCACTCTCACCCTGTTAGATTATAGTCTGGACAACATGGAGAGAGCACTCTCACCCTGTTAGATTATAGTCTGGACAACATGGAGAGAGCACTCTCACCCTGTTAGATTATAGTCTGGACAACATGGAGAGAGCACTCTCACCCTGTTAGATTATAGTCTGTACAACATGGAGAGAGCACTCTCACCCTGTTAGATTATAGTCTGGACAACATGGAGAGAGCACTCTCACCCTGTTAGATTATAGTCTGGACAACATGGAGAGAGCACTCTCACCCTGTTAGATTATAGTCTGAACAACATGGAGAGATCACTCTCACCCTGTTAGATTATAGTCTGTACAACATGGAGAGAACACTATCACTCTGTTAGATTATAGTCTGGACAACATGGAGAGAGCACTCTCACCCCGTTAGATTATAGTCTGGACAACATGGAGAGAGCACTCTCACCCTGTTAGATTATAGTCTGGACAACATGGAGAGAGCACTCTCACCCTGTTAGATTATAGTCTGTACAACATGGAGAGAGCACTCTCACCCTGTTAGATTATATTCTGGACAACATGGAGAGAGCACTCTCACCCTGTTAGATTATAGTCTGGACAACATGGAGAGAGCACTCTCACCCTGTTAGATTATAGTCTGTACAACATGGAGAGAGCACTATCACTCTGTTAGATTATAGTCTGGACAACATGGAGAGAGCACTCTCACCCCGTTAGATTATAGTCTTGACAACATGGAGAGAGCACTCTCACTCTGTTAGATTATAGTCTGGACAACATGGAGAGAGCACTCTCACCCCGTTAGATTATAGTCTGTACAACATGGAGAGAGCACTCTCAGCCTGTTAGATTATAGTCTGGACAACATGGAGAGAGCACTCTCACCCTGTTAGATTATAGTCTGGACAACATGGAGAGAGCACTCTCACCCTGTTAGATTATAGTCTGGACAACATGGAGAGAGCACTCTCACCCTGTTAGATTATAGTCTGGACAACATGGAGAGAGCACTCTCACCCTGTTAGATTATAGTCTGTGCAACATGGAGACAGCACTCTCACTCTGTTAGATTATAGTCTGAACAACATGGAGAGAGCACTCTCACCCTGTTAGATTATAGTCTGTGCAACATGGAGAGAGCACTCTCACTCTGTTAGATTATTGTCTGAACAACATGGAGAGAGCACTCTCACCCTGTTAGATTATAGTCTGGACAACATGGAGAGAGCACTCTCACCCTGTTAGATTATAGTCTGTGCAACATGGAGAGTGCACTCTCACACTGTTAGATTATAGTCTGGACAACATGGAGAGAGCACTCTCACCCTGTTAGATTATAGTCTGGACAACATGGAGAGAGCACTCTCACCCTGTTAGATTATAGTCTGGACAACATGGAGAGTGCACTCTCACCCTGTTAGATTATAGTCTGGACAACATGGAGAGAGCACTCTCACCCTGTTAGATTATAGTCTGGACAACATGGAGAGAGCACTCTCACCCTGTTAGATTATAGTCTGGACAACATGGAGAGAGCACTCTCACCCTGTTAGATTATAGTCTGTGCAACATGGAGACAGCACTCTCACTCTGTTAGATTATAGTCTGAACAACATGGAGAGAGCACTCTCACCCTGTTAGATTATAGTCTGTGCAACATGGAGAGAGCACTCTCACTCTGTTAGATTATTGTCTGAACAACATGGAGAGAGCACTCTCACCCTGTTAGATTATAGTCTGGACAACATGGAGAGAGCACTCTCACACTGTTAGATTATAGTCTGTGCAACATGGAGAGAGCACTCTCACCCTGTTAGATTATAGTCTGGACAACATGGAGAGAGCACTCTCACTCTGTTAGATTATAGTCTGTGCAACATGGAGACAGCACTCTCACTCTGTTAGATTATAGTCTGAACAACATGGAGAGAGCACTCTCACCCTGTTAGATTATAGTCTGGACAACATGGAGAGAGCACTCTCACCCTGTTAGATTATAGTCTGTGCAACATGGAGAGAGCACTCTCACTCTGTTAGATTATTGTCTGAACAACATGGAGAGAGCACTCTCACCCTGTTAGATTATAGTCTGGACAACATGGAGAGAGCACTCTCACCCTGTTAGATTATAGTCTGTGCAACATGGAGAGAGCACTCTCACCCTGTTAGATTATAGTCTGGACAACATGGAGAGAGCACTCTCACTCTGTTAGATTATAGTCTGTGCAACATGGAGACAGCACTCTCACTCTGTTAGATTATAGTCTGAACAACATGGAGAGAGCACTCTCACTCTGTTTTATTATAGTCTGTACAACATGGAGAGAGCACTCTCACTCTGTTAGATTATAGTCTGTGCAACATGGAGACAGCACTCTCACTCTGTTAGGTTATAGTCTGTGCAACATGGAGAGAGCACTCTCACTCTGTTAGATTATAGTCTGTGCAACATGGAGACAGCACTCTCACTCTGTTAGATTATAGTCTGAACAACATGGAGAGAGCACTCTCACTCTGTTAGATTATAGTCTGTGCAACATGGAGAGAGCACTCTCACTCTGTTAGATTATAGTCTGTGCAACATGGAGACTGCACTCTCACTCTGTTAGATTATAGTCTGTGCAACATGGAGAGAGCACTCTCACTCTGTTAGATTATAGTCTGTGCAACATGGAGACAGCACTCTCACTCTGTTAGATTATAGTCTGTGCAACATGGAGACAGCACTCTCACTCTGTTAGATTATAGTCTGTGCAACATGGAGAGAGCACTCTCACTCTGTTAGATTATAGTCTGAACAACATGGAGAGAGCACTCTCACTCTGTTAGATTATAGTCTGAACAACATGGAGAAAGCACTCTCACCCTGTTTTATTATAGTCTGTACAACATGGAGAGAGCACTCTCACCCTGTTAGATTATAGTCTGTACAACATGGAGAGAGCACTCTCACCCTGTTAGATTATAGTCTGTACAACATGGAGAGAGCACTCTCACCCTCTTAGATTATTGTCTGTACAACATGGAGAGAGCACTCTCACTCTGTTAGATTATAGTCTGTACAACATGGAGAGAGCACTCTCACTCTGTTAGATTATCGTCTCTACAACATGGAGAGAGCACTCTCACTCTGTTAGATTATAGTCTGTACAACACGGAGAGAGCACTCTCACTCTGTTAATTGAAAGTCTGTACAACGTGGAGAGAGCACTCTCACTCTGTTAGATTATAGACTGTGCAACATGGAGACCGCACTCTCACTCTGTTAGATTATAGTCTGTACAACATGGAGAGAGCAATCTCACCCTGTTAGATTATAGTCTGTACAACATGGAGAGAGCACTCTCACCCTGTTAGATTATAGTCTGTACAACATGGAGAGAACACTCTCAACCTGTCAGATTATAGTCTGCACAATTTGGAGAGAGCACTCTCACCCTGTTAGATTATAGTCTGTACAACATGGAGAGAACACTCTCAACCTGTCAGATTATAGTCTGTACAATATGGAGAGAGCAATCTCAACCTGTTAGATTATAGTCTGTACAACATGGAGAGAGCACTGTCACCCTGTTAGATTATAGTCTGTACAACATGGAGAGAGCACTCTCACTCTGTTAGATTATAGTCTGTACAACATGGAGAGAGCACTCTCACTCTGTTAGATTATAGTCTGTACAACATGGAGAGAGCACTGTCACCCTGTTAGATTATAGTCTGTACAACATGGAGAGAGCACTCTCACTCTGTTAGATTATAGTCTGAACAACATGGAGACAGCTCTCTCACTCTGTTAGATTATAGTCTGCACAACATGGAGAGAGCACTCTCACCCTGTCAGATTATAGTCTGCACAACTTGGAGAGAGCACTCTCACTCTGTTAGATTATAGTCTGCACAACATGGAGAGAACACTCTCACTCTGTTAGATTATAGTCTGCACAACATGGAGAGAACACTCTCACTCTGTTAGATTATAGTCTGCACAACATGGAGAGAGCACTCTCACTCTGTTAGATTATAGTCTGCACAACATGGAGAGAGCACTCTCACCCTGTCAGATTATAGTCTGCACAACTTGGAGAGAGCACTCTCACTCTGTTAGATTATAGTCTGCACAACATGGAGAGAACACTCTCACTCTGTTAGATTATAGTCTGCACAACATGGAGAGAACACTCTCACTCTGTTAGATTATAGTCTGCACAACATGGAGGGAGCACTCTCACTCTGTTAGATTATAGTCTGTACAACATGGAGAGAACACTCTCAACCTGTCAGATTATAGTCTGCACAACTTGGAGAGAGCACTCTCACTCTGTTAGATTATAGTCTGTACAACATGGAGAGAGCACTCTCACTCTGTTAGATTATAGTCTGTACAACATGGAGAGAGCACTCTCACTCTGTTAGATTATAGTCTGTACAACATGGAGAGAGCACTCTCACCCTGTTTTATTATAGTCTGAACAACATGGAGAGAGCACTCTCACTCTGTTAGATTATAGTCTGTACAACATGGAGAGAGCACTCTCACCCTGTTAGATTATAGTCTGTACAACATGCAGAGAGCACTCTCACCCTGTTAGATTATAGTCTGTACAACATGGAGAGAGCACTCTCACCCTGTTAGATTATAGTTTGTACAACATAGAGAGAGCACTCTCACCCTGTTAGATTATAGTCTGTACAACATGGAGAGAGCACTCTCACCCTGTTAGATTATAGTTTGTACAACATAGAGAGAGCAGTCTCACCCTGTTAGATTATAGTCTGTACAACATGGAAAGAGCACTCTCACCCTGTTAGATTATAGTCTGTACAACATGGAGAGAGCACTCTCACCCTGTTAGATTATAGTCTGTACAACATGCAGAGAGCACTCTCACCCTGTTAGATTATAGTCTGTACAACTTGGAGAGAGCACTCTCACCCTGTTAGATTATAGTCTGTACAACTTGGAGAGAGCACTCTCACCCTGTTAGATTATAGTCTGTACAACATGGAGAGAGCACTCTCACCCTGTTAGATTATAGTCTGTACAACATAGAGAGAACACTCTCACCCTGTTAGATTATAGTCTGTACAACATGGAGAGAGCACTCTCACTCTGTTAGATTATAGACTGTACAACATGGACAGAGCACTCGCACCCTCTTGGATTATAGTCTGTACAACATGGAGAGAGCACTCTCACCCTGTTAGATTATAGTCTGTACAACATGGAGAGAGCACTCTCACCCTGTTAGATTATAGTCTGTACAACATGCAGAGCACTCTCACTCTGTCAGATTATACTCTGTACAACATGGAGAGAGCCCTCTCACCCTCTTAGATTATTGTCTGTACAACATGGAGAGAGCACTCTCACCCTGTCAGATTATAGTCTGTACAACATGGAGAGAGCACTCTCACCCTGTTAGATTATAGTCTGTACAACATGGAGAGAGCACTCTCACCCTGTTAGATTATAGTCTGTACAACATGGAGAGAGCACTCTCACCCTCTTAGATTATTGTCTGTACAACATGGAGAGAGCACTCTCACTCTGTTAGATTATAGTCTGTACAACATGGAGAGAGCACTCTCACTCTGTTAGATTATCGTCTCTACAACATGGAGAGAGCACTCTCACTCTGTTAGATTATAGTCTGTACAACACGGAGAGAGCACTCTCACTCTGTTAATTGAAAGTCTGTACAACGTGGAGAGAGCACTCTAACTGTTACAATATAGTCAGCACAACTTGGAGAGAGCACTCTCACCCTGTTAGGTTATAGTCTGTACAACATGGAGAGAGCACTCTCACTCTGTTAGATTATAGTCTGTGCAACATGGAGAGAGCACTCTCACTCTGTTAGATTATAGTCTGCACAACATGGAGAGAACACTCTTACCCTGTTAGATTATAGTCTGTACAACATGGAGAGAACACTCTCAACCTGTCAGATTATAGTCTGCACAACTTGGAGAGAGCACTCTCATTCTGTTAGATTATAGTCTGTACAACATGGAGAGAGCACTCTCACTCTGTTAGATTATAGTCTGTACAACATGGAGAGAGCACTCTCACTCTGTTAGATTATAGTCTGTACAACATGGAGAGAGCACTCTCACTCTGTTAGATTATAGTCTGTACAACATGGAGAAAGCACTCTCACCCTGTTTTATTATAGTCTGAACAACATGGAGAGAGCACTCTCACCCTGTTTTATTATAGTCTGAACAACATGGAGAGAGCACTCTCACTCTGTTAGATTATAGTCTGTACAACATGTTAGAGAGCACTCTCACTCTGTTAGATTATAGTCTGTACAACATGGAGAGAGCACTCTCACCCTGTTAGATTATAGTCTGTACAACATGCAGAGAGCACTCTCACCCTGTTAGATTATAGTCTGTACAACATGGAGAGAGCACTCTCACCCTGTTACATTATAGTTTGTACAACATAGAGAGAGCACTCTCACCCTGTTAGATTATAGTCTGTACAACATGGAGAGAGCACTCTCACCCTGTTAGATTATAGTTTGTACAACATAGAGAGAGCAGTCTCACCCTGTTAGATTATAGTCTGTACAACATGGAAAGAGCACTCTCACCCTGTTAGATTATAGTCTGTACAACATGGAGAGAGCACTCTCACCCTGTTAGATTATAGTCTGTACAACATGCAGAGAGCACTCTCACCCTGTTAGATTATAGTCTGTACAACTTGGAGAGAGCACTCTCACCCTGTTAGATTATAGTCTGTACAACTTGGAGAGAGCACTGTCAACCTGTTAGATTATAGTCTGTACAACATGGAGAGAGCACTCTCACCCTGTAAGATTATAGTCTGTACAACATAGAGAGAACACTCTCACCCTGTTCGATTATAGTCTGTACAACATGGAGAGAGCACTCTCACTCTGTTAGATTATAGACTGTACAACATGGACAGAGCACTCGCACCCTCTTGGATTATAGTCTGTACAACATGGAGAGAGCACTCTCACCCTGTTAGATTATAGTCTGTACAACATGGAGAGAGCACTCTCAGCCTGTTAGATTATAGTCTGTACAACATGCAGAGCACTCTCACTCTGTCAGATTATACTCTGTACAACATGGAGAGAGCACTCTCACCCTCTTAGATTATTGTCTGTACAACATGGAGAGAGCACTCTCACCCTGTCAGATTATAGTCTGTACAACATGGAGAGAGCACTCTCACCCTGTTAGATTATAGTCTGTACAACATGGAGAGAGCACTCTCACCCTGTTAGATTATAGTCTGTACAACATGGAGAGAGCACTCTCACCCTCTTAGATTATTGTCTGTACAACATGGAGAGAGCACTCTCACTCTGTTAGATTATAGACTGTACAACATGGACAGAGCACTCGCACCCTCTTGGATTATAGTCTGTACAACATGGAGAGAGCACTCTCACCCTGTTAGATTATAGTCTGTACAACATGGAGAGAGCACTCTCACCCTGTTAGATTATAGTCTGTACAACATGCAGAGCACTCTCACTCTGTCAGATTATACTCTGTACAACATGGAGAGAGCACTCTCACCCTCTTAGATTATTGTCTGTACAACATGGAGAGAGCACTCTCACCCTGTCAGATTATAGTCTGTACAACATGGAGAGAGCACTCTCAACCTGTTAGATTATAGTCTGTACAACATGGAGAGAGCACTCTCACCCTCTTAGATTATAGTCTGTACAACATGGAGAGAGCACTCTCACCCTCTTAGATTATTGTCTGTACAACATGGAGAGAGCACTCTCACTCTGTTAGATTATAGTCTGTACAACATGGAGAGAGCACTCTCACTCTGTTAGATTATCGTCTCTACAACATGGAGAGAGCACTCTCACTCTGTTAGATTATAGTCTGTACAACACGGAGAGAGCACTCTCACTCTGTTAATTGAAAGTCTGTACAACGTGGAGAGAGCACTCTAACTGTTACAATATAGTCAGCACAAATTGGAGAGAGCACTCTCACCCTGTTAGGTTATAGTCTGTACAACATGGAGAGAGCACTCTCACTCTGTTAGATTATAGTCTGTGCAACATGGAGAGAGCACTCTCACTCTGTTAGATTATAGTCTGTACAACATGGAGAGAGCACTCTCACTCTGTTAGATTATAGTCTGGACAACATGGGGAGAGCACTCTCACTCTGTTAATTGAAAGTCTGTACAACATGGAGAGAGCACTCTCACTGTTACATTATAGTCTGCACAACTTGGAGAGAGCACTCTCACCCTGTTAGATTATAGGCTGTACAACATGGAGAGAACACTCTCAACCTGTCAGATTATAGTCTGCACAACTTGGAGAGAGCACTCTCACTCTGTTAGATTATAGTCTGTACAACATGGAGAGAACACTCTCAACCTGTCAGATTATAGTCTGCACAACTTGGAGAGAGCACTCTCACTCTGTTACATTATAGTCTGCACAACATGGAGAGAACACTCTCACTCTGTTAGATTATAGTCTGCACAACATGGAGAGAACACTCTCACTCTGTTAGATTATAGTCTGCTCAACATGGAGAGAGCACTCTCAACCTGTCAGATTATAGTCTGCACAACTTGGAGAGAGCACTCTCACCCTGTTAGATTATAGTCTGTACAACATGGAGAGAGCACTGTCACCCTGTTAGATTATAGTCTGTACAACATGGAGAGAGCACTGTCACCCTGTTAGATTATAGTCTGTACAACATGGAGAGAGCACTCTCAACCTGTCAGATTATAGTCTGCACAACTTGGAGAGAGCACTCTCACCCTGTTAGATTATAGTCTGTACAACATGGAGAGAGCACTCTCACTCTGTTAGATTATAGTCTGTACAACATGGAAAGAACACTCTCAACCTGTCAGATTATAGTCTGCACAACTTGGAGAGAGCACTCTCACTCTGTTAGATTATAGTCTGCACAACTTGGAGAGAGCACTCTCACCCTGTTAGATTATAGTCTGTACAACATGGAGAGAGCACTCTCACTCTGTTAGATTATAGTCTGTACAACATGGAGAGAGCACTCTCACTCTGTTAGATTATAGTCTGAACAACATGGAGAGAGCACTCTCACCCTGTTAATTGAAAGTCTGTACAACGTGGAGAGAGCACTCTAACTGTTACAATATAGTCAGCACAACTTGGAGAGAGCACTCTCACCCTGTTAGGTTATAGTCTGTGCAACATGGAGAGAGCACTCTCACTCTGTTAGATTATAGTCTGTGCAACATGGAGAGAGCACTCTCACTCTGTTAGATTATAGTCTGTACAACATGGAGAGAGCACTCTCACTCTGTTAGATTATAGTCTGTACAACATGGAGAGAGCACTCTCACTCTGTTAATTGAAAGTCTGTACAACATGGAGAGAGCACTCTCACTGTTACATTATAGTCTGCACAACTTGGAGAGAGCACTCTCACCCTGTTAGATTATAGTCTGTACAACATGGAGAGAGCACTCTCACCCTGTTAGATTATAGTCTGTACAACATGGAGAGAGCACTCTCACTCTGTTAGATTATAGTCTGTACAACATGGAGAGAGCACTCTCACCCTGTTAGATTTTAGTCTGTGCAACATGGAGAGAGCACTCTCACTCTGTTAGATTATAGACTGTACAACATGGACAGAGCACTCGCACCCTCTTAGATTATAGTCTGTACAACATGGAGAGAGCACTCTCACCCTGTTAGATTATAGTCTGTACAACATGGAGAGAGCACTCTCACCCCGTTAGATTATAGTCTGTACAACATGGAGAGAGCACTCTCACTCTCTTAGATTATAGTCTGTGCAACATGGAGAGAGCACTCTCACTCTGTTAGATTATAGTCTGTACAACATGGAGAGAGCACTCTCACTCTGTTAGATTATAGTCTGTACAACATGGAGAGAGCACTCTTACTCTGTTAATTGAAAGTCTGTACAACATGGAGAGAGCACTCTCACTGTTACATTATAGTCTGCACAACTTGGAGAGAGCACTCTCACCCTGTTAGATTATAGTCTGTACAACATGGAGAGAGCACTCTCACCCTGTTAGATTATAGTCTGTACAACATGGAGAGAGCACTCTCACTCTGTTAGATTATAGTCTGTACAACATGGAGAGAGCACTCTCACCCTGTTAGATTTTAGTCTGTGCAACATGGAGAGAGCACTCTCACTCTGTTAGATTATAGACTGTACAACATGGACAGAGCACTCGCACCCTCTTAGATTATAGTCTGTACAACATGGAGAGAGCACTCTCACCCTGTTAGATTATAGTCTGTACAACATGGAGAGAGCACTCTCACCCCGTTAGATTATAGTCTGTACAACATGGAGAGAGCACTCTCACCCTGTTAGATTTTAGTCTGTCCAACATGGAGAGAGCACTCTCACCCTGTTAGATTATTGTCTGTACAACATGGAGAGAGCACTCTCACCCTGTTAGATTATAGTCTGTACAACATGGAGAGAGCACTCTCACCATGTTACATTTTAGTCTGTCCAACATGGAGAGAGCACTCTCACTCTGTTAGATTATAGTCTCTACAACATGGAGAGAGCACTCTCACTCTGTTAGATTATAGTCTGCACAACTTGGAGAGAGCACTCTAACTCTGTTAGATTATGTTATGTACAACATGGAGAGAGCACTCTCACTCTGTTAGATTATAGTCTGTACAACATGGAGAGAGCACTCTCACCCTGTTAGATTATGGTCTGTACAACATGGAGCGAGCACTCTCACTCTGTTAGATTATAGTCTGTACAACATGGAGAGAGCACTCTCACTCTGTTAGATTATAGTCTGTACAACATGGAGAGAGCACTCTCACCCTGTTAGATTATGGTCTGTACAACATGGAGAGAGCACTCTCACCCTATTAGATTATAGTCTGTACAACATGGAGAGAGCACTCTCACTCTGTTAGATTATAGTCTGTACAACATGGAGAGAGCACTCTCACTCTGTTAGATTATAGTCTGTACAACATGGAGAGAGCACTCTCACCCTGTTAGATTATGGTCTGTAAAACATGGAGAGAGCACTCTCACCCTGTTAGATTATAGTCTGTACAACATGGAGAGAGCACTCTCACCCTGTTAGATTATAGTCTGTACAACATGGAGAGAGCACTCTCACCCTGTTAGATTATAGTCTGTACAACATGGAGAGAGCACTCTCACCATGTTAGATTTTCGTCTGTCCAACATGGAGAGAGCACTCTCACCCTGTTAGATTATAGTCTGTACAACATGGAGAGAGCACTCTCACCCTGTTAGATTATAGTCTGTACAACATGGAGAAGCAACTCTCACCCTGTTAGATTATTGTCTGTACAACATGGAGAGAGCACTCTCACTCTGTTAGATTATAGTCTGTACAACATGGAGAGAGCACTCTCACCCTCTTAGATTATTGTCTGTACAACATGGAGAGAGCACTCTCACCCTGTTAGATTATAGTCTGTACAACATGGAGAGAGCACTCTCACTCTGTTAGATTATAGTCTGTACAACATGGAGAGAGCACTCTCACGCTGTTAGATTATAGTCTGTCCAGCATGGAGAGAGCACTCTCACTCTGTTATATTATAGTCTGTCCAACATGGAGAGAACACTCTCACCCTCTTAGATTATTGTCTGTACAACATGGAGAGAGCACTCTCACTCTGTTAGATTATAGTCTGTCCAACATGGAGAGAGCACTCTCACTCTATTAGATTATAGTCTGTACAACATGGAGAGAGCACTCTCACTCTGTTAGATTATAGTCTGTCCAACATGGAGAGAGCACTCTCACTCTGTTAGATTATACTCTGTACAACATGGAGAGAGCACTCTCACTCTATTAGATTATAGTCTGTACAACATGGAGTGAGCACTCTCACTGTTACATTATAGTCTGCACAACTTGGAGAGAGCACTCTCACCCTGTTAGATTATGGTCTGTGCAACATGGAGAGAGCACTCTCACTCTGTTAGATTATAGTCTGTGCAACATGGAGAGAGCACTCTCACTCTGTTAGATTATAGTCTGCACAACTTGGAGAGAGCACTCTCACCCTGTTAGATTATAGTCTGTACAACATGGAGAGAGCACTCTCACCCTGTTAGATTATAGTCTGTACAACATGGAGAGAGCACTCTCACTCTGTTAGATTATAGTCTGTACAACATGGAGAGAGCACTCTCACCCTGTTAGATTTTAGTCTGTGCAACATGGAGAGAGCACTCTCACTCTGTTAGATTATAGACTGTACAACATGGACAGAGCACTCGCACCCTCTTAGATTATAGTCTGTACAACATGGAGAGAGCACTCTCACCCTGTTAGATTATAGTCTGTACAACATGGAGAGAGCACTCTCACCCCGTTAGATTATAGTCTGTACAACATGGAGAGAGCACTCTCACCCTGTTAGATTTTAGTCTGTCCAACATGGAGAGAGCACTCTCACCCTGTTAGATTATTGTCTGTACAACATGGAGAGAGCACTCTCACCCTGTTAGATTATAGTCTGTACAACATGGAGAGAGCACTCTCACCATGTTACATTTTAGTCTGTCCAACATGGAGAGAGCACTCTCACTCTGTTAGATTATAGTCTCTACAACATGGAGAGAGCACTCTCACTCTGTTAGATTATAGTCTGCACAACTTGGAGAGAGCACTCTAACTCTGTTAGATTATGTTATGTACAACATGGAGAGAGCACTCTCACTCTGTTAGATTATAGTCTGTACAACATGGAGAGAGCACTCTCACCCTGTTAGATTATGGTCTGTACAACATGGAGAGAGCACTCTCACTCTGTTAGATTATAGTCTGTACAACATGGAGAGAGCACTCTCACTCTGTTAGATTATAGTCTGTACAACATGGAGAGAGCACTCTCACCCTGTTAGATTATAGTCTGTACAACATGGAGAGAGCACTCTCACCCTGTTAGATTATAGTCTGTACAACATGGAGAGAGCACTCTCACCCTGTTAGATTATAGTCTGTACAACATGGAGAGAGCACTCTCACCATGTTAGATTTTCGTCTGTCCAACATGGAGAGAGCACTCTCACCCTGTTAGATTATAGTCTGTACAACATGGAGAGAGCACTCTCACCCTGTTAGATTATAGTCTGTACAACATGGAGAAGCAACTCTCACCCTGTTAGATTATTGTCTGTACAACATGGAGAGAGCACTCTCACTCTGTTAGATTATAGTCTGTACAACATGGAGAGAGCACTCTCACCCTCTTAGATTATTGTCTGTACAACATGGAGAGAGCACTCTCACCCTGTTAGATTATAGTCTGTACAACATGGAGAGAGCACTCTCACTCTGTTAGATTATAGTCTGTACAACATGGAGAGAGCACTCTCACGCTGTTAGATTATAGTCTGTACAGCATGGAGAGAGCACTCTCACTCTGTTATATTATAGTCTGTCCAACATGGAGAGAACACTCTCACCCTCTTAGATTATTGTCTGTACAACATGGAGAGAGCACTCTCACTCTGTTAGATTATAGTCTGTCCAACATGGAGAGAGCACTCTCACTCTGTTAGATTATACTCTGTACAACATGGAGAGAGCACTCTCACTCTATTAGATTATAGTCTGTACAACATGGAGAGAGCACTCTCACTCTGTTAGATTATAGTCTGTCCAACATGGAGAGAGCACTCTCACTCTGTTAGATTATACTCTGTACAACATGGAGAGAGCACTCTCACTCTATTAGATTATAGTCTGTACAACATGGAGAGAGCACTCTCACCCTGTTAGATTATGGTCTGTACAACATGGAGAGAGCACTCTCACCCTATTAGATTATAGTCTGTACAACATGGAGAGAGCACTCTCACTCTGTTAGATTATAGTCTGTACAGCATGGAGAGAGCACTCTCACTCTGTTAGATTATAGTCTGTACAACATGGAGAGAGCACTCTCACCCTGTTAGATTATGGTCTGTAAAACATGGAGAGAGCACTCTCACCCTGTTAGATTATAGTCTGTACAACATGGAGAGAGCACTCTCACCCTGTTAGATTATAGTCTGTACAACATGGAGAGAGCACTCTCACCCTGTTAGATTATAGTCTGTACAACATGGAGAGAGCACTCTCACCATGTTAGATTTTCGTCTGTCCAACATGGAGAGAGCACTCTCACCCTGTTAGATTATAGTCTGTACAACATGGAGAGAGCACTCTCACCCTGTTAGATTATAGTCTGTACAACATGGAGAAGCAACTCTCACCCTGTTAGATTATTGTCTGTACAACATGGAGAGAGCACTCTCACTCTGTTAGATTATAGTCTGTACAACATGGAGAGAGCACTCTCACCCTCTTAGATTATTGTCTGTACAACATGGAGAGAGCACTCTCACCCTGTTAGATTATAGTCTGTACAACATGGAGAGAGCACTCACTCTGTTAGATTATAGTCTGTACAACATGGAGAGAGCACTCTCACGCTGTTAGATTATAGTCTGTCCAGCATGGAGAGAGCACTCTCACTCTGTTATATTATAGTCTGTCCAACATGGAGAGAACACTCTCACCCTCTTAGATTATTGTCTGTACAACATGGAGAGAGCACTCTCACTCTGTTAGATTATAGTCTGTCCAACATGGAGAGAGCACTCTCACTCTGTTAGATTATACTCTGTACAACATGGAGAGAGCACTCTCACTCTATTAGATTATAGTCTGTACAACATGGAGAGAGCACTCTCACTCTGTTAGATTATAGTCTGTCCAACATGGAGAGAGCACTCTCACTCTGTTAGATTATACTCTGTACAACATGGAGAGAGCACTCTCACTCTATTAGATTATAGTCTGTACAACATGGAGTGAGCACTCTCACTGTTACATTATAGTCTGCACAACTTGGAGAGAGCACTCTCACCCTGTTAGATTATGGTCTGTGCAACATGGAGAGAGCACTCTCACTCTGTTAGATTATAGTCTGTGCAACATGGAGAGAGCACTCTCACTCTGTTAGATTATAGTCTGCACAACTTGGAGAGAGCACTCTCACCCTGTTAGATTATAGTCTGTACAACATGGAGAGAGCACTCTCACCCTGTTAGATTATAGTCTGTACAACATGGAGAGAGCACTCTCACTCTGTTAGATTATAGTCTGTACAACATGGAGAGAGCACTCTCACCCTGTTAGATTTTAGTCTGTGCAACATGGAGAGAGCACTCTCACTCTGTTAGATTATAGACTGTACAACATGGACAGAGCACTCGCACCCTCTTAGATTATAGTCTGTACAACATGGAGAGAGCACTCTCACCCTGTTAGATTATAGTCTGTACAACATGGAGAGAGCACTCTCACCCCGTTAGATTATAGTCTGTACAACATGGAGAGAGCACTCTCACCCTGTTAGATTTTAGTCTGTCCAACATGGAGAGAGCACTCTCACCCTGTTAGATTATTGTCTGTACAACATGGAGAGAGCACTCTCACCCTGTTAGATTATAGTCTGTACAACATGGAGAGAGCACTCTCACCATGTTACATTTTAGTCTGTCCAACATGGAGAGAGCACTCTCACTCTGTTAGATTATAGTCTCTACAACATGGAGAGAGCACTCTCACTCTGTTAGATTATAGTCTGCACAACTTGGAGAGAGCACTCTAACTCTGTTAGATTATGTTATGTACAACATGGAGAGAGCACTCTCACTCTGTTAGATTATAGTCTGTACAACATGGAGAGAGCACTCTCACCCTGTTAGATTATAGTCTGTACAACATGGAGAGAGCACTCTCACTCTGTTAGATTATAGTCTGTACAACATGGAGAGAGCACTCTCACCCTGTTAGATTATGGTCTGTACAACATGGAGAGAGCACTCTCACCCTGTTAGATTATAGTCTGTACAACATGGAGAGAGCACTCTCACTCTGTTAGATTATAGTCTGTACAACATGGAGAGAGCACTCTCACTCTGTTAGATTATAGTCTGTACAACATGGAGAGAGCACTCTCACCCTGTTAGATTATGGTCTGTAAAACATGGAGAGAGCACTCTCACCCTGTTAGATTATAGTCTGTACAACATGGAGAGAGCACTCTCACCCTGTTAGATTATAGTCTGTACAACATGGAGAGAGCACTCTCACCCTGTTAGATTATAGTCTGTACAACATGGAGAGAGCACTCTCACCATGTTAGATTTTCGTCTGTCCAACATGGAGAGAGCACTCTCACCCTGTTAGATTATAGTCTGTACAACATGGAGAGAGCACTCTCACCCTGTTAGATTATAGTCTGTACAACATGGAGAAGCAACTCTCACCCTGTTAGATTATTGTCTGTACAACATGGAGAGAGCACTCTCACTCTGTTAGATTATAGTCTGTACAACATGGAGAGAGCACTCTCACCCTCTTAGATTATTGTCTGTACAACATGGAGAGAGCACTCTCACCCTGTTAGATTATAGTCTGTACAACATGGAGAGAGCACTCTCACTCTGTTAGATTATAGTCTGTACAACATGGAGAGAGCACTCTCACGCTGTTAGATTATAGTCTGTCCAGCATGGAGAGAGCACTCTCACTCTGTTATATTATAGTCTGTCCAACATGGAGAGAACACTCTCACCCTCTTAGATTATTGTCTGTACAACATGGAGAGAGCACTCTCACTCTGTTAGATTATAGTCTGTCCAACATGGAGAGAGCACTCTCACTCTGTTAGATTATAGTCTGTACAACATGGAGAGAGCACTCTCACTCTATTAGATTATAGTCTGTACAACATGGAGAGAGCACTCTCACTCTGTTAGATTATAGTCTGTCCAACATGGAGAGAGCACTCTCACTCTGTTAGATTATACTCTGTACAACATGGAGAGAGCACTCTCACTCTATTAGATTATAGTCTGTACAACATGGAGTGAGCACTCTCACTGTTACATTATAGTCTGCACAACTTGGAGAGAGCACTCTCACCCTGTTAGATTATGGTCTGTGCAACATGGAGAGAGCACTCTCACTCTGTTAGATTATAGTCTGTGCAACATGGAGAGAGCACTCTCACTCTGTTAGATTATAGTCTGTACAACATGGAGAGAGCACTCTCACTCTGTTAATTGAAAGTCTGTACAACATGGAGAGAGCACTCTCACTGTTACATTATAGTCTGCACAACTTGGAGAG
The DNA here is from genome assembly GCF_036365525.1 of Heterodontus francisci. Taxonomy (NCBI): domain Eukaryota; kingdom Metazoa; phylum Chordata; class Chondrichthyes; order Heterodontiformes; family Heterodontidae; genus Heterodontus; species Heterodontus francisci. Next base: position 55,255,096 of record NC_090406.1, on the reverse strand, counting down.
AGCACTCTCACCCTGTTAGGTTATAGTCTGGACAACATGGAGAGAGCACTCTCACCCTCTTAGATTATTGTCTGTACAACATGGAGAGAGCACTCTCACTCTGTTAGATTATAGTCTGTACAACATGGAGAGAGCACTCTCACTCTGTTAGATTATAGTCTGTCCAACATGGAGAGAGCACGCTCACTCTGTTAATTGAAAGTCTGCAGAACATGGAGAGAGCACTCTCACTGTTACATTATAGTCTGCACAACTTGGAGAGAGCACTCTCACCCTGTTAGGTTATAGTCTGTGCAACATGGAGAGAGCACTCTCACTCTGTTAGATTATAGTCTGTACAACATGGAGAGAGCACTCTCACTCTGTTAGATTATAGTCTGTACAACATGGAGAGAGCACTCTCACCCTGTCAGATTATAGTCTGTACAACATGGAGAGAGCACTCTCACTCTGTTAGATTATAGTCTGTACAACATGGAGAGAGCACTCTCACTCTATTAATTGAAAGTCTGTACAACTTGGAGAGGGCACTCTCACCCTGTTAGCTTATAGTCTGTGCAACATGGAGAGAGCACTCTCACTCTGTTAGATTATAGTCTGTACAACATGGAGAGAGCACTCTCACTCTATTAATTGAAAGTCTGTACAACTTGGAGAGGGCACTCTCACCCTGTTAGATTATAGTCTGTACAACATGGAGAGAGCACTCTCACTCTATTAATTGAAAGTCTGTACAACTTGGAGAGGGGACTCTCACCCTGTTAGGTTATAGTCTGTGCAACATGGAGAGAGCACTCTCACCCTGTCAGATTATAGTCTGTACAACATGGAGAGAGCACTCTCACTCTGTTAGATTATAGTCTGTACAACATGGAGAGAGCACTCTCACTCTATTAATTGAAAGTCTGTACTACTTGGAGAGGGCACTCTCACCCTGTTAGGTTATAGTCTGTGCAACATGGAGAGAGCACTCTCACTCTGTTAATTGAAAGTCTGTACAACATGGAGAGAGCACTCTCACTGTTACATTATAGTCTGCACAACTTGGAGAGTGCACTCTCATTCTGTTAGATTATGGTCTGGACAACATGGAGAGAGCACTCTCACTCTGTTAGATTATAGTCTGTGCAACATGGAGAGAGCACTCTCACTCTGTTAGATTATAGTCTGTACAACATGGAGAGAGCACTCTCACTCTGTTAGATTATAGTCTGTGCAACATGGAGAGAGCACTCTCACTCTGTCAGATTATAGTCTGTACAACATGGAGAGCGCACTCTCACTCTGTTAGATTATGTTATGTACAACATGGAGAGAGCACTCTCACCCTGTTAGATTATGGTCTGGACAACATGGAGAGAGCACTCTCACTCTGTTAGATTATAGTCTGTACAACATGGAGAGAGCACTCTCACCCTGTTAGATTATGGTCTGTACAACATGGAGAGAGCACTCTCACTCTGTTAGATTATAGTCTGTACAACATGGAGAGAGCACTCTCACCCTGTTTTATTACAGTCTGTACAACATGGAGAGAGCACTCTCACCCTGTTAGATTATAGTCTGCACAACATTGAGAGAGCACTCTCACCCTGTTAGATTATGGTCTGTACAACATGGAGAGAGCACTCTCACTCTGTTAGATTATAGTCTGTACAACATGGAGAGAGCACTCTCACCCTGTTAGATTATAGTCTGTACAACATGGAGAGAGCACTCTCGCCCTGTTAGATTTTAGTCTGTCCAACATGGAGAGATCACTCTCACCCTGTTAGGTTATAGTCTGTGCAAGATGGAGAGAGCACTCTCACCCTGTTAGATTATTGTCTTTACAACATGGAGAGAGCACTCTCACCCTGTTAGATTATCGTCTGCACAACATGGAGAGAGCACTCTCACCCTGTTAGGTTATAGTCTGTGCAAGATGGAGAGAGCACTCTCACCCTGTTAGATTATAGTCTGTACAACATGGAGAGAGCAGTCTCACTCTGTTAATTGAAAGTCTGTACAACATGGAGAGAGCACTCTCACTGTTACATTATAGTCTGCACAACTTGGAGAGTGCACTCTCACTCTGTTAGCTTATTGTCTGTACAACATGAAGAGAGCACTCTCACTCTGTTAGATTATAGTCTGTACAACATGGAGAGAGCACTCTCACTGTTACATTATAGTCTGCACAACTTGGAGATTGCACTCTCACTCTGTTAGATTATAGTCTGTACAACATGGAGAGAGCACTCTCACTCTGTTAGATTATAGTCTGTACAACATGGAGAGAGCACTCTCATTCTGTTAGATTATAGTCTGTGCAAGATGGAGAGAGCACTCTCACCCTGTTAGATTATAGTCTGTACAACATGGAGAGAGCAGTCTCACTCTGTTAATTGAAAGTCTGTACAACATGGAGAGAGCACTCTCACTGTTACATTATAGTCTGCACAACTTGGAGAGTGCACTCTCACTCTGTTAGATTATAGTCTGCACAACTTGGAGAGAGCACTCTCACCCTCTTACATTATTGTCTTTACAACATGGAGAGAGCACTCTCACCCTGTTAGATTATTGTCTTTACAACATGGAGAGAGCACTCTCACCCTGTTAGATTATTGTCTTTACAACATGGAGAGAGCACTCTCACCCTGTTAGATTATAGTCTGTACAACATGGAGAGAGCACTCTCACTGTTACATTATAGTCTGCACAACTTGGAGAGTGCACTCTCACTCTGTTAGATTATAGTCTGTACAACATGGAGAGAGCACTCTCACTCTGTTAGATTATAGTCTGTACAACATGGAGAGAGCACTCTCATTCTGTTAGATTATAGTCTGTGCAAGATGGAGAGAGCACTCTCACCCTGTTAGATTATAGTCTGTACAACATGGAGAGAGCAGTCTCACTCTGTTAATTGAAAGTCTGTACAACATGGAGAGAGCACTCTCACTGTTACATTATAGTCTGCACAACTTGGAGAGTGCACTCTCACTCTGTTAGATTATAGTCTGCACAACTTGGAGAGAGCACTCTCACCCTCTTAGATTATTGTCTTTACAACATGGAGAGAGCACTCTCACCCTGTTAGATCATTGTCTTTACAACATGGAGAGAGCACTCTCACCCTGTTAGATTATAGTCTGTGCAAGATGGAGAGAGCACTCTCACCCTGTTAGATTATAGTCTGTACAACATGGAGAGAGCAGTCTCACTCTGTTAATTGAAAGTCTGTACAACATGGAGAGAGCACTCTCACTGTTACATTATAGTCTGCACAACTTGGAGAGTGCACTCTCACTCTGTTAGATTATAGTCTGTACAACATGGAGAGAGCACTCTCACTCTGTTAGATTATAGTCTGTACAACATGGAGAGAGCACTCTCATTCTGTTAGATTATAGTCTGTGCAAGATGGAGAGAGCACTCTCACCCTGTTAGATTATAGTCTGTACAACATGGAGAGAGCAGTCTCACTCTGTTAATTGAAAGTCTGTACAACATGGAGAGAGCACTGTCACTGTTACATTATAGTCTGCACAACTTGGAGAGAGCACTCTCAACCTGTCAGATTATAGTCTGTACAACATGGAGAGAGCACTCTCACCCTGTTAGATTATCGTCTGCACAACATGGAGAGAGCACTCTTACCCTGTTCGATTATAGTCTGCACAACATGGAGAGAGCACTCTCACCCTGTTAGGTTATAGTCTGTGCAAGATGGAGAGAGCAGTCTCACTCTGTTAATTGAAAGTCTGTACAACATGGAGAGAGCACTCTCACTCTGTTAGATTATAGTCTGTACAACATGGAGAGAGCACTCTCACCCTGTTAGATTATTGTCTGTACAACATGGAGAGAGCACTCTAACTCTGTTAGATTATGTTATGTACAACATGGAGAGAGCACTCTCACCCTGTTAGATTATTGTCTGTACAACATGGAGAGAGCACTGTAACTCTGTTAGATTATGTTATGTACAACATGGAGAGAGCACTCTCACTCTGTTAGATTATATTCTGTACAACATGGAGAGAGCACTCTCACCCTGTTAGATTATAGTCTGTACAACATGGAGAGAGCACTCTCACCCTGTTAGATTATAGTCTGCACAACATGGAGAGAGCACTCTCACCCTGTTAGATTATAGTCTGTGCAACATGGAGAGAGCACTCTCACTCTGTTAGAATATAGTCTGTACAACATGGAGAGAGCACTCTCACCCTGTTAGATTATAGTCTGTACAACATGGAGAGAGCACTCTCACCCTGTTAGATTTTAGTCTGTCCAACATGGAGAGAGCACTCTCACCCTGTTAGATTATTGTCTGTCCAACATGGAGAGAGCACTCTCACCCTGTCAGATTATAGTCTGTACAACATGGAGAGAGCACTCTCACCCTGTTAGATTATCGTCTGCACAACATGGAGAGATCACTATCACTCTGTTAGATTATCGTCTGTACAACATGGAGAGAGCACTCTCACCCTGTTAGATTATAGTCTGTACAACATGGAGAGAGCACTCTCACCCTGTTAGATTATAGTCTGTACAACATGGAGAGAGCACTCTCACCCTGTTAGATTATCGTCTGTACAACATGCAGAGTGCACTCTTACCCTGTTCGATTATAGTCTGCACAACATCGAGAGAGCACTCTCACCCTGTTAGATTATTGTCTGTACAACATGGAGAGAGCACTCTCACCCAATTAGATTATCGTCTGTACAACATGGAGACAGCACTCTCACCCTGTTAGATTATAGTCTGTACAACATGGAGAGAGCACTCTCACTCTGTTAATTGAAAGTCTGTACAACATGGAGAGAGCACTCTCACTCTGTTACATTATAGTCTGTACAACATGGAGAGAGCACTCTCACTCTGTTAGATTATAGTCTGCACAACTTGGTGAGTGCACTCTCACTCTGTTAGATTATAGACTGTGCAACATGGAGAGAGCACTCTCACTCTGTTAGATTATAGTCTGTACAACATGGAGAGAGCACTCTCACTCTGTTAGATTATAGTCTGTACAACGTGGAGCGAGCACTCTCACTCTGTTAGATTATAGTGTGTACAGCATGGAGAGAGCACTCTCACTCTGTTAGATTATTGTCTGCACAACATGGAGAGAGCACTCTCACTCTGTTAGATTATAGTCTGTCCAACATGGAGAGAACACTGTCACCCTCTTAGATTATTGTCTGTACAACATGGAGAGAGCACATTCACTCTGTTACATTATGGTCTGTACAACATGGAGAGAGCACTCTCACTCTGTTAGATTATATTCTGTAGAACATGGAGAGAGCACTCTCACCCCGTTAGATTATAGTCAGCACAACACGGAGAGAGCACTCTCACTCTGTTAGATTATATTCTGTAGAACATGGAGAGAGCATTCTCACCCTTTTTTATTACAGTCTGTACTACATGGAGAGAACACACTCACCCTGTTAGATTATAATCTGTACAACATGGAGAGAGCACTCTCAACCTGTTTTATTACAGTCTGCACAACATGGAGAGAATACTCTCACCCCGTTAGATTATAGTCTGTACAACATGGAGAGAGCAATCTCACCCTGTTAGATTATAGTCTGTACAACATGGAGAGAGCACTCTCAACCTGTTTTATTACAGTCTGCACAACATGGAGAGAATACTCTCACCCCGTTAGATTATAGTCTGTACAACATGGAGAGAGCAATCTCACCCTGTTAGATTATAGTCTGTACAACATGGAGAGAGCACTCTCACCCTGTTAGATGATAGTCTGTACAACATGGAGAGAGCACTCTCTCCCTGTTAGATTATAGTCTGTACAACATGGAGAGAGCACTCTCACCCTGTTAGATTATAGTCTGTACAACATGGAGAGAGCACTCTCACCCTGTTAGATGATAGTCTGTACAACATGGAGAGAGCACTCTCACCCTGTTAGATTATAGTCTGTACAACATGGAGAGAGCACTCTCACCCTGTTAGATTATAGTCTGTACAACATGGAGAGAGCACTCTCACCCTGTTAGATTATAGTCTGTACAACATGGAGAGAGCACTCTCACCCTGTTAGATGATAGTCTGTACAACATGGAGAGAGCACTCTCAACCTGTTTTATTACAGTCTGCACAACATGGAGAGAATACTCTCACCCCGTTAGATGATAGGCTGTGCAACATTGAAAGAGCTCTCTCACCCTGTTTTATTACAGTCTGTACAACATGGAGTGTGCCCTCTCACCCTGTTTTATTATAGTCTGTGCAACATGGAGAGAGCTCTCTCACTCTCTTCGATTATAGTCTGTGCAACATGGATAGAGCACTCTCACCCTGTTAGATTATAGTCTGTGCAACATGGATAGAGCACTCTCACCCTGTTTTATTACAGTCTGTACAACATGGAGTGTGCCCTCTCACCCTGTTTTATTACAGTCTGTACAACATGGAGTGTGCCCTCTCACCCTGTTTTATTATAGTCTGTGCCACATGGATAGAGCACTCTCACTCTGTTAGATTATAGTCTGGACAACATGGAGAGAGCACTCTCACCCTGTTAGATTATAGTCTGTACAACATGGAGAGAGCACTCTCACTCTCTCAGATTATAGTCTGCACAACATGGAGAGAGCACTCTCACCCTGTTAGATTATCGTCTGTACAACATGGAGAGAGCACTCTCACTCTGTTAGATTATAGTCTGTACAACATGGAGAGAGCACTCTCACTCTCTCAGATTATAGTCTGCACAACATGGAGAGAGCACTCTCACCCTGTTAGATTATCGTCTGTACAACATGGAGAGAGCACTCTCACTCTGTTAGATTATCGTCTGTACAACATGGAGAGAGCACTCTCACCCTGTTAGATTATAGTCTGTACAACATGCAGAGAGCACTCTCACCCTGTTAGATTATAGTCTGTACAACATGGAGAGAGCACTCTCACCCTGTTAGATTATAGTCTGTACAACATGCAGAGAGCACTCTCACTCTGTTAGATTATAGTCTGTACAACGTGGAGCGAGCACTCTCACTCTGTTAGATTATAGTCTGTACAACATGGAGAGAGCACTCTCACTCTGTTAGATTATTGTCTGCACAACATGGAGAGAGCACTCTCACTCTGTTAGATTATAGTCTGTCCAACATGGAGAGAACACTCTCACCCTCTTAGATTATTGTCTGTACAACATGGAGAGAGCACATTCACTCTGTTACATTATGGTCTGTACAACATGGAGAGAGCACTCTCACTCTGTTAGATTATATTCTGTAGAACATGGAGAGAGCACTCTCACCCCGTTAGATTATAGTCAGCACAACACGGAGAGAGCACTCTCACTCTGTTAGATTATATTCTGTAGAACATGGAGAGAGCATTCTCACCCTTTTTTATTACAGTCTGTACAACATGGAGAGAACACACTCACCCTGTTAGATTATAGTCTGCACAACATGGAGAGAGCAATCTCACCCTGTTAGATTATAGTCTGTACAACATGGAGAGAGCACTCTCAACCTGTTTTATTACAGTCTGCACAACATGGAGAGAATACTCTCACCCCGTTAGATTATAGTCTGTACAACATGGAGAGAGCAATCTCACCCTGTTAGATTATAGTCTGTACAACATGGAGAGAGCACTCTCACCCTGTTAGATGATAGTCTGTACAACATGGAGAGAGCACTCTCACCCTGTTAGATTATAGTCTGTACAACATGGAGAGAGCACTCTCACCCTGTTAGATTATAGTCTGTACAACATGGAGAGAGCACTCTCACCCTGTTAGATGATAGTCTGTACAACATGGAGAGAGCACTCTCACCCTGTTAGATTATAGTCTGTACAACATGGAGAGAGCACTCTCACCCTGTTAGATTATAGTCTGTACAACATGGAGAGAGCACTCTCACCCTGTTAGATTCTCGTCTGTACAACATGGAGAGAGCACTCTCACCCTGTTAGATTATGGTCTGTACAACATGGAGAGAGCACTCTCACTCTGTTAGATTATAGTCTGTACAACATGGAGAGAGCACTCTCACCCTGTTAGATTATAGTCTGTACAACATGGAGAGAGCACTCTCACCCTGTTAGATTATAGTCTGTACAACATGGAGAGAGCACTCTCACCCTGTTAGATTATCGTCTGCACAACATGGAGAGATCACTATCACTCTGTTAGATTATCGTCTGTACAACATGGAGACAGCACTCTCACCCTGTTAGATTATAGTCTGTACAACATGGAGAGAGCACTCTCACTCTGTTAATTGAAAGTCTGTACAACATGGAGAGAGCACTCTCAATGTTACATTATAGTCTGTACAACATGGAGAGAGCACTCTCACTCTGTTAGATTATAGTCTGCACAACTTGGTGAGTGCACTCTCACTCTGTTAGATTATAGAGTGTGCAACATGGAGAGAGCACTCTCACTCTGTTAGATTATAGTCTGTACAACATGGAGAGAGCACTCTCACTCTGTTAGATTGTAGTCTGTACAACGTGGAGCGAGCACTCTCACTCTGTTAGATTATAGTCTGTACAACATGGAGAGAGCACTCTCACTCTGTTAGATTATTGTCTGCACAACATGGAGAGAGCACTCTCACTCTGTTAGATTATAGTCTGTCCAACATGGAGAGAACACTCTCACCCTCTTAGATTATTGTCTGTACAACATGGAGAGAGCACATTCACTCTGTTACATTATGGTCTGTACAACATGGAGAGAGCACTCTCACTCTGTTAGATTATATTCTGTAGAACATGGAGAGAGCACTCTCACCCCGTTAGATTATAGTCAGCACAACACGGAGAGAGCACTCTCACTCTGTTAGATTATATTCTGTAGAACATGGAGAGAGCATTCTCACCCTTTTTTATTACAGTCTGTACAACATGGAGAGAACACACTCACCCTGTTAGATTATAGTCTGCACAACATGGAGAGAGCAATCTCACCCTGTTAGATTATAGTCTGTACAACATGGAGAGAGCACTCTCAACCTGTTTTATTACAGTCTGCACAACATGGAGAGAATACTCTCACCCCGTTAGATTATAGTCTGTACAACATGGAGAGAGCAATCTCACCCTGTTAGATTATAGTCTGTACAACATGGAGAGAGCACTCTCACCCTGTTAGATGATAGTCTGTACAACATGGAGAGAGCACTCTCACCCTGTTAGATTATAGTCTGTACAACATGGAGAGAGCACTCTCACCCTGTTAGATTATAGTCTGTACAACATGGAGAGAGCACTCTCACCCTGTTAGATGATAGTCTGTACAACATGGAGAGAGCACTCTCACCCTGTTAGATTATAGTCTGTACAACATGGAGAGAGCACTCTCACCCTGTTAGATTATAGTCTGTACAACATGGAGAGAGCACTCTCACCCTGTTAGATTCTCGTCTGTACAACATGGAGAGAGCACTCTCACCCTGTTAGATTATGGTCTGTACAACATGGAGAGAGCACTCTCACTCTGTTAGATTATAGTCTGTACAACATGGAGAGAGCACTCTCACCCTGTTAGATTATAGTCTGTACAACATGGAGAGAGCACTCTCACCCTGTTAGATTATAGTCTGTACAACATGGAGAGAGCACTCTCACCCTGTTAGATTATCGTCTGCACAACATGGAGAGATCACTATCACTCTGTTAGATTATCGTCTGTACAACATGGAGACAGCACTCTCACCCTGTTAGATTATAGTCTGTACAACATGGAGAGAGCACTCTCACTCTGTTAATTGAAAGTCTGTACAACATGGAGAGAGCACTCTCAATGTTACATTATAGTCTGTACAACATGGAGAGAGCACTCTCACTCTGTTAGATTATAGTCTGCACAACTTGGTGAGTGCACTCTCACTCTGTTAGATTATAGACTGTGCAACATGGAGAGAGCACTCTCACTCTGTTAGATTATAGTCTGTACAACATGGAGAGAGCACTCTCACTCTGTTAGATTGTAGTCTGTACAACGTGGAGCGAGCACTCTCACTCTGTTAGATTATAGTCTGTACAACATGGAGAGAGCACTCTCACTCTGTTAGATTATTGTCTGCACAACATGGAGAGAGCACTCTCACTCTGTTAGATTATAGTCTGTCCAACATGGAGAGATCACTCTCACCCTCTTAGATTATTGTCTGTACAACATGGAGAGAGCACATTCACTCTGTTACATTATGGTCTGTACAACATGGAGAGAGCACTCTCACTCTGTTAGATTATATTCTGTAGAACATGGAGAGAGCACTCTCACCCCGTTAGATTATAGTCAGCACAACACGGAGAGAGCACTCTCACTCTGTTAGATTATATTCTGTAGAACATGGAGAGAGCATTCTCACCCTTTTTTATTACAGTCTGTACTACATGGAGAGAACACACTCACCCTGTTAGATTATAGTCTGCACAACATGGAGAGAGCAATCTCACCCTGTTAGATTATAGTCTGTACAACATGGAGAGAGCACTCTCAACCTGTTTTATTACAGTCTGCACAACATGGAGAGAATACTCTCACCCCGTTAGATTATAGTCTGTACAACATGGAGAGAGCAATCTCACCCTGTTAGATTATAGTCTGTACAACATGGAGAGAGCACTCTCACCCTGTTAGATGATAGTCTGTACAACATGGAGAGAGCACTCTCACCCTGTTAGATTATAGTCTGTACAACATGGAGAGAGCACTCTCACCCTGTTAGATTATAGTCTGTACAACATGGAGAGAGCACTCTCACCCTGTTAGATGATAGTCTGTACAACATGGAGAGAGCACTCTCACCCTGTTAGATTATAGTCTGTACAACATGGAGAGAGCACTCTCACCCTGTTAGATTATAGTCTGTACAACATGGAAAGAGCACTCTCACCCTGTTAGATTATAGTCTGTACAACATGGAGAGAGCACTCTCACCCTGTTAGATGATAGTCTGTACAACATGGAGAGAGCACTCTCAACCTGTTTTATTACAGTCTGCACAACATGGAGAGAATACTCTCACCCCGTTAGATGATAGGCTGTGCAACATTGAAAGAGCTCTCTCACCCTGTTTTATTACAGTCTGTACAACATGGAGTGTGCCCTCTCACCCTGTTTTATTATAGTCTGTGCAACATGGAGAGAGCTCTCTCACTCTCTTCGATTATAGTCTGTGCAACATGGATAGAGCACTCTCACCCTGTTAGATTATAGTCTGTGCAACATGGATAGAGCACTCTCACCCTGTTTTATTAGAGTCTGTGCAACATGGATAGAGCACTCTCACCCTGTTTTATTACAGTCTGTACAACATGGAGTGTGCCCTCTCACCCTGTTTTATTACAGTCTGTACAACATGGAGTGTGCCCTCTCACCCTGTTTTATTATAGTCTGTGCCACATGGATAGAGCACTCTCACTCTGTTAGATTATAGTCTGGACAACATGGAGAGAGCACTCTCACCCTGTTAGATTATAGTCTGTACAACATGGAGAGAGCACTCTCACTCTCTCAGATTATAGTCTGCACAACATGGAGAGAGCACTCTCACCCTGTTAGATTATCGTCTGTACAACATGGAGAGAGCACTCTCACTCTGTTAGATTATAGTCTGTACAACATGGAGAGAGCACTCTCACTCTCTCAGATTATAGTCTGCACAACATGGAGAGAGCACTCTCACCCTGTTAGATTATCGTCTGTACAACATGGAGAGAGCACTCTCACTCTGTTAGATTATCGTCTGTACAACATGGAGAGAGCACTCTCACCCTGTTAGATTATAGTCTGTACAACATGCTGAGAGCACTCTCACCCTGTTAGATTATAGTCTGTACAACATGGAGAGAGCACTCTCACCCTGTTAGATTATAGTCTGTACAACATGCAGAGAGCACTCTCACTCTGTTAGATTATAGTCTGTACAACATGGAGAGAGCACTCTCACCCTGTTAGATTATAGTCTGTACAACATGGAGAGAGCACTCTCACCCTGTTAGATTATAGTCTGTACAACATGGAGAGAGCACTCTCACCCTGTTAGATTATAGTCTGTACAACATGGAGAAAGCATTCTCACCCTGTTCGATTATAGTCTGTACAACATGGAGAGAGCACTCTCACCCTGTTAGATTATAGTCTGTACAACATGGAGAGAGCACTCTCACCCTGTTAGATTATAGTCTGTACAACATGGACAGAGCACTCTCACCCTCTTAGATTATAGTCTGTGCAACATGGAGAGAGCACTCTCACGCTGTTAATTGAAAGTCTGTACAACATGGAGAGAGCACTCTCACTCTGTTCGATTATAGTCTGTACAACATGGAGAGTGCACTCTCACACTGTTAGATAGTGGTCTGGACAACATGGATAGAGCACTCTCACCCTGTTAGATTATAGTCTGTACAACATGGACAGAGCACTCTCACCCTCTTAGATTATAGTCTGTGCAACATGGAGAGAGCACTCTCACTCTGTTAATTGAAAGTCTGTACAACATGGAGAGAGCACTCTCACTCTGTTCGATTATAGTCTGTACAACATGGAGAGTGCACTCTCACACTGTTAGATAGTGGTCTGGACAACGTGGAGAGAGCACTCTCACTTTGTTAGATTCTGTTCTGTCCAACATGGAGAGTGCACTCTCACACTGTTAGATTATATTATGTACAACATGGAGAGAGCACTCTCACTCTGTTAGATTATAGTCTGTACAACATGGAGAGAGCACTCTCACTCTGTTAGATTATAGTCTGCACAACATTGAGAGAGCACAGTCACCCTGTTTTATTACAGTCTGCCCAACATGGAGAGTGCACTCTCACACTGTTAGATTATATTATGTACAACATGGAGAGAGCACTCTCACTCTATTAGATTATAGTCTGTGCAACATGGAGAGAGCACTCTCACTGTTACATTATAGTCTGTACAACATGGAGAGAGCACCCTCACTCTGTTAGATTATAGTATGTACAACATGGAGACAGCACTCTCACTCAGTTAGATTATATTCTGTACAACATGAAGAGAGCACTCTCACCCCGTTAGATTATATTCTGCACAACATGGAGAGAGCACTCTCACTCTGTTAGATTATAGTCTGCACAGCATTGAGAGAGCTCTCTCACCCTGTTTTATTACAGTCTGTACAACATGGAGAGAGCTCTCTTACCCCGTTAGATTATACTGTGTACTGCATGGAGGGAGCTCTCTCAACCCATTAGATTATAGTCTGTACAACATGGAGAGAGCACTCTCACTCTGTTAGATTATAGTCTGCACAACATGGAGAGAGCACTCTCACTCTGTTAGATTATAGTCTGTACAACAAATAGAGAGCACTCTCACCCTGTTAGATTATAGTCTGTACAACATGGAGAGAGCACTCTCACCCTGTTAGATTATAGTCTGTACAACATGGAGAGAGCACTCTCACCCTGTTAGATTATAGTCTGTACAACATGGAGAGAGCACTCTCACTCTGTTAGATTACAGTCTGTACAACATGGAGAGAGCACTCTCACCCTGTTAGATTATAGTCTGTACAACATGGAGAGAGCACTCTCACTCTGTTAGATTATAGTCTGTACAACATGGAGAGAGCACTCTCACTCTGTCAGATTATAGTCTGCACAACGTTGAGAGAGCATTCTCACCCTTTTTTATTACAAACTTTACAACATGGAGAGAGCACTCTCACTCTGTTAGATAGAGGTCTGTACAATATGGAGAGTGCACACTCTCCCTGTTAGATTGTCTTCTGGACAATATGGATAGAGTACTCTCACCCTGTTTTATTATAGTCTGCACAACATGGTGAGTGCACTCTCACACTGTTAGATAGAGGTCTGTACAACATGGAGAGAGCACTCTCACTCTGTTAGATTATAGTCTGTACAACATGGAGAGAGCACTCTCACCCTGTTAGATTATAGTCTGAACAACATGGAGAGAGCACTCTCACCCTGTTAGATTATAGTCTGTACAACATGGAGAGAGCACTCTCACCCTGTTAGATTATAGTCTGTACAACATGGAGAGAGCACTCTCACCCTGTTAGATTATAGTCTGTACAACATGGAGAGAGCACTCTCACTGTTACATTATGGTCTGCACATCATGTAGATTGCACTCTCACCCCTTCAGATTATACTCTGTACAACATGGAGAGAGCACTCTCACTCTGTTAGATTATAGTCTGAACAACATGGAGAGAGCACTCTCACCCTGTTAGATTATAGTCTGTACAACATGGAGAGAGCACTCTCACCCTGTTTGATTATAGTCTGTACAACATGGAGAGAGCACTCTCACCCTGTTAGATTATAGTCTGTACAACATGGAGAGAGCACTCTCACTGTTACATTATGGTCTGCACATCATGTAGATTGCACTCTCACCCCTTCAGATAGTACTCTGTACAACATGGAGAGAGCCCTCTCACCCTGTTAGATTATAGTCTGTACAACATGGAGAAAGCATTCTCACCCTGTTCGATTATAGTCTGTACAACATGGAGAGAGCACTCTCACCCTGTTAGATTATAGTCTGTACAACATGGAGAGAGCACTCTCACCCTGTTAGATTATAGTCTGTACAACATGGAGAGAGCACTCTCACTGTTACATTATGGTCTGCACATCATGTAGATTGCACTCTCACCCCTTCAGATTATACTCTGTACAACATGGAGAGAGCCCTCTCACCCTGTTAGATTATAGTCTGTACAACATGGAGAAAGCATTCTCACCCTGTTCGATTATAGTCTGTACAACATGGAGAGAGCACTCTCACCCTGTTAGATTATAGTCTGTACAACATGGAGAGTGCACTCTCACACTGTTAGATAGTGGTCTGGACAACATGGATAGAGCACTCTCACCCTGTTAGATTATAGTCTGTACAACATGGACAGAGCACTCTCACCCTCTTAGATTATAGTCTGTGCAACATGGAGAGAGCACTCTCACGCTGTTACTTGAAAGTCTGTACAACATGGAGAGAGCACTCTCACTCTGTTCGATTATAGTCTGTACAACATGGAGAGTGCACTCTCACACTGTTAGATAGTGGTCTGGACAACGTGGAGAGAGCACTCTCACTTTGTTAGATTCTGTTCTGTCCAACATGGAGAGTGCACTCTCACACTGTTAGATTATATTATGTACAACATGGAGAGAGCACTCTCACTCTGTTAGATTATATTATGTACAACATGGAGAGAGCACTCTCACTCTGTTAGATTATAGTCTGTACAACATGGAGAGAGCACTCTCACTCTGTTAGATTATAGTCTGCACAACATTGAGAGAGCACAGTCACCCTGTTTTATTACAGTCTGCCCAACATGGAGAGTGCACTCTCACACTGTTAGATTATATTATGTACAACATGGAGAGAGCACTCTCACTGTTACATTATAGTCTGTACAACATGGAGAGAGCACTCTCACTCTATTAGATTATAGTCTGTGCAACATGGAGAGAGCACTCTCACTGTTACATTATAGTCTGTACAACATGGAGAGAGCACTCTCACTCTGTTAGATTATAGTATGTACAACATGGAGACAGCACTCTCACTCAGTTAGATTATATTCTGTACAACATGAAGAGAGCACTCTCACCCCGTTAGATTATATTCTGCACAACATGGAGAGAGCACTCTCACTCTGTTAAATTATAGTCTGCACAGCATTGAGAGAGCACTCTCACCCTGTTTTATTACAGTCTGTACAACATGGAGAGAGCTCTCTTACCCCGTTAGATTATACTGTGTACTGCATGGAGGGAGCTCTCTCAACCCATTAGATTATAGTCTGTACAACATGGAGAGAGCACTCTCACTCTGTTAGATTATAGTCTGCACAACATGGAGAGAGCACTCTCACTCTGTTAGATTATAGTCTGTACAACATGGAGAGAGCACTCTCACCCTGTTAGATTATAGTCTGTACAACATGGAGAGAGCACTCTCACCCTGTTAGATTATAGTCTGTACAACATGGAGAGAGCACTCTCACCCTGTTAGATTATAGTCTGTACAACATGGAGAGAGCACTCTCACTCTGTTAGATAGAGGTCTGTACAATATGGAGAGTGCACACTCTCCCTGTTAGATTGTCTTCTGGACAATATGGATAGAGTACTCTCACCCTGTTTTATTATAGTCTGCACAACATGGTGAGTGCACTCTCACACTGTTAGATAGAGGTCTGTACAACATGGAGAGAGCACTCTCACTCTGTTAGATTATAGTCTGTACAACATGGAGAGAGCACTCTCACCCTGTTAGATTATAGTCTGAACAACATGGAGAGAGCACTCTCACCCTGTTAGATTATAGTCTGTACAACATGGAGAGAGCACTCTCACCCTGTTAGATTATAGTCTGTACAACATGGAGAGAGCACTCTCACCCTGTTAGATTATAGTCTGTACAACATGGAGAGAGCACTCTCACTGTTACATTATGGTCTGCACATCATGTAGATTGCACTCTCACCCCTTCAGATTCTACTCTGTACAACATGGAGAGAGCACTCTCACTCTGTTAGATTATAGTCTGAACAACATGGAGAGAGCACTCTCACCCTGTTAGATTATAGTCTGTACAACATGGAGAGAGCACTCTCACCCTGTTTGATAATAGTCTGTACAACATGGAGAGAGCACTCTCACCCTGTTAGATTATAGTCTGTACAAGATGGAGAGAGCACTCTCACTGTTACATTATGGTCTGCACATCATGTAGATTGCACTCTCACCCCTTCAGATTATACTCTGTACAACATGGAGAGAGCCCTCTCACCCTGTTAGATTATAGTCTGTACAACATGGAGAGAGCACTCTCACACTGTTAGATTATAGTCTGCACAACATGGAGAGAGCACTCTCACTCTGTTAGATTATAGTCTGTACAACATGGAGAGAGCACTCTCACTCTGTTAGATTATAGTCTGCACAGCATTGAGAGAGCACTATCACCCTGTTTTATTACAGTCTGTACAACATGGAGAGAGCTCTCTTACCCCGTTAGATTATACTGTGTACTGCATGGAGGGAGCTCTCTCAACCCATTAGATTATAGTCTGTACAACATGGAGACAGCACTCTCACTGTTACATTATGGTCTGCACATCATGTAGATTGCACTCTCACCCCTTCAGATTATACTCTGTACAACATGGAGAGAGCACTCTCACCCTGTTAGATTATAGTCTGTACAACATGGAGAGAGCACTCTCACTCTGTTAGATTATAGTCTGTACAACATGGAGACAGCACTCTCACTCTGTTAGATTATAGACTGCACAACATAGAGAGAGCACTCTCACACTGTTAGATTATAGTCTGTACAACATGGAGAGAGCACTCTCACTCTGTTAGATTATAGACTGCACAACATAGAGAGAGCACTCTCACTCTGTTAGATTGTAGTCTGTACAACATGGAGAGAGCACTCTCACTCTGTTAGATTATAGTCTGTACAACATGGAGAGAGCAATCTCACTCTCTTAGATTATAGTCTGTACAACATGGAGAGAGCACTCTCACTCTCTTAGATTATAGTCTGTACAACATGGAGAGAGCACTCTCACTCTGTTAGATTATAGTCTGTACAACATGGAGAGAGCACTCTCACTCTGTTAGATTATAGTCTGTACAACATGGAGAGAGTACTCTCACCCTGTTAGATTATAGTCTGCACAACATGGAGAGTGCACTCTCACAGTGTTAGATAGAGGTCTGTACAATATGGAGAGTGCACTCTCACCCTGTTAGATGATAGTCTGTGCAACATGGAGAGAATACTCTCACCCTGTTAGATTATAGTCTGTACAACATGGAGAGAGCACTCTCACCCTGTTTTATTATAGTCTGTACAACATGGAGAGAACAATCTCACCCTGTTTTATTATAGTCTGTACAACATGGAGAGAGCACTCTCACCCTGTTTTATTACAGTCTGTACAACATGGAGAGAACACTCTCACCCTGTTTTATTACAGTCTGTACAACATGGAGAGAACACTCTCACCCTGTTTTATTATAGTCTGTACAACATGGAGAGAGCACTCTCACCCTGTTTTATTACAGTCTGTACAACATGGAGAGAGGCCTCTCACCCTGTTAGATTATAGTCTGTACAACATGGAGAGAGCATTCTCACCCTGTTAGATTATAGTCTGTACAACATGGAGAGAGCACTCTCACCCTCTTAGATTATTGTCTGTACAACATGGAGAGAGCACTCTCACCCTGTTAGATGATAGTCTGGACAACATGGAGAGAGCACTCTCACCCTGTTAGATTATAGTCTGTACAACATGGAGAGAGCACTCTCACCCTCTTAGATTATAGTCTGTACAACATGGAGAGAGCACTCTCACTCTTTTAGATTATAGTCTGTACAACATGGAGAGAGCACTCTCATCTGTTAGATTATAGTCTGTACAACATGGAGAGAACACTCTCACCCTGTTAGATTATAGTCTGTACAACATGGAGAGAGCACTCTCACTCTGTTAGATTATAGTCTGTACAACATGGAGAGAGCACTCTCACTCTGTTAGATTATAGTCTGTACAACATGGAGAGAGCTCTCTCACTCTGTTAGATTATAGTCTGTACAACATGGAGAGAGCACTCTCACTCTGTTAGATTGTAGTCTGTACAACATGGAGAGAGCACTCTCACTCTGTTAGATTATAGTCTGTGCAATATGGAGAGAGCACTCTCACCCTGTTAGATTATAGTCTGTACAACATGGAGAGAGCACTCTCACCCTGTTAGATTATAGTCTGTACAACATGGAGAGAGCACTCTCACCCTCTTAGATTATAGTCTGTACAATATCGAGAGAGCACTCTCACCCTGTTAGGTTATAGTCTGTACAACATGGACAGAGCACTCTCACCCGGTTAGATTATAGTCTGTACAACATGGAGAGAGCACTCTCACTCTGTTAGATTATAGTCTGTACAACATGGAGAGAGCATTCTCACTCTGTTAGATTATAGTCTGTACAACATGGAGAGAGCACTCTCACCCTGTTTTATTATAGTCTGTGCAACATGGAGAAAGCACTCTCACCCTGTTAGATTATAGTCTGTACAACATGGAGAGAGCACTCTCACCCTGTTAGGTTATAGTCTGTACAACATGGACAGAGCACTCTCACCCGGTTAGATTATAGTCTGTACAACATGGAGAGAGCACTCTCACTCTATTAGATTATAGTCTGTACAACATGGAGAGAGCACTCTCACCCTGTTAAGTTATAGTCTGTACAACATGGAGAGAGCACTCTCACTCTATTAGATTATAGTCTGTACAACATGGAGAGAGCACTCTCACCCTGTTAGGTTATAGTCTGTACAACATGGAGAGTGCACTCTCACCCTGTTAGGTTATAGTCTGTACAACATGGAGAGAGCACTCTCACCCTGTTAGATTATAGTCTGTACAACATGGAGAGAGCACTCTCCCCCTCTTAGATTATAGTCTGTACAACATGGAGAGAGCACTCTCACCCTGTTAGGTTATAGTCTGGACAACATGGACAGAGCACTCTCACCCGGTTAGATTATAGTCTGTACAACATGGAGAGAGCACTCTCACCCTGTTAGATTATAGTCTGTTCAACATGGAGAGAGCACTCTCACCCTGTTAGGTTATAGTCTGGACAACATGGACAGAGCACTCTCAACCGGTTAGATTATAGTCTGTACAACATGGAGAGAGCACTCTCACCCTGTTAGGTTATAGTCTGTGCAACATGGAGAGAGCA
This sequence comes from Heterodontus francisci, assembly GCF_036365525.1. NCBI lineage: Eukaryota > Metazoa > Chordata > Chondrichthyes > Heterodontiformes > Heterodontidae > Heterodontus > Heterodontus francisci. The sequence goes on along the minus strand of NC_090406.1, from coordinate 55,235,289 downwards.
CTCTCACTCTGTTAATTGAAAGTCTGTACAACATGGAGAGAGCACTCTCACTGTTACATTATAGTCTGCACAACTTGGAGAGAGCACTCTCACCCTCTTAGATTATAGCCTGTACAATATCGAGAGAGCACTCTCACCCTGTTAGGTTATAGTCTGTACAACATGGAGAGAGCACTCTCACTCTGTTAGAATATAGTCTGTACAACATGGAGAGAGCACTCTCACACTGTTAGATAGTGGTCTGGACAACATGGAGAGAGCACTCTCACCCCGTTAGATTATTGTCTGCACAACATGGAGAGAGCACTCTCGCCCTGGTAGATTATAGTCTGTACAACATGGAGAGAGCACTCTCACACTGTTAGATAGTGGTCTGGACAACATGGAGAGAGCACTCTCACTCTGTTAGATTATATTATGGACAACATGGAGAGAGCACTCTCACCCCGTTAGATTATTGTCTGCACAACATGGAGAGAGCACTCTCGCCCTGTTAGATTATAGTCTGAGCAACATGGAGAGATCACTCTCACTGTTACATTATAGTCTGTACAACATGGAGAGAGCACTCTCACTCTATTAGATTATTGTCTGTACAACATGGAGAGAGCACTCTCACTCTATTAGATTATAGTCTGTGCAACATGGAGAGAGCACTCTCACTCTATTAGATTATAGTCTGGACAACATGGAGAGAGCCCTCTCACCCTGTCAGATTATAGTCTGTACAACATGGAGAGAGCCCTCTCACCCTGTTAGATTATAGTCTGTCCAACATGGAGAGAGCCCTCTCACCCTGTTAGATTATAGTCTGTCCAACATGGAGAGAGCACTCTCACTCTGTTAGATTATAGTCTGTCCAACATGGAGAGAGCCCTCTCACCCTGTTAGATTATAGTCTGTACAACATGGAGAGAGCACTCTCACCCTGTTAGATTATAGTCTGTACAACATGGAGAGAGCACTCTCACCCTGTTAGATTATAGTCTGTACAACATGGAGAGAACACTCTCACTCTGTTATTTGAAAGTCTGTACAACATGGAGAGAGCACTCTCACTCTCTTAGATTATAGTCTGCACAACATGGAGAGTGCACTCTCACTCTGTTAGATTATAGTCTGTACAACATGGAGAGAGCACTCTCACCCTGTTAGATTATAGTCTGTACAACATGGAGAGAACACTCTCACTCTGTTATTTGAAAGTCTGTACAACATGGAGAGAGCACTCTCACTCTCTTAGATTATAGGCTGCACAACATGGAGAGTGCACTCTCACTCTGTTAGATTATAGTCTGTACAACATGGAGAGAACACTCTCACCCTGTTTTATTATAGTCTGTACAACATGGAGAGAGCACTCTCACTCTATTAGATTATAGTCTGTGCAACATGGAGAGAGCACTCTCACTCTATTAGATTATAGTCTGGACAACATGGAGAGAGCCCTCTCACCCTGTCAGATTATAGTCTGTACAACATGGAGAGATGACGATCACTCTGTTAGATTATCGTCTGTACAACATGGACGGAGCACTCTCACTCTGTTAGATTATAGTCTGTACAACATGGAGAGAGCACTCTCACCCTCTTAGATTATCGTCTGTACAACTTGGAGCGAGCACTCTCACTCTGTTAGATTATAGTCTGTACAACATGGAGAGAGCCCTCTCACCCTGTTAGATTATAGTCTGTACAACATGGAGAGAGCACTCTCACCCTGTTAGATTATAGTCTGTACAACATGGAGAGAGCACTCTCAATCTGTTAGATTATGGTCTGTACAACATGGAGAGAGCACTCTCACCCTGTTAGATTATAGTCTGTACAACATGGGGAGAGCACTCTCACTCTGTTAGATTATAGTCTGTACAACATGGAGAGAGCACTCTCACCCTGTTTTATTACAGTCTGTACAACATGGAGAGAACACTCTCACCCTGTTTTATTATAGTCTGTACAACATGGAGAGAGCACTCTCACTCTATTAGATTATAGTCTGTACAACATGGAGAGAGCACTCTCACCCTGTTAGGTTATAGTCTGTACAACATGGAGAGAGCACTCTCACTCTGTTAGATTATAGTCTGTACAACATGGAGAGAGCAATCTCACTCTGTTAGATTATAGTCTGTGCAACATGGAGAAAGCACTCTCACCGTGTCAGGTTATAGTCTGCACAACATGGAGAGAGCACTCTCACCCTCTTAGATTATAGTCTGTACAACATGGAGAGAGCACTCTCACTCTGTTAGATTATAGTCTGTGCAACATGGAGAAAGCACTCTCACCGTGTTAGGTTATAGTCTGTACAACATGGAGAGAGCACTCTCACCCTGTTAGGTTATAGTCTGTACAACATGGAGAAAGCACTCTCACCGTGTTAGGTTATAGTCTGTACAACATGGAGAGAGCACTCTCACTCTGTTAGATTATAGTCTGTGCAACATGGAGAGAGCACTCTCACTCTGTTAGATTATAGTCTGTGCAACATGGAGAGAGCACTCTCACTCTGTTAGATTATAGTCTGTGCAACATGGAGAGAGCACTCTCACTCTGTTAGATTATAGTCTGGACAACATGGAGAGAACACTCTCACTCTGTTAGATTATAGTCTGTGCAACATGGAGAGAGCACTCTCACTCTGTTAGATTATAGTCTGTACAACATGGAGAGAGCACTCTCACCCTCTTAGATTATAGTCTGTACAACATGGAGAGAGCACTCTCACCCTCTTAGATTATAGTCTGTACAACATGGAGAGAGCACTCTCACCCTCTTAGATTATAGTCTGTACAACATGGAGAGAGCACTCTCACTCTGTTAGATTATAGTCTGTACAACATGGAGAGAGCACTCTCACTCTGTTAGATTATAGTCTGTACAACATGGAGAGAGCACTCTCACCCTCTTAGATTATAGTCTGTGCAACATGGAGAAAGCACTCTCACCCTGTTAGGTTATAGTCTGTACAACATGGAGAGAGCACTCTCACCCTGTTAGGTTATAGTCTGTACAACATGGACAGAGCACTCTCACTCTGTTAGATTATAGTCTGTACAACATGGACAGAGCACTCTCACTCTGTTAGATTATAGTCTGTACAACATGGAAAGAGCACTCTCACTCTGTTAGATTATAGTCTGTACAACATGGAGAGTGCACTCTCACTCTGTTAGATTATAGTCTGTACAACATGGAGAGAGCACTCTCACTCTATTAGATTATAGTCTGTACAACATGGAGAGAGCACTCTCACTCTATTAGATTATAGTCTGTACAACATGGAGAGAGCACTCTCACCCTGTTAGATTATAGTCTGTACAACATGGAGAGAGCACTCTCACTCTATTAGATTATAGTCTGTACAACATGGAGAGAGCTCTCTCACCCTGTTAGGTTATAGTCTGTACAACATGGAGAGAGCACTCTCACTCTGTTAGATTATAGTCTGTACAACATGGAGAGAGCACTCTCACCCTGTTAGGTTATAGTCTGTACAACATGGACAGAGCACTCTCACTCTGTTAGATTATAGTCTGTACAACATGGACAGAGCACTCTCACTCTGTTAGATTATAGTCTGTACAACATGGAGAGAGCACTCTCACCCTGTTAGGTTATAGTCTGTGCAACATGGAGAGAGCACTCTCACTCTGTTAGATTATAGTCTGTGCAACATGGAGAGAGCACTCTCACTCTGTTAGATTATAGTCTGGACAACATGGAGAGAACACTCTCACTCTGTTAGATTATAGTCTGTGCAACATGGAGAGAGCACTCTCACTCTGTTAGATTATAGTCTGTACAACATGGAGAGAGCACTCTCACCCTCTTAGATTATAGTCTGTACAACATGGAGAGAGCACTCTCACCCTCTTAGATTATAGTCTGTACAACATGGAGAGAGCACTCTCACCCTCTTAGATTATAGTCTGTACAACATGGAGAGAGCACTCTCACTCTGTTAGATTATAGTCTGTACAACATGGAGAGAGCACTCTCACTCTGTTAGATTATAGTCTGTACAACATGGAGAGAGCACTCTCACTCTGTTAGATTATAGTCTGTACAACATGGAGAGAGCACTCTCACCCTCTTAGATTATAGTCTGTGCAACATGGAGAAAGCACTCTCACCCTGTTAGGTTATAGTCTGTACAACATGGAGAGAGCACTCTCACCCTGTTAGGTTATAGTCTGTACAACATGGACAGAGCACTCTCACTCTGTTAGATTATAGTCTGTACAACATGGACAGAGCACTCTCACTCTGTTAGATTATAGTCTGTACAACATGGACAGAGCACTCTCACTCTGTTAGATTATAGTCTGTACAACATGGAGAGTGCACTCTCACTCTGTTAGATTATAGTCTGTACAACATGGAGAGAGCACTCTCACTCTATTAGATTATAGTCTGTACAACATGGAGAGAGCACTCTCACTCTATTAGATTATAGTCTGTACAACATGGAGAGAGCACTCTCACCCTGTTAGATTATAGTCTGTACAACATGGAGAGAGCACTCTCACTCTATTAGATTATAGTCTGTACAACATGGAGAGAGCACTCTCACCCTGTTAGGTTATAGTCTGTACAACATGGAGAGAGCACTCTCACTCTGTTAGATTATAGTCTGTACAACATGGAGAGAGCACTCTCACCCTGTTAGGTTATAGTCTGTACAACATGGACAGAGCACTCTCACTCTGTTAGATTATAGTCTGTACAACATGGACAGAGCACTCTCACTCTGTTAGATTATAGTCTGTACAACATGGAGAGAGCACTCTCACCCTGTTAGGTTATAGTCTGTGCAACATGGAGAGAGCACTCTCACTCTGTTAGATTATAGTCTGTGCAACATGGAGAGAGCACTCTCACTCTGTTAGATTATAGTCTGGACAACATGGAGAGAACACTCTCACTCTGTTAGATTATAGTCTGTGCAACATGGAGAGAGCACTCTCACTCTGTTAGATTATAGTCTGTACAACATGGAGAGAGCACTCTCACCCTCTTAGATTATAGTCTGTACAACATGGAGAGAGCACTCTCACCCTCTTAGATTATAGTCTGTACAACATGGAGAGAGCACTCTCACCCTCTTAGATTATAGTCTGTACAACATGGAGAGAGCACTCTCACTCTGTTAGATTATAGTCTGTACAACATGGAGAGAGCACTCTCACTCTGTTAGATTATAGTCTGTACAACATGGAGAGAGCACTCTCACCCTCGTAGATTATAGTCTGTGCAACATGGAGAAAGCACTCTCACCCTGTTAGGTTATAGTCTGTACAACATGGAGAGAGCACTCTCACCCTGTTAGGTTATAGTCTGTACAACATGGACAGAGCACTCTCACTCTGTTAGATTATAGTCTGTACAACATGGACAGAGCACTCTCACTCTGTTAGATTATAGTCTGTACAACATGGACAGAGCACTCTCACTCTGTTAGATTATAGTCTGTACAACATGGAGAGTGCACTCTCACTCTGTTAGATTATAGTCTGTACAACATGGAGAGAGCACTCTCACTCTATTAGATTATAGTCTGTACAACATGGAGAGAGCACTCTCACTCTATTAGATTATAGTCTGTACAACATGGAGAGAGCACTCTCACCCTGTTAGATTATAGTCTGTACAACATGGAGAGAGCACTCTCACTCTATTAGATTATAGTCTGTACAACATGGAGAGAGCACTCTCACCCTGTTAGGTTATAGTCTGTACAACATGGAGAGAGCACTCTCACTCTGTTAGATTATAGTCTGTACAACATGGAGAGAGCACTCTCACCCTGTTAGGTTATAGTCTGTACAACATGGACAGAGCACTCTCACTCTGTTAGATTATAGTCTGTACAACATGGACAGAGCACTCTCACTCTGTTAGATTATAGTCTGTACAACATGGAGAGAGCACTCTCACTCTATTAGATTATAGTCTGTACAACATGGAGAGAGCACTCTCACTCTGTTAGATTATAGTCTGTACAACATGGAGAGAGCACTCTCACTCTGTTAGATTATAGTCTGTACAACATGGAGAGAGCACTCTCACTCTGTTAGATTATAGTCTGTGCAACATGGAGAAAGCACTCTCACCCTGTTAGGTTATAGTCTGTACAACATGGAGAGAGCACTCTCACCCTGTTAGTTTATAGTCTGTACAACATGGACAGAGCACTCTCACTCTGTTAGATTATAGTCTGTACAACATGGACAGAGCACTCTCACTCTATTAGATTATAGTCTGTAGAACATGGAGAGAGCACTCTCACTCTGTTAGATTATAGTCTGTACAACATGGAGAGAGCACTCTCACTCTATTAGATTATAGTCTGTACAACATGGAGAGAGCAATCTCACCCTGTCAGATTATAGTCTGTACAACATGGAGAGAGCACTCTCACCCTCTTAGATTATAGTCTGTACAACATGGACAGAGCACTCTCACCCTCTTAGATTATAGTCTGTACAACATGGAGAGAGCACTCTCACCCTGTTAGATTATAGTCTGTTCAACATGGAGAGAGCACTCTCACCCTCTTAGATTATAGTCTGTACAACATGGAGAGAGCACTCTCACTCTGTTAATTGAAAGTCTGTACAACATGGAGAGAGCACTCTCACTGTTACATTATAGTCTGCACAACTTGGAGAGAGCACTCTCACCCTCTTAGATTATAGCCTGTACAATATCGAGAGAGCACTCTCCCCCTGTTAGGTTATAGTCTGTACAACATGGAGAGAGCATTCTCACTCTGTTAGATTATCGTCTGTACAACATGGAGAGAGCCCTCTCACCCTGTTAGATTATAGTCTGTACAACATGGAGAGAGCACTCTCACCCTGTTAGATTATAGTCTGTACAACATGGAGAGAGCCCTCTCAACCTGTTAGATTATAGTCTGTACAACATGGACAGAGCACTCTCACCCTGTTAGTTTATAGTCTGTGCAACATGGAGAAAGCACTCTCTCCCTGTTAGATTATAGTCTGTACAACATGGAGAGAACACTCTCACTCTGTTATTTGAAAGTCTGTACAACATGGAGAGAGCACTCTCACTCTCTTAGATTATAGTCTGCACAACATGGAGAGAGCACTCTCACCCTGTTAGATTATAGTCTGTACAATATGGAGAGAGCACTCTCACCCCGTTAGATTATAGTCTGTACAACATGGAGAGAGCACTCTCACTCTGTTAGATTATCGTCTGTACAACATGGAGAGATGACGATCACTCTGTTAGATTATCGTCTGTACAACATGGACGGAGCACTCTCACTCTGTTAGATTATAGTCTGTACAACATGGAGAGAGCACTCTCACCCTCTTAGATTATCGTCTGTACAACTTGGAGCGAGCACTCTCACCCTGTTTTATTATAGTCTGTACAACATGGACAGAGCACTCTCACCCTGTTTTATTACAGTCTGTACAACATGGAGAGAACACTCTCACCCTCTTTTATTATAGTCTGTACAACATGGACAGAGCACTCTCACCCTGTTAGATTATAGTCTGTACAACATGGAGAGAGCAATCTCACTCTGTTAGATTATAGTCTGTACAACATGGACAGAGCACTCTCACTCTGTTAGATTATTGTCTGTACAACATGGAGAGAGCACTCTCACCCTGTTTTATTACAGTCTGTACAACATGGAGAGAACACTCTCACCCTGTTTTATTATAGTCTGTACAACATGGAGAGAGCACTCTCACCCTCTTAGATTATAGTCTGTACAACATGGAGAGAGCACTCTCACCCTGTTAGATTATAGTCTGTCCAACATGGAGAGAGCACTCTCACCCTCTTAGATTATAGTCTGTACAACATGGACAGAGCACTCTCACTCTGTTAGATTATTGTCTGTACAACATGGAGAGAGCCCTCTCACCCTGTTTTATTACAGTCTGTACAACATGGAGAGAACACTCTCACCCTGTTTTATTATAGTCTGTACAACATGGAGAGAGCACTCTCACCCTGTTAGATTATAGTCTGTACAACATGGAGAGAGCACTCTCACTCTGTTAGATTATAGTCTGTACAACATGGAGAGAGCACTCTCACCCTGTTAGGCTATAGTCTGTCCAACATGGAGAGAACACTATCACTCTGTTAGATTATAGTCTGTACAACATGGAGAGAGCACTCTCACTCTGTTAGATTATAGTCTGTACAACATGGAGAGAGCACTCTCACTCTGTTAGGTTATAGTCTGTACAACATGGAGAGAGCACTCTCACCCTGTTAGATTATAGTCTGTACAACATGGAGAGAGCACTCTCACTCTGTTAGATTATAGTCTGTACAACATGGAGAGAGCACTCTCACTCTGTTAGGTTATAGTCTGTACAACATGGAGAGAGCACTCTCACCCTGTTAGATTATAGTCTGTACAACATGGAGAGAGCACTCTCACCCTGTTAGGTTATAGTCTGGACAACATGGAGAGAGCACTCTCACCCTGTTAGATTATAGTCTGTACAACATGGAGAGAGCACTCTCACCCTGTTAGATTATAGTCTGTACAACATGGAGAGAGGCCTCTCACCCTGTTAGATTATAATCTGTACAACATGGAGAGAGGCCTCTCACCCTGTTCGATTATAGTCTGTACAACATGGAGAGAGCACTCTCACTCTGTTAGATTATATTCTGTGCAACATGGAGAAAGCACTCTCACCCTGTTAGGTTATCGTCTGTACAACATGGACAGAGCACTCTCACCCTCTTAGATTATAGTCTGTACAACATGGAGAGAGCACTCTCACCCTGTTAGGTTATAGTCTGTACAACATGGACAGAGCACTCTCGCCCTGTTAGATTATAGTCTGTACAACATGGAGAGTGCACTCTCACCCTGTTAGGTTATAGTCTGTCCAACATGGAGAGAGCACTCTCACCCTCTTAGATTATAGTCTGTACAACATGGAGAAAGCACTCTCGCCCTGTTAGATTATAGTCTGTACAACATGGAGAGTGCACTCTCACCCTGTTAGGTTATAGTCTGTCCAACATGGAGAGAGCACTCTCACCCTCTTAGATTATAGTCTGTACAACATGGAGAGAGCACTCTCACTCTGTTAGATTATAGTCTGTACAACATGGAGAGAGCACTCTCACCCTGTTAGATTATAGTCTGTACAACATGGAGAGAGCACTCTCACCCTGTTAGGTTATAGTCTGTCCAAAATGGAGAGAGCACTCTCACCCTGTTAGATTATAGTCTGTACAACATGGAGAGAGGACTCTCACCCTGTTTTATAACAGTCTGTACAACATGGAGAGAACACTCTCACCCTGTTTTATTATAGTCTGTACAACATGGAGAGAGCACTCTCACCCTGTTTTATTATAGTCTGTACAACATGGACAGAGCACTCTCACCCTGTTTTATTACAGTCTGTACAACATGGAGAGAACACTCTCACCCTGTTTTATTATAGTCTGTACAACATGGACAGAGCACTCTCACCCTGTTAGATTATAGTCTGTACAACATGGAGAGAGCAATCTCACTCTGTTAGATTATAGTCTGTACAACATGGACAGAGCACTCTCACTCTGTTAGATTATTGTCTGTACAACATGGAGAGAGCACTCTCACCCTGTTTTATTACAGTCTGTACAACATGGAGAGAACACTCTCACCCTGTTTTATTATAGTCTGTACAACATGGAGAGAGCACTCTCACCCTCTTAGATTATAGTCTGTACAACATGGAGAGAGCACTCTCACCCTGTTAGATTATAGTCTGTCCAACATGGAGAGAGCACTCTCACCCTCTTAGATTATAGTCTGTACAACATGGACAGAGCACTCTCACTCTGTTAGATTATTGTCTGTACAACATGGAGAGAGCACTCTCACCCTGTTTTATTACAGTCTGTACAACATGGAGAGAACACTCTCACCCTGTTTTATTATAGTCTGTACAACATGGAGAGAGCACTCTCACCCTGTTAGATTATAGTCTGTACAACATGGAGAGAGCACTCTCACTCTGTTAGATTATAGTCTGTACAACATGGAGAGAGCACTCTCACCCTGTTAGGCTATAGTCTGTCCAACATGGAGAGAACACTATCACTCTGTTAGATTATAGTCTGTACAACATGGAGAGAGCACTCTCACTCTGTTAGATTATAGTCTGCACAACATGGAGAGAGCACTCTCACTCTGTTAGGTTATAGTCTGTACAACATGGAGAGAGCACTCTCACCCTGTTAGATTATAGTCTGTACAACATGGAGAGAGCACTCTCACTCTGTTAGATTATAGTCTGTACAACATGGAGAGAGCACTCTCACTCTGTTAGGTTATAGTCTGTACAACATGGAGAGAGCACTCTCACTCTGTTAGATTATAGTCTGGACAACATGGAGAGAGAACTCTCACTCTGTTAGGTTATAGTCTGTACAACATGGAGAGAGCACTCTCACTCTGTTAGATTATAGTCTGTACAACATGGAGAGAGCACTCTCACTCTGTTAGGTTATAGTCTGTACAACATGGAGAGAACACTCTCACCCTGTTTTATTATAGTCTGTACAACATGGACAGAGCACTCTCACCCTGTTTTATTATAGTCTGTACAACATGGAGAGAACACTCTCACCCTGTTTTATTATAGTCTGTACAACATGGACAGAGCACTCTCACCCTGTTTTATTATAGTCTGTACAACATGGAGAGAAGCCTCTCACCCTGTTAGATTATAGTCTGTACAACATGGAGAGAGCACTCTCACTCTGTTAGATTATAGTCTGTACAACATGGAGAGAGGCCTCTCACCCTGTTAGATTATAGTCTGTACAACATGGAGAGAGCACTCTCACCCTGTTAGATTATAGTCTGTACAACATGGAGAGAGCACTCTCACTCTGTTAGATTATAGTCTGTGCAACATGGACAGAGCACTCTCACCCTGTTTTATTATAGTCTGTACAACATGGAGAGAACACTCTCACCCTGTTTTATTATCGTCTGCACAACATGGAGAGAAGCCTCTCACCCTGTTAGATTATAGTCTGTACAACATGGAGAGAGCACTCTCACTCTGTTAGATTATAGTCTGTACAACATGGAGAGAGCACTCTCACCCTGTTAGATTATAGTCTGTACAACATGGAGAGAGCACTCTCACCCTGTTAGGTTATAATCTGTACAACATGGAGAGAGCACTCTCACCCTGTTAGATTATAGTCTGTACAACATGGAGAGAGGCCTCTCACCCTGTTCGATTATAGTCTGTACAACATGGAGAGAGCACTCTCACTCTGTTAGATTATATTCTGTGCAACATGGAGAAAGCACTCTCACCCTGTTAGGTTATCGTCTGTACAACATGGACAGAGCACTCTGACCCTCTTAGATTATAGTCTGTACAACATGGAGAGAGCACTCTCACCCTGTTAGGTTATAGTCTGTACAACATGGACAGAGCACTCTCGCCCTGTTAGATTATAGTCTGTACAACATGGAGAGAGCACTCTCACTCTGTTAGATTATAGTCTGTACAACATGGAGAGAGCACTCTCACTCTGTTAGGTTATAGTCTGTACAACATGGAGAGAGCACTCTCACTCTGTTAGATTATAGTCTGGACAACATGGAGAGAGAACTCTCACTCTGTTAGGTTATAGTCTGTACAACATGGAGAGAGCACTCTCACTCTGTTAGATTATAGTCTGTACAACATGGAGAGAGCACTCTCACTCTGTTAGGTTATAGTCTGTACAACATGGAGAGAACACTCTCACCCTGTTTTATTATAGTCTGTACAACATGGACAGAGCACTCTCACCCTGTTTTATTATAGTCTGTACAACATGGAGAGAACACTCTCACCCTGTTTTATTATAGTCTGTACAACATGGACAGAGCACTCTCACCCTGTTTTATTATAGTCTGTACAACATGGAGAGAACACTCTCACCCTGTTTTATTATCGTCTGCACAACATGGAGAGAAGCCTCTCACCCTGTTAGATTATAGTCTGTACAACATGGAGAGAGCACTCTCACTCTGTTAGATTATAGTCTGTACAACATGGAGAGAGCACTCTCACCCTGTTAGATTATAGTCTGTACAACATGGAGAGAGCACTCTCACCCTGTTAGGTTATAATCTGTACAACATGGAGAGAGCACTCTCACCCTGTTAGATTATAGTCTGTACAACATGGAGAGAGGCCTCTCACCCTGTTAGATTATAGTCTGTACAACATGGAGAGAGCACTCTCACCCTGTTAGATTATAGTCTGTACAACATGGAGAGAGCACTCTCACTCTGTTAGATTATAGTCTGTGCAACATGGACAGAGCACTCTCACCCTGTTTTATTATAGTCTGTACAACATGGAGAGAACACTCTCACCCTGTTTTATTATCGTCTGCACAACATGGAGAGAAGCCTCTCACCCTGTTAGATTATAGTCTGTACAACATGGAGAGAGCACTCTCACTCTGTTAGATTATAGTCTGTACAACATGGAGAGAGCACTCTCACCCTGTTAGATTATAGTCTGTACAACATGGAGAGAGCACTCTCACCCTGTTAGGTTATAATCTGTACAACATGGAGAGAGCACTCTCACCCTGTTAGATTATAGTCTGTACAACATGGAGAGAGGCCTCTCACCCTGTTCGATTATAGTCTGTACAACATGGAGAGAGCACTCTCACTCTGTTAGATTATATTCTGTGCAACATGGAGAAAGCACTCTCACCCTGTTAGGTTATCGTCTGTACAACATGGACAGAGCACTCTGACCCTCTTAGATTATAGTCTGTACAACATGGAGAGAGCACTCTCACCCTGTTAGGTTATAGTCTGTACAACATGGACAGAGCACTCTCGCCCTGTTAGATTATAGTCTGTACAACATGGAGAGTGCACTCTCACCCTGTTAGGTTATAGTCTGTCCAACATGGAGAGAGCACTCTCACCCTCTTAGATTATAGTCTGTACAACATGGAGAAAGCACTCTCGCCCTGTTAGATTATAGTCTGTACAACATGGAGAGTGCACTCTCACCCTGTTAGGTTATAGTCTGTCCAACATGGAGAGAGCACTCTCACCCTCTTAGATTATAGTCTGTACAACATGGAGAGAGCACTCTCACTCTTTTAGATTATAGTCTGTACAACATGGAGAGAGCACTCTCACCCTGTTAGATTATAGTCTGTACAACATGGAGAGAGCACTCTCACCCTGTTAGGTTATAGTCTGTCCAAAATGGAGAGAGCACTCTCACCCTGTTAGATTATAGTCTGTACAACATGGAGAGAGCACTCTCACCCTGTTAGATTATAGTCTGTACAACATGGAGAAAGCACTCTCACCCTGTTAGGTTATAGTCTGTCCAAAATGGAGAGAGCACTCTCACCCTGTTAGATTATAGTCTGTACAACATGGAGAGAGCACTCTCACCCTGTTAGATTATAGTCTGTACAACATGGAGAAAGCACTCTCACCCTGTTAGGTTATAGTCTGTCCAAAATGGAGAGGTCACTCTCACCCTGTTAGATTATAGTCTGTACAACATGGAGAGAGCACTCTCACCCTGTTAGATTATAGTCTGTACAACATGGAGAGAGCACTCTCACCCTGTTAGGTTATAGTCTGTCCAACATGGAGAGAGCACTCTCACCCTGTTAGGTTATAGTCTGGACAACATGGAGAGAGCACTCTCACCCTCTTAGATTATAGTCTGTGCAACATGGAGAGAGCACTCTCACTCTGTTAGATTATAGTCTGTACAACATGGAGAGAGCACTCTCACCCTGTTAGATTATAGTCTGTACAACATGGAGAGAGCACTCTCACCCTCTTAGATTATAGTCTGTACAACATGGAGAAAGCACTCTCACCCTGTTAGGTTATAGTCTGTCCAACATGGAGAGAGCACTCTCACCCTGTTAGATTATAGTCTGTACAACATGGAGAAAGCACTCTCACCCTGTTAGGTTATAGTCTGTCCAACATGGAGAGAGCACTCTCACCCTGTTAGATTATAGTCTGTACAACATGGAGAGAGCACTCTCACCCTGTTAGGTTATAGTCTGGACAACATGGAGAGAGCACTCTCACCCTGTTAGATTATAGTCTGTACAACATGGAGAGAACACTCTCACCCTGTTAGATTATAGTCTGTACAACATGGAGAGAGCACTCTCACCCTGTTAGATTATAGTCTGTACAACATGGAGAGAGGCCTCTCACCCTGTTAGATTATAGTCTGTACAACATGGAGAGAGGCCTCTCACCCTGTTCGATTATAGTCTGTACAACATGGAGAGAGCACTCTCACTCTGTTAGATTATATTCTGTGCAACATGGAGAAAGCACTCTCACCCTGTTAGGTTATCGTCTGTACAACATGGACAGAGCACTCTCACCCTCTTAGATTATAGTCTGTACAACATGGAGAGAGCACTCTCACCCTGTTAGGTTATAGTCTGTACAACATGGACAGAGCACTCTCGCCCTGTTAGATTATAGTCTGTACAACATGGAGAGTGCACTCTCACCCTGTTAGGTTATAGTCTGTCCAACATGGAGAGAGCACTCTCACCCTCTTAGATTATAGTCTGTACAACATGGAGAAAGCACTCTCGCCCTGTTAGATTATAGTCTGTACAACATGGAGAGTGCACTCTCACCCTGTTAGGTTATAGTCTGTCCAACATGGAGAGAGCACTCTCACCCTCTTAGATTATAGTCTGTACAACATGGAGAGAGCACTCTCACTCTGTTAGATTATAGTCTGTACAACATGGAGAGAGCACTCTCACCCTGTTAGATTATAGTCTGTACAACATGGAGAGAGCACTCTCACCCTGTTAGATTATAGTCTGTACAACATGGAGAAAGCACTCTCACCCTGTTAGGTTATAGTCTGTCCAAAATGGAGAGAGCACTCTCACCCTGTTAGATTATAGTCTGTACAACATGGAGAGAGCACTCTCACCCTGTTAGATTATAGTCTGTACAACATGGAGAAAGCACTCTCACCCTGTTAGGTTATAGTCTGTCCAAAATGGAGAGGTCACTCTCACCCTGTTAGATTATAGTCTGTACAACATGGAGAGAGCACTCTCACCCTGTTAGATTATAGTCTGTACAACATGGAGAGAGCACTCTCACCCTGTTAGGTTATAGTCTGTCCAACATGGAGAGAGCACTCTCACCCTGTTAGGTTATAGTCTGGACAACATGGAGAGAGCACTCTCACCCTCTTAGATTATAGTCTGTGCAACATGGAGAGAGCACTCTCACTCTGTTAGATTATAGTCTGTACAACATGGAGAGAGCACTCTCACCCTCTTAGATTATAGTCTGTACAACATGGAGAAAGCACTCTCACCCTGTTAGGTTATAGTCTGTCCAACATGGAGAGAGCACTCTCACCCTGTTAGATTATAGTCTGTACAACATGGAGAAAGCACTCTCACCCTGTTAGGTTATAGTCTGTCCAACATGGAGAGAGCACTCTCACCCTGTTAGATTATAGTCTGTACAACATGGAGAGAGCACTCTCACCCTGTTAGGTTATAGTCTGGACAACATGGA